>NC_137985.1:10529919-10949919 GCF_963924665.1 Micromys minutus
AAGCTCTGAGGGAAGAGCTGAGATGGTGGGCATTGTGGGTAATTGAGTAGCACCATTCCTGATTCAAGATCAGACTCTTTGTTTCTTGATCTAACAACATGTGAACAAGCTGAGGCACCAGTTCCCACTGTCTATGATACTACCCACAACATGGTCCACCATGATGGACTGTTCCCTTTAGAACTGTGAGCCAAAATAGATCTTCCCCCCCTTATCTTTTTTTGTTTGTTGGTTTGTTTTGTTTTGTTTTTTTTGGCCAGGTATTTTACCACGTAATAACAAAAGGTGACCAGCAACTGAAGCTTTAAATAACTGGTTGTTCTAGCAGCAAAGTTTGTTGTGATTGTGTCTTCTGAGGGACACTAGGAGTGGCTTTGGTTTCATTCTACTCAGCATTAAAGAGTGCTTGTGCTTCAGGGTTTCTGGAAGGAACCGTCAAACCGATTGTCATTAAAAAGCAGCAACATTGCGGCCTGTACACGTTCTTCTAGCTGGGCTGCTTTGTCTGGTCTCAGTGGGAGAGGATGAGTCTAGCCTCACAGAGACTTGACATGCCACAGTGAGGGGTACCCAGGGGGAAGAAGAAGGGGAATGGGGGGGAAGATTATTGGAGGAGATGACCAAGAGAGGGGCAGTTAGTGGGATATAAAGTGAATAAGTAGAACAAAATAATAATAATAATAATAATAATAATAATAATAATAATAATAATAATAACAGTGTTGTATGTTAAAAACTTTGGGACTTTCTTTCACGCCTTACTAAGCTTCCTAACTAGACCATTCTTTCACAAACACATGTTTTTAAGGAACCCACCATGTCCTGGCTGAAGGCTGAACACAGAAGAATAGGCACAAGTAGGAAGAGAGTGACAGTCCTGCTGTCAGGAAGTGATGTCAGTACCTCCGTTCAAATAGAGACCTAGATAGCAAAGTCTCATGGTTTCTTCTTTTCTTAATGTCTGTGGCTAACCTGGACCAGGCACTTGGATAGTCAGTAAACAAGACAGATAAGACTTTACAAGACAGTTAAGTGTGAGGGATAATTCTCACCATCAACTCAAATGGACTCAAAGTTACTATGGAAACACCCGTGTACCCACTTCCTGCTCCCAGACTGTGGATACAATGTGACCCATGTGACCTGCTGCCTCATGCTGTGGCTACCATGCCTTCCCTCCCATGCTGGATGACTACACAGTCAAACTGTGAGCCCAAGGAATCCTTCTTACGTAAGCTGCTTTTGTCAGGTGTTCTGACACAGGAACAAGAAAAGCAACCTAAAGTCTGGAAACTTTACAGCCTTAAAATTAGAGGGGTTTGAAATGCTGAAAGGAGAAGACAGACTCTTGGGAGAGCTGCCTGTGGTGTCGCAGGCAGGCTGGGCACAGCAGTAATGGAAGGAGAAGGACTAACTGCACACCCAGAGGGACACCTACAGGATCACCTGAGGACACACTAGCTCTCTTGTGAAAGGTAGTTAAAACTGTTCCATCCTCTTATCTCCTTTGTCTTTATTTCTACCTCCTTTGAGAGAATGGCCTCTTTTTTTCAGATTCACTTTTCCAGCTTGGCTTTGTTTTGTTTTTATCTTTCTTATCATATCTGATTTATGCTAACTGCTTACAGTAAACCACTGGCATTCAAGATACAGCCAGCCATACCAGAAATAGCCTATCCTGGAACTGGCTGGCCTGGACAGAGTGTGTGAGTGTGGGAAGATGAAAACAGGGGTCAGGGTGGGGTGGGGGTGCTCACCCAGGCACCAGAAACCAGCTCAGGTACAGCAGCCAGGAACTTCCTCATCCAAACAACTGCCAAGGATGATTCAACCCCATTAGAGTGCACTGACTGACCAGACACCCACATGTCAGGCCCACCACTAGACGTGTTAGTGGGAAATCACTGCCATAGGCTTCCAGCCTCCATCTTTGTCAAAGTATCAACTAATAGAATACTACTAATAAAATTGTTCCAGTATCTGAGTTTTCCCTATAGGCGGGGAGAAAGGGAAAACCAGTGCTTTTGTCCACTTAAAAGAAGCCAGGAATGAGCAGGAAACTCAGAGATCTAGGTCAAGCTAATACCTGCCCTTTGCTTGGATGCCATAGGCCAGTGTCATCCAACTGTCCATACAATGGACTTCTGCAACAACAGCTAGTGTGATCTGTGCTGTATTCCTTACATGTTAGACCCAAAGGTTAGCGGGAGTGGGCTAGACACTTAAGATAAGGTCTGTCAGGGGCTGGAAAGATAGCTCAATGGACGATGTTTTTGCCATTCAAGCACGAGAACCTGCTTGGTCTCCCCAGAACTTGGGGGAAAAAAAGTGTGCTTGCTGTGAACACCTTTAATTCCAGAGCGGAAGAGGCTAAGACAGGAAGATCCCTCGGCTCCTTTGACAAGTCAGGCTAGTCAAATTAGAGAGCTACCCATGCAACGAGAAACTCTACCTTAAAGGATAACGTGTAGAGTGACTAAAGCACCCAACATTGACTTCTAACCTCCACACACACCTATATACATATATGTATTCTGGCATAATACATGTGTACCCCATCCACTATACACATGTACACACAAAAAGATATGCTATTTCAAAGAAATGTAAAGTATTCTAGAAAATCACAATGAATGGTATCTATCTTGAGATGGAACGTAGCCTTGGTAGAACCACAGAACACTAAGGATGGGCCTTCAGGGTAATAGACTGACCATGCTTCTGGTCTTGTCTCTATTTCCTGATCCATCAAGATATAGGGAGTCTCCACTACCCAGCATGTCTTTCTTGCCCTAGCTGTGTTTGTGTTTTAACCCCTGGCTCAGAATATACCAGTTCTCCCTTAAACTGCTTCTCTGGGATACTTTGTCATAACCAAGTAGAAACTAACTAATATGTACCCGCTGCTCTTGGTCCTGATAATGAGAGGCAAAGCCAACAAGTCACTCAGATTCTACATCAAGAAATATCAAGTTTAGAGAAGAAAGGGCCAGCCAACCTTCACATGCCAAACTCTGTAGTAATAACCCCCCAGGGACACCACAGGCCTTGCTATGTAGCTATTTCCTTCATATTGAAGCATTCTGTCTTACAGGGAAGAGAGTGGCTCATCACACTGGAAACGCTAACAGAACTTACATGACTCAGGATAGCAGAAAGTTAAGAGACTCACAAGGCCATTTTCACCATTATATAACAGTAAGCAGCTTTGGAGCTGAGGAGACTCTTCATTTCAGCTGCTGGCAAGTGGGGCAGGGACCTCCAGAAATGCAGCCATCACAAGTTGTCGACCTTGCTGGGTAGAGCTTAGTGATGAAGCTGACTGTGGGTCACTCAAGCTCCTGTAAAAAGCCACTCACCCTGGCTCCTGTGAGTAGCCCCAGTGAAGTCATTGCTTCCCAGAGCTGGACATGTGGAATTACTTGTTCTGTTCAGTGTTGCTCCGTGATGGATAAACAGGCATTATTAGCTCACCCCTCTCACTAAGTCATTCAATGGTCCCTCATTCAAGTTCCTAGTGTTGAAAACACTGAAACTGTATAAAACAGTTTTCTAGTTTTTAAAATTGACGTGTTAAATCAACACCAGGGAAGATTTCTTGGTCTAGCACATTCTAATAGTCTCTGACTCAAGAAAATATTAAGAGAAAAATGCAGGCTTGAAGGTCTAATCCCATGGCACAAAACTGGTGGACATCTTCCTATAACAAGCTGGTGCAGTAGGGATCAGATATAGCCCAGATATGTAAGAAAACATCAGAGGTTTGAAGGAGCTCTGGGTCATTAGAGCACAAGGCTTTGACTTTTTATGGCATTTATTTTCTTCCTCTAGTAAGCACTTGTATATTTGATTTTGAAACAAGGGAACAAGATTCATCCTCTGAGAAATTAGTCAGTGATGTTAGGTGTCTCCAAAAGCTTGATGTAGATGATCTCCAGTCTAAAGCTTCCTACAAGGCAGTGTCTTACTACAACAAAACATTCTTAAGGACAGCTATCTTAGCGTCTTTCTTCTTGCCCAGATAAAATAGCAAATGAAAAAGCAGCATCGCAAAGGACAAAGTCTGTGTGGCTTACAATGACAGAGGGAGCAGCAAACGGGGAAGTGTATCGGCAGGAGTAGGAGGCTGGCTGGTCACTTATGATTGGATCCTAGGATGCAGAAAGTAAACATGAAATGGGGCCGGGTCACAAAAGTCCCAAGGCTTTCCCTCAGTGACCTTAAGCAAGATTCTACTTTCTAAAGGCTCTCCAAATTTCCCCAGTGCCAACAGCTGTTACTGGGCTTTTTCATAATGACTTAACCTTCAAGTGCTCAAACATGTGAGCCCATGGGGGGCTCTTCCCATTCAAACTACAACAGTTGATTCTAGCTTGGAGAATTACTGTGGCTTTGCAGGGTAATGGGCAGCCAGGCCCTTCTCCAGGTGTTCGAGAGGTTACTAGGCAGGATCAACGCAGTGAAAGACATGACCTTGGGCCTCTATGAAGACCACGGGGAAGCATATCTTAACTAGGCCTGACTAAACACACCATCCCTGTAGAAAGAGAAACTGCCTAACATACAGGAATAAGACATAGGCTAGAGTAATCCTGGGCTCTTTCTTCAAGGAGATTACAGAAAATCATCAAGATCTTACACACATAATATTTGCTTAGCTATTTTAGTTTTTTTTTTTTTTTTTTTTTTTTTTTTTTTGTATTGCTATGATAGGACACCATGACCAAAGCAACTTATAAAAGAAAGTTTATAATTCCAGAGGGTTAAAGTCTATGACTATCATGGTAGAAGCAAAATAACAATCAAGACATGGCAATGGAGCAATAGCCAAGACACAGCTGTGAGGCAGAGAGAAGGGAGGGAGAGGAGAGGAGAGGAGAGGAGAGGAGAGGAGAGGAGAGGGGAGAGAGAGAGAGAGAGAGAGAGAGAGAGAGAGAGAGAGAGAGAGAGAGAGAGAGAGAGAGATTGGGAATAGCAGGGCTTTTTGAAACCTCAAAGCCCACCCCCAATGACATACCTCCTCCAAGGCCACGCCTCCACGCCTCCTAATCCTTCTCAAAAAAGTTCCACCAATTTGAGCACAAACATTCAAATATATGAGCCTATGGGGGCCATTTTTATTCAAATCACAAGCTCCTTTCAATCACTCTCACTGGAAGGATGATGCCCTGGGTATAGAGTACGATGCAGGGACCCCAAGGACAGAGGGATTTGGTTTCCTTTGTTTCAATTCACAAGTTGTTCTGAGTCTCTGAGTGCTAGGTCTATTGGACAAAGAGAACGGGGTCCCAATTAGAATCTACGTGTAGTTCTTGGTGCAGCTTTCTCTTGTAAAACAAAATAACAACAAAAAACTACAAAATTTATTAACCTTAGGCTAATAAAGACACAAATTCAAAGGAGTGGACATGTGCCAGATCACGCTTATCTGTTTTTTACTTCTGTCCTAGTTTCTTTGTCTCTTTGGGGTTTTTTTTTCTTTTCCTCTTTCCCTCTTTGTTTCTTTTTTTCTTCTATAATAAAATACCCCAAGGTATACAACATTAATGGAGAAACACGATTTCAGGTTACAGCCTATCAGTGTGGGGATGTCAGGTAGCTACTTAAGGCTATCAATCAAATCCAGAGTTAGGAGCAGAAACGCTCGACAGCATGCGTGCTCGCACAGCTCACCTTCTCTAGTCTAATATGTCCAGGACTCAGAGCTAGAGAATGGTGCCAACCACATTGGGCAGGTCTTTCTACATCAATCAACATAATCAAGACTGTCCCCCACAGACATGTCTACAGACAACTCGATCTAGAGAATCTCCCACTTAGGCTTTGTTCCCAGGTAATTTCAGGTGTATCATACTGACAACTGAAATAAACTATCACACTTCCTTTATTGCTAATATATTTGTAGACTATAATAGTAAAGTTATATGTTATGGTCAGGTATTATGACTCCCTTAGCTCTATTATTTTTACAATTCTTAAGATAAAATCAGGATCTAACATACACAAAAACACTCTCATGCATTTAGATATAACTTTAGCAAAATTCTAAAAATCAATATTATCTCCATTTGTTAGATAAGAAAACTGAGTTTCTTGATTATTGCTTAAAAGCAAGCAATCAGTAAGTAACATGGTCAGAATCTGAAATAAGGTTTTTCTAAGCTCATGAAATTATGCCCTACTCCATTCTACACTATACTTAGTGCAAACTGGTAACCAGTTGTTGAAATATCAGAGCTTTTTAGTAACTAAGATGAAAACTGCAAGCATAAGCTATTAGCTTCCAGAAACTCTAAATTAAATTCTTGGTGTTTCTGGTGTGTTATCTTATTTCTTCAGTCAAAGGAAAAATGTCTCCTTGTAACCAGCCTGAGTGGTCACTTCAGGTCTGTGAACTTTGGTGTCCATCTATTCCATGAGATGGGAGAACAAACTTGTATAAGGTTTCAGATTATTGTTTTGTGAAAAAGCATGAAGTTTGTAATGGACTCTGATGCAGAAACAGAGATGGAAGTGGACAATGTCCTGTGTCTGCCACCCTCAGGAAACTAGCCAGTTCCCAGCACTCAGAAACTTCAAGGGCCCAAAGAGGAGTTGTAAAGCTTTCCTGTCTGATGGTCTGTGGCAGTCTCCCAGGCTGGTCCTGTATGGTCAGTAACATGGATCTTGTGCGCAGTGGAGAGCTATTGTTCGTTAAGGGCAGTGTTCAGAGAAGCCTGTTCCCCCAGCCTTGAGCAGCTTAGAAACCTGGCAGAGAAGGAAGTAAGGTAGTGGGCCAGATGGGCAAACATATCTGTGTCTGAGATACTGGACTGGGCAGCTCCAGTCCTGCCCTGTGGAGCCGTCATCTAGACTACACACTGGACATCGTTTGTTCCTCTCTGAGGATGTTAATGACATTATTTAGGGGTCTATGAGTATCCTGCAGGGATAAATAAGCTGAGCTAACCATAAAGACAGCAACATCTGCCAAGTGGACCTGCTCTTAAGAGCAGTGATATATCACTGGGTCTATCATGTCTGCTGAGTACAAGACCATGGGTGCTGGGTGCTGGGTGCTGGGTGCTTATGTGTAGGAAGTCCCCATTCCATCCCCCAAGGTCTCTTCTCAGTATTTCCTCTTCTCTTTTACAATTCTCTCCAAATAAATTCTAGAAAATCCTCAAGATACTTAAGAAATCCCCCACCTCAAACACATGCTCACGAAGAAGCTCAACTACATCTCCAGTGACTTGTTCTCCCATCCTCTGACACAGGTCACAGCCCTTCCACGTCAATGTCCCAACAACGCCAGCTGGCAGGGATGCTTCATGGCCCATCAGAAGATCTGTGCCTCCTCAGCAAAATTAAACCTTCACAGACTCAGGGAGATTTTGTGTTTCTCTGTAGGAAGATTGAACAGTTTTCTGAGTCCAACACCCGATGATTTCTTGTGAAGTTTTAACTTAATTAAAATTATTCTGATCTTCTTTCTCTTACTAATATATACTAATATCTACATCGAAAGCATAACATGCAAATAAGAACTAAAGCCTAGGAAGTGTACAGAGTCTGGCCTACAACAGCCGTGAGAACCAGTAAACTTACAGTGAGTATCATTTAAATGATGCCCTAAAAATACGTGGGAAATTCGCTGAATGTATAGTTGAATTTTGTGGCTGTTTTCCCTGACAGAAATATGTTTTTTATAAAAGAAAGCTTGTGGGTATAACATAAATAGGAAGATAGAAGACACCATGTGATTAGTCAGAAGGACCTAGGAAGATAGTCCTAACAAGAGCAGAAAGAGGACATCCTTAGGGTTTGTCCAGAGGAAGCAGATCTATCCTTCGGAAAGAGAAGTGCTCTGGCACAGATCTGATGGTCGGTGCTCACTGTTGATCTGGACCCATGACGTCTTCTATCTCGTTGAATATACGTGTAGCATCCACGGTTTCTGGAATGGCGTCTTCTATCTCGTTGAATATACGTGTAGCATCCACGGTTTCTGGAATGGCGTCTTCTATCTCGTTGAATATACGTGTAGCATCCACGGTTTCTGGACATAGCAGCTCCTTCCTCGGGAGTGTAGCTCATGGATGTCTTCCAACACAGCACAGACACTCCCAGTCTCATGAGGAAAAGCACTGCTCGGCCATGGTCTCGCCACAGATGAGACTTATGGTGCAGTCCCGACAACCCTTCAATCACAGGGCCAGAAATGAGCAAAGCCTTAAATGATCTGAGAAGACATTATGTGGGCCGCTGTGAGCCCTGTGGCCCTGGAGAATGAGGTCAGATTCCCTGCTTGCCTTAGGAATCCTGGAGGTCCATCTGCTGAGGCAGCCCTAAAGAAACTGTGCCCCCCATCACTACCAATGTTTAGAGACAGTGACCCCTAGAGCCCCCTAGGCCAGTTTAAATGGTTCCCAGAGGGAAGGCACAGGGAGCTTAAGACATGAGGCAATGCAGGAACCAGACATAAGTGGCTTGGAGAGATGTACCATCAGCTAGACTGCAAGTGTTAGCAGGGAGGTCTGACCTCCAAGCTGCCTGTCCTCAGCACCATCTCAAGAGAAACAGAGAAAACAGCCAGTGAGCTTGTCAAGGACTGCTAAGCCCTCGACAATGCAAATTAAAAGGGTAATGACATACTTTTTTAACCTATCAGATTGGCAAAAGTCTCACTTGATAATGCTCACGGCTGGCAAGGATGTGAGCCAAGAGTCATTTTCATACACTTACCATGAAGTATAACTTGACCCAACGTCCTACAGGATGAATCAGCATTGCCTATGCAATGAAACAGGCATGTGCCTAGACACCAAGTAACCTGCTTGCTAATAATACCCTTGTAGTTCACTTG
Organism: Micromys minutus; assembly: GCF_963924665.1. Taxonomy (NCBI): domain Eukaryota; kingdom Metazoa; phylum Chordata; class Mammalia; order Rodentia; family Muridae; genus Micromys; species Micromys minutus. Next base: position 10,538,765 of record NC_137985.1, read on the forward strand.
TATTTTGCAAGTCTGCATACATGTATGTGTTGGGATATTCTCAGCCACAGTTTATAGAATCCAGTGGAACATCCGACAATATGAAACTAGTTAAACACATTGTAATGAGCCATGGCATGAAAATCATGGATCAAAGAGAGAGGCTGAGGAGAGACCATGCTGGCTAAAACAGAAGGAGGAACAGAAAGAGAATACTGGAAAGGAGCAGCAGTTTCATTCCACATATGTGTGTGAGGACACCAAGGCAGGGGAAGAACCATCCGAAGGGATGACAGAAAACACTATACAATAGTCACCAAGGTCAAGGAATGATGCTGTTCCAACCATGAAGCACACTAGGTAGAACATTCAACAGCAACTTGATACAGTCAGGATATTTGCCCAATACTAAACATAACTTTAGTCCCACCTAAAAATCTTTATAGAAAGGACTGCAAGTAACTTCTTGGTTCACACACACACCACACACACACACACACACACAGAGAGAGAGAGGGGGGGGGACAGACAGACAGAGAGAGAGAGAGAGAGAGAGAGAGAGAGAGAGAGAGAGAGAGAGATTAGCATTTACTAAAGGAAATGCACAATGTCTGACATTTATTCAAAAAGTGAAGACGACTGTATCTGTGGACTATTAGAGAGCATAGTTGTTGAGTACCAGGTACCCAAGATACCAGAGATTATAATTAAAAATCAACCTATCTTGACACATGCAGAGCTGAAAGAGATATGAGAACAAGCAGGATAGCTATAAAACAGTTGACTACACCTGTATCCATGCAGAGAGGTGTTAGCCATAATCACTACCTAAGAGAGAACCAGAAGCAAACAGGGAGGAGCTGATCCACGGGACTATGTGGACAAGCAAACAGAAACATGAATCCATGCATTGCTTTGGCCAGCTGCTTGGCAGTGTCTTCCAAGTTAGTCCTATACTCAGTATGTAATCTGGTTATGCTACTCAAAGGTATTTATGCAAAAACAATGGAAGAGTGTGTCTCTATGAATTGTTGTACATCTATGCTTGTAGCTGTTAATCTGTAACAGTAAAAGCCTAGAGAAAACTAGAAGCTATAGACAAGAAGTGATCAGTTGTCTGTGTCATTCTGCACTGCCAACAGCAGAGAGTAGTGAGCCACTGGTGTATGGCAACAGCCTCAAGACAATTATTCTAGGTACATAACAAAAACAATCTAAAGAGAGCAAAGGGCATACTGGGGGCTCACAACCATGGTGACTCACAACCATCTCTAAATCTAGTTTTAGGGTGTCCAAAATCCTCTTTTGACTTCCACAGGTGCCAGGCACATGTTGTAAACATATATGCTTGCAGGCAAAATACTCATGCACATGAAATAAATTAAAAATGCTTAAAAACAAAAAAACTATACATTTTAATTATACTTATCCACTTACTGTATGTGTGCACATGCCATGTAATGTGTGGAGATGAGAGGGAAGCCTGTGAAATCCATTCTCTCCTGCTATAGAAGTGAGTCCAGGGCGCTGAACTCAGGTTGTCAGGCTTGGTGAAAGGTGCCTTTCCCACTTTGCCATCTCTCTGGACCCTCACAAGGGCAGTGAGTTTCTTGCAGACAGTGCATAGTTGATGGTTGTTTAAAATTTCTTCTGTCACTGTCTGTTATCATTTAATCAGTATCTGGTATATTCTTATGTAAAGCACTGTTTATAACATAGTTTAGAGATCTCCTATTTTTTCACTCTTCTCTGTCCTTTCACACCTTTCTGGTCACTTGAAGTTTTCTAGAAATATACATCTCATTTATTCTGGCTTCATGTATATTTTTAAATTGTCTTAGTGGTTATTATAGATACTATTATTTATACATGTGACTTATCACAGTTTTGCTAGTATTTGTATTTTGTCATTACATATTATGTTTAAATTTTACATTCATGTAGGTCAATTTGTTCTCACATTTCTTAAAGTTTGCATCTTATTTGTGTGTGTGTGTGTGTGTGTGTATGTGTGTGTGTGTGTGTGTGTAAGTGCTCACAGAGGACCAAAGAGGATAGATGTCGTATCCTTTAGGGCTGGAATTACAGGCAGTTGTGAGTCACCCAACATGTGTGCTAGAAACCAAACTTTAGTCCTCTGGAGGAGTGGGAAGCACTCTTAACCATGAGCCATCTCTTTAGTTCCTCTCCTCTTATTTTAAATAGAATATTTTTTAACTATTCCTTTACTGTGTTGGGCTTCAAGGCAGATACTGTTCTTTTATTTCAGTCATTAGCTGTGACTTGAGGAACTTGTGAAGAGAGTTTTATAGATTTACCCATATCTATCAATTCTGCTCTTTTCTTTCTGAAGTCTTGGGCCTTCTGCTATCATCTCCTGCTTGGGATGAGAAGTTCCTTTAGCCAATATTTAAATGTAAGATTGATGGTAATGACTTCTCTTAGTTTTCCTTTGGCTGAAAATGACTTCAGCTTCTCTTCTTGTTTAAAGAACAGTTCCACCAGATTCAGTGTCTGGGTTTCAGTGTCACAGTTATGCAGTCTGACTCAGAGACAGCAAAGAATTAGGAGCAATGACCATAGCTTTGGAATAGAAAGTGGTGGGTTTCAATCCTGTATCCTCCCCCTGCTAGGCAGCTACCCTCGGAATAAGTCATTAATGAAGTTGTGCAAAGAACTGGACTTTGAGGGGAAATCCTATTGCTGTTAGTTAATGGTTATATAAACACGGACAATTTATTAAGGTGTCAGTGACTAAGAGCTCCTTTGTTGCTGGGAATACACTGAGAGCCAAAAATTAGTATGTCGATGGTGCACACAAAGACCCAGTACAGTACCTTATACCAAACATAAGCACTCAGGCATTCCTGGCTTTCCCTACGTAGTGTAGGCACACATATAAACACTGCTGTTTACTTCTTAGGGGGTTGAAAGGTTTTGATGAGATGGTTCATAAACGCAGCTAACAGCAACTGACACATGAAAAGCATTCAAATAGCAAGCAGCCACCCCCCCCCATGCCTCCACTTCTTCTCTTCTTTCTAAATGTGTAAAATAAAATAGGAAGGCCCATCTCACAGAGCTGCACAGGATGGGCTGTAACCATACTCATGAGAGCTTCTTCTGTTTGAGGCAAGCTGTCCAAATACAAGTTATCTTAGGGCAATAGGCCCTCCCTCACCCCACCCTTGTTTGCACAAGCCTCTCAGAGTACCTGATAAATTGTTATAGTGATAAATAGTTAACTGGGAGCTGAAAGCAGAAGCAACTATGCCTGGGAATCAGAGCACAGAATGGCTAAGTATTTAAACGCAGCCCACACTTGTTGACAGACATTTTCTCTGCTCTAGAGATCCTCATGCATTTGTTCATTGCTAGAAAAGTTTGTGGGAAAATGCAGAACACTGGAGAGCGGTGGAGGAAGGATCAAAACCCCGCAGAGGCCTCCTGACCTGTGACTTCTCCAAAACACTTATGCCTCACCCTGCAGCACGTTGGTTTGGCCCATAAGCTGTGGAAACTAGGAAAGCTCTGGGATTTCACAGGACAGCTGTCATAGATGGAGCATAGAATACTCTTGGTTATACACATTCTTGTCCTCAGTTTTGTCAAAAGTACAGGCAGGAACGGAGAAAGGCATGACAGACAGTCATCACAGCGGGAGAGACTCTGAAGCAGGAGATGATCCCAGCTACCAACCAACCACCTTGTGGGGAGCCATGCTAAGACAGCTCTGTGAACAGAGGCTGGGGCATAGCTACATAGTGATGCAGCCCTTCTGTTGCGGCTAGTTGAAAGATACAAATCAGGACTGGAATTTTCTAAGGATGTTGACCCCAGCATTAGTTGGTTAGATGCATGGCCACCCTGCCTATGAAAGGACTTCTTTTTGCCTTCATAAGTAACTAACTCGTGTTGATGGCACATCTACAGTGCACCTGGTTTTTATGATAATGCTGTTAGAAGAAGAGATTCCAGGAGAAATTCAAGTCTTTGCCTTCCAACAAATACAATGTCTCAAGGGAATTGTTCTCACCTGCAAGGAGGTTGTCAGCTTAGTCTTTCCCCAGTACCATAGATGTATAAATACACAGGAGGTTTCCAAGGTGACAGCCCTTCCACTTGGAGATTCCCAGCAAGTCTGGGCACTAGAGGACAGAAAGTATGCGCAAGGAGAGATTACAAATCCGGGGCCAGGCACCAAGAAGCAGGAATGTTTGCTAAATGTTTCAGAAGTGGTACGGTGGGGTAGATTTCGTGGAGTGGGGAGAGGAAGACAGGAGAAAGCAGGGGCAAGGAGACTGGACCCGGGGATTCGGGATCATCAGCCCTTAGCAGAGAAGGGCACCGAAGCGTCCAGAATGAGGAGTGGCTGAGTGAAGTGTGGTGTTTGGAAAATCTCTCTGCAGGAAGGAAGCTGAAAAAACAGTGAGATGCTGCTCAGGCAGCTGCTCCAGTTCTCTCAAGAGGAGAACGGGGTCCACACAGGGTCAGTAAGGGTGGATCCAGCAGAAAGGCCAGATGCTGGCGGTTAAGGCTCAGATAAGAGAACAAAGGTGCCGACACAGAGTTAGAAGTCAGTGGCCGCCAGCAGGATGGTGGTGATTGGCAGAAGTATAGAAGTCGTTGAGTGGACTAGGCTGTGTAGGGATTCTTAGCTCGATCACTAGCACTGCCTCCTTCTTCCCAGGAGATATGCACAAGCTATTTGTTCTTCCATAAAACAGAGGTCAGAGCAAACACCTCAAAGGGAGGTCATGAGGGTGAGATGGGAAAATAAGCGTGAATGATCTGAGTGGTGGGCCCACAGTGGAAGCTCAGTAGCTGGGAATTCCCTTTGTCCTCTTTCTACAGTAGCTGGGGAAGGAGCAGGCAGACCCTCCCCTGAATGCTTCTCCACGTGACATGGTCGATCACTTACCATGGTTAACGTCTATGTGGGAGGGTAATTCATTTGTGTATCTGCCTCTTGTTCTTAAATGGTCCATAAATAAAAAACTAGGCAAATCAAATGGCCCCTTTTTTATCAATGAAGTTTAAGAGCATTGGAATATAAACTACAGGGTGTAAAAAATGTCTCCAAAGTGGTTGATAAAAAATTCTTTTTGCGGCAGCCAACAGATTGGGAAACAATCTTTACCAATCCCACATGTGATAGAGGTCTAATATCCAATATATACAAAGAACTCAAAAAGTTAGACTCCAGAGAATCAAACAATCCTATTAAAAAATGGAGTACAGAGATAAAGAATTCTCAATTGGGGAATATTGAATGACTGAGAATCATCTAAGGAAGTGCTCAACATCACTATTCATCAGGGAAATGCAAATCAAAACAACCCTGAGATTCCATCTCACACCAGTCAGAATGACTAAAATCAAAAACTCACATGACAGCAGATGCTGGTGAGGATGTGGAGAAAAAGGAATACTCCTCCACTGTTGGTGGGGCTGTAAGCTGGTACAATCAATCTGGAAATCAGTCTGGTGGTTCCTCAGAAAATTGGATGTAGTCCTACTTGAAGACCCAGTTATTCCACTTCTAGGCATATACCCCAAAGATGCTCCAACCTACAATAAGGACACATGCTCCACCATGTTTATAGCAGCCTTATTTATAATAGCCAGAAGCTGAAAAGAACCCAGATGTCCTGCAGTAGGTGAATGGATACAAAAATTGTGGTACATTTACACAATGGAGTATTACTCGCTTATTAGAAACAATAACTTTATGAAATTTTAGGAAAATGGATGTATCTAGAGAATATCATCCTGAGTGAGGTAACCCAGTCACAAAAGAACAGACATAATATGCATTCACTGGTAATTGGATAGTAGCCCCAGAAAGCTCTGAATACCCAAGAAACAACTCACAGATCATTTGAAGCTCAAAAAAAGAAAGACCAAAAAGTGGAAGCCTCAGTCCTTCTTAGAAAAAAAAAAGCAAGAAGTATATAACACCCTTTCAGAGTGGGGTACACCTAGACCTTAAATCATTAAGAACTCAAGAGCTAAGAAGATAGCCTTGCAACAATTTTTGGTATTAAAAAATCATTATGCTTAATCTTTACACACCAAGAAAACTAACTATTTTCATGTTACATTTAGTTTTACATGTACTTTATGCTTATGGTAACTAGTAAGATTTCAATGCATACTAACAAACCTTTAAAAAAAATCAAGTACTGACAAAAATATATTCATATGGTTTTATTCCAAAATGCTCTTAAAAATCTGTACATGTATCTCTCTTTTTTAAAAATAATGTTGTGAGGAAAAAATCATTATGTCTAATCTTTACACACCAAGAAAACTTTGACTATTTCCATGTTACATTTTGTTTTACATATACTTTATGATCATTGTAAATAGTAAGATTTCAATGCATATTATCAAACCTTTAAAAAATCAAGTACTGACAAAAATATATTTATATAGTTTTATGCTAAAATGTTTTTAATAATCTGTACATTTACCTCTTATTTTTTAAAAAATAAAGTTGTAAGAAAAAAATTCTTTTTGAAATTTATGTTCAAAATGTTCCACCTCAGATCACTGGACAAGAGAAACCATCCTGGACTTGTAATGAGGTGTTCGTGGGAGCTGGATGTCTGTCTCATAAACAAGCAGGGTGATCCATAAAGTGGGGTATGAAACAGTCCTTCCATTAAGGCCAATGGTCTAGAATAGAAGAAAGCAGGCATACAAAGGCAAAATCACAATTCATTTCAATAAAAAAACCAATTTGAACAGTGCAAAAATATGATCAAACTACCTGAAACATGATAAAGGGAGGGTCATTTGCTGCCCAGTGACCATCATTTTTTCTCAGTGGAAAAAATGGGGAGCGGTTGTTCAGGGTAGAGGTCACCTGGCCTTCCAAAGAAAGGTTCTGCACAGAACACGTGCCTTCAAAGAACACTAGCGTTAGCCTGTCCACACATGACATGTCTAGAATTAATCGCACTTTACCAAAGGCTACCTCAGTTTTTCCATGCTCTGTCAATGGTCTCACTCCTTCGGGCCACCAAGGCAGCCTACATCTACCTTACAGGCTAAGCTGTAATGGTGACCATTTCTTAGTCCCATCACCTTACCTGCTTCGCATGGGCTCTCACTCCTGAATGCTTGGAAAAGCCAGGATTTGCTGCCAATTTCTGCTCTGCTTCAGGAAATCTTTCTTAATACACTCCCACTTCAACACAGCACTGCCCAGGCACCCTTCTGCCTCCCAAATTCTATAGAACAGAAGCTTATAATCTTCAACCGAGACTATAGATACTGGCTTTGAGCTCAACACTTAACACTAAATTTATGGTTATCTTATGTTTAGATCATATAACTTACACTCTTTCCTGACTAAGACCTTTCCCTTTAATGAAGTCTGAGTACTGTCACCTGAGTTTGTCCTCTGTATGCTTCCACATGTGACTGAACACACATTAGCATGTGCACACATATGCATGCACACCCACACACATCCATAAAAACAACTGTGAGTGAGCCTTCAATTACGTCAGTCTTCCCAGTTCCCTACACTGCACAGTCCCCGGCACTGCTCCCCACTCCTAACTGAGTGGAAATGCCAGGCAGGACCCCAGCAAGCTGCTGGACTAGCAGAAGTAACCCCACTAAACTGGGCAGCTCAGTGGGGCTCAGATCCCATGAAGGGAACCAAGCAGAGTTCTGTTGAAAGCTGTGATAGGAAATTATGTCAGAGCAGGTTGGTGCTTTTACTTTAATTTCCTGCCCTATGAGGAACTTTTATAGTCTAACTTGCATAGTGCGGTGTGAAATGTTTATGCTTCAATTCAACGGTATTTCACCCATTGAAAAGGCGCAGAGTGAGTAATTAAGAACACAGGCTCTGCGTGGAATCCCAGCTCTGCCACTTCCTGGTGGCATGACCTTGGCCAAAGTTCTACTAAGTAACCTAAGTTCTACTCAACGTCCTCTCCTAAAAAATCAGAGGATTATTAGTTCATAAAAGTGACAGGAAAGTTCAATTAGTTATTCATAGAGTTTAGAACACTGTTTGAAACAACACAAGCACCAGGCAAGTGCCGGCTATTTTTAGTGTTTCATGCACTTACAAAATTATTCATCCTCATAGCGGGGCCCACCGTGGGGTGATGGGGATGAGGAACTTTGATGCCTGTCTTAGGGTTTCACTGTTGTGAAAAGACACTATGACCAAATCTGATAGAATAAAACATTCCGTTGAAGCTGGCTTACAAATTCAAAGGTTTGGACCATTGTCATCGTGACAGGAAGCATGGAAGCTGGCAGGCAAGCTTGGTGCTGGAAGAGTCAAAAGTTCTACATCTTGATCCAAAGGTGACCAGAAAGAGACTCCTTCTGCACAGGGCAGAGCCTGAGTATAGGGCCTCAGAGCACATCCCCACAGTGATACACTTCCTCCAACAAGGCCACACCTACACCAGCAAAGCCTTACCTCCTATAGTGTATGTCACTCCCTATGGGCCAAGCATTCAAACACATGCATCCATTTCAGACCAAACCTATCCAAACAACCACTATGCCATTTTACAAATGAGAATGCAGAAGCTCATGGTTGTGGTAGCCATGCAGAGCTTGGAGCAGAGGGGCTGGGTGTGAGTTCACATCCTCTAACACAGAAGGACCTTGATAACTGCCTTTAACAGAAATTCCTGTTGTCTGCACAAGCTGAAGAGTCAGCTATGTGTTCTGAGAAAGCCTGGGGACTGAGCTTCCATGCTTCATCCAAGTCCCACCTGACCCTGAGCTGAGGAGTTGCTGCAATGCCATTCAGTGATGACCACACGCTCGCTCACAACCCACGTAGTTTATATCAGTAAACACTCCAGTTTTCTCTCAAGTTCAACTAGTTCTAAGCCCTGCTGACCGGTGGGATGGATCCTTTGGGTTGTTGTGTGAATCTTTCTGTAAATCCTTTATGTGTTTGTGTGTGTGTGTGTGTGTGTGTGTGTGTGAGAGAGAGAGAGAGAGAGAGAGAGAGAGAGAGAGAGACAGAGACAGAGACAGAGAACAGAGAGACAGTGATAGAGACAGAGAGAGACAGAGAGACAGAGAGACAGAGAGACAGCGAACAGAGAGAGATAGAGACAGAGAGAGAAACAGAGAAAGAGAGAGAGAGAAAGAGAGAGAGACAGAATGTGTTTGCACTTGTAGAAGCCAGAGTCCAATGCTGGGAGTCCTCAGTAATCTCTCGCCACCTTATGTCTTGAGTTGTGATTTTTCACCAAATCCACAGCTCAGCGATCCTGCCACTAGCTCTTCAGCAGCCACAGAAGATCCTCCTTATCTGAGCTTCCCCAGTGCTAGAATCACCCGAGTCACCTCCATCTTTTGATGTGGATGCTGGAGATGTGTCCTCTGGTCCCTGTGCCTGAGCCACCCACTGAGCCACCTCCTGGGATGCCGCCTGCACAAATGTAAGCACTATAAACTATGGGAATAAGAGCACAGACCCTGCGTGTTTCTCGGTGGTTCCCAGGGCACCTGACCTCCAGCCATGCTTGGTATTACAGCGTCCTTTCTCTGGAGTACAAACTCAATCTGCTGTTTGGCTCACCTTGGCTAACTCCAACCAGAAAATATTCACAAAACCAAAGTAAATTAAACTGGCTTAGCCTCGTCATGCAGACAGACCTATCAGGTAGCTTGGCTCTGGACCAATCACTTGGGGACAGGTAGTGACCTTGTATCTGTGGCAGTTCCCATTAAGACCGTGTGAAGGGTGCTCCCAAGTGTAGAAAACCCACTAGGTGTGAAATATGTTCTTACATCAGAAGATTCCACTTAAATGGACTTTTATTTATTTATTTATTTATTTATTTATTTATTTATTTATTTATTTGGCATTCAGCTAGAAAGGCTCAAAAGGAGCCTTTGAATGAGGCACAGGCCTTAGCTCTCCACAAAACAAATGAAATAGTAACCATGATATTGATGTTTATAAAATATGCATTATTATGATAATCATATGTTCGTTTTTTAATTTAACCAGGCAAACAGATTTCTCCACCACCCAGATGTGAACCAGTAATAAACTGACTGAAGGAGCAACTCCATGCAAAGCTTGCTACCTGCCTGCGTACTATCCAAGCGCCCCACATGTCTGTGAGAAGCTAAACCACTACCTGAGTTCTTGTTCATAACAAAATCATCCCATGTGCATCCTGTTCACTCACAGTGTTCTAGAATGACCTTTGAAGTTCAGAATGGCACAGTATGTGGGCTACTCTACTAAAGTGGAGCTAAGTGCGACTCTTGAGAGATGAGCCAGCTTGCTAAAATCTCTAGGCTCACCGGTTATTATTAATAATAATAGTTACCATCATCTGCTTGCTGTGAGAGAACAATATAAGGACTTGGAGGATATAATCTCAGTAATCTTCTCTTCCATTTGAGCTCTGATTCTCCTGCCTGGTGCCTTTGCCTTGTTAAATGTGTCCCTTTGTCGGCTGGCCACGATGTGGAGGGAGGATGCCTGCCTTTAGCTGGAGACATCGCCACTGTACTCAGGATGCTTCTCATCCAGCAGTGATAGGTCGGTCAGTCACACCTTGACAGCCAGAGGGACCACCACCAAGGAAGAATCAGAGGCTCTCCACAGCACTGGTTGCCATGGAGTTAGGAGAAGCCTGACTTGTAAGAAACATGAAATTTCATGCTTTAAAAAATCATGACAAATATTTGCTAAGCTTTAAAAGCCCCATGGCAAAAGTTGGGCTCTTTCTCTTTAACCTGGTGCCATTGGAACTGACTTTGCTGCTTCTTCCGTGACTTTTTACAGATGACAGTTTTATAGAAGATGCTTGCAGACTGGACAGAGCAGAACTTAGGTTTTAGTAGGTGGTTCTGATTGTCCTGTTTCTCCCTTATTGTTACTTGGCACCCTAGAAAGTCTTCTTTGGGAAGCATCCTCCTCAAACTTTGTAAACCACATCACTGACCTCCGAGATGTTTTCTCTAATTTTGGAAATGGAGCCCTTCAAACGTTTCAAGAGACTGGGCCTTGAACCTTAGTTCCAAACTGAGCTCCTATCAGAGCTCCCATGGGTCATTTTCCTCACTGGAAAAAATGACTTTCAGGAAATTTCCATTTGGGTCAAGGTGACCTCTAAGTTACCAGCTTTTCCTGAGGGTTGGGGAGCAGCAACAGCTTCTTCCTCTGTATAGGATTGACTGCAGCTTGTGAGATGTGCTGAGGAGACTGGTCCCAGTAGACTGCTGTCCAGGGATCTAAGGCTCTGGAGGCTGTGCCCAGCAACCCAGAGCAGGACAACTGCTGTTTAGTGTGTAAATCATGGCTCACTGCTGCAGCAAAGGGTAAGGGGGAGCCTACAGAGAGCTTTGAGGGGCTCTTGTCCCAGTGTCAGCTTGGAAAGCTTTCTGGCCCACAGGGTCTGTCCTTAAGCCAGCAGCGAATGTCTGGGATCCCATACACACCACTGCAACCCTGGCCAATTGCCTGAGCAAGTCTCTGGGTCTCATTAAATGTACATGGAAAAAAATTCTAGGAACAGGGCAAACTGTGGTCTGTGGGCACCTAGTTTTCAGTAGGGAAATTCCAACCATCTGGTCTCTGGAGAGACTCACTAAAGACAAGTTAGTCAAAATGCCAGCAAACCAGTGACTTTCGTCAACCACCCTAGAAGAGCAAATGCCACTTTGGTGGCTTGTAGGTGGTTTCCTGTGATGAAAGGAAGCCTGCAGTGCTTTTCTCTGGCTGAACAGGTTCTTAATTTCTTTTCCAAATGTCAACCAAGCCACCCCAGGGCTGAGGAGCAACTAAAAGCTCACAAATGACCACTCTTTGAGATTCAGTGGAGAGCGCACATCACTGCACAAATACTCTTTCCTGTCTCTGCTGCGTTGGGAGCTACGTCACTCGGCCCCTCTGCATGCAGCTGGCTTCTGGGCTGTAAGAAAGCTCTATGGACAAGTCTGAGCATGCGCACATTGAATTGGAACGTGAAGAGCCAGTCAACAACCAGACGTGTGGACTCAGAATCAGGAGCTCCCACCGGTCAGGTTGCCACCCCTTATGGCTTGAGTGTGAAATGTCCCATGGGCTATGTTGTGTTTGAACATTTGGCAGCCTGCTAGTACACTGTTTTAGGAGGTGAGGCCACCAACAGTAGGATTAGGTCACTCGGACAGGACAAAAGGCTTCATAGCCCAGCCCCATTTCTGGTTTACTCAGCTTCGTGTTCACCAAGACATGGAAGGGTAAGGAGGCTCAGCAGTATGTTTCCTGCTGAGCAGATATCTCTCCTGATGGACTGCACCCCCTCAAACTGTAAGCCAAAACAAATGTTCCCTCACATCCCTTTAAGTTGCTTTGTCAGGTAGTTGGCCAGCAACAGGAAAAGTAAAATGTAACCAAAGCAAAGATAACAGTCTGCAGCCCCATGACAGCCCCGGAGCCAGAGGCTCCCAGTTAGATCAAAACGGAGTCTCAACCCCACAAAACCTGATGTAGAACAAATGTGTGCTGTCCAACAGATACTGTTCAGAGGGCAATTTTTTATTTAGTAGATAATTAACTTAATAGTCAAGTTGGAAGAATTCTTTTGCAAGACTAGAGACAGATACCATGATGAGTTTCACATTCTTTCCTTGTAAGCTTGAAGAGTTCTCCACAGTAAGTTGTATATCACTGGTTCTATCCCAAGAGTCATAGTATTCTAAAGCAGTTCCCATCTTACTAGACACTGAGCTACCTGAGTTCTAGATTAGGAAATGCTTACATATTCTTTCCTTTGTATTCAAGGAACTGTGCAACAGTAGATAGTTAATCCACCCTGTGCTCCCAACAGGTTGTACATGCACCTGCCCAGGATCTATCCGGATTTGAGAATGAGAGACACACACAAACACACATGTGCATCATTTAATTTTGATATCCCGTGGCTAGCTCAAAGGGTGGACACTCCTAATCTTCCCCACTGCAAATGCTTAAACTGGCAAACACTCCCCTCTGGTATGGAGTTAACATCCTCAAAAATCTATATTTCATCTATAAAAATCTATATTGGGTCTACCCCAGACCCAACGAGGAAGTGGCCACTAGGGGCACATACCAGAATTCTTTAATGGCTGGTCCATCCTACAGCCCTCTCATGGTGATTCGGTCCCCCTCTCTATCCCACTTCTTCCTGTTCTGCCTAACCATTAGCTGCTGGCATCTTTATTTACCAATTGGAACCAGCTGGGAGCAGGGTTCTTCAGTGTCTTACCTGATGACACTCCTGTAAGCAATTTGGGGGCCAAGACTAACACAACACAAGTGGCATTAGGCCAAATCCAAAGTGAATTATCAAAGATCATAGCTAATAAGTCAACTAATTACTAGTCATGACTCGTTACTGAAAAGATTCCAATTGTTTGACCAAAGCTGTGTGACCCTTCCCAAGGCCCATGCTCCTTCGAGAGATCACATAAATGCACAACTCTACTTATCTGGGGGCTTCCTGCCATCACCCTCTCCCAGAAACCCACTTCTAACTGACCCCCAAAGCCTACTGAAATTATTTTAAAAACACCCAATTTCTCTCCATTTCTCCATTGAGTCTTAGATCAAGCGAGAGGCTAGGCTAGGCTTCGGAAGAAGTTTCATCTATAGATTTCAGTGTCATAATTGTGGTAAAAAATATTAAAAATCTTGACCTGGAGCCTTTTCCCCACCTTAGACTATTTATGTTGTAGAATGAAAGACACAGTATTTATATCTTAAACATAAAAATATCACAACTTATATCAAAATTCAGGCATGCCTTCTCCACCTTTGAACTTTCCCATCTGTGCCTCAGGCTCAGCAAATTCTCTACATCAAGAGGTGAGTTGACAGAGGCCAGTCACCTCTACCTGGATGTGATGGAGGTCAGTTCCACATTCATGCCATTGGCCATAACTGGCTACGTGAATAAAATTGACTATAGGTTATACTGGGCGTGGTAGTTTCTCGACAGCTATAACAAAATACGAAACAAACACAAGTACAAGGGAGAAGTTATCTGGGTTCTCGGTTTCAGTCCACAGTAGTACTTGCCTCTGGTGACTTTCGTCATGTGGTAAGGTGGGTAGAAGCTTGTGGAAGGAGTCACTCATCTCCAAGTGGGGACAAAAAAGAGAGAGCATGGAAGAGGCTGAGACCAGATATAGCATGCCCTCAAAAATATTCCTCCAGCATTTACTTTCCTGCCTAAGGCCCACCTCTGAAACTTTCTACCACTGCCTCAAATCTGACCACCATCTAGGAGGCTCCAAAGGTCACATTCAATATTCACATTTCATGTTCACATTTCATATTCCAACTGTAACACTAAAATGTCTTCCAGTGTTAATGTCTTCCAGTGATTCCAGGGGCAAGTGGAGTCCAGATCACCCTAGCCTGTCACCTGAAATGGACCGAACACAGCAACTGCTGCCTGTTTCTCAACTGACATACCCACCCACTACTTCTTTCTTTTTGCTAGAACTGTTTGGCTGAGTATCTGACAGGTCATCGTTAGTGTCCCATCATCCTTAGGATGTATTCTTAGGATACCCAAGTGGCCTGACCCTTGTATGACTCTGAACTGGTCTGACTTCATCCTCCCTCTCACGATACTGCTTTCTCCAGCACAGCACACACGTCCTCTCGTTCCTCCAGTTGGCTACCCTCCTCCTTTGGCAGGCCAGTCAATGAAGGCAAGCCTCACCCTGAAGTCTGAAAAGGGTCATACATTAACCCCAGGTTGTTGCGTAATTTAATTGCTTACTGCTAGTTCAGTGGACTCCTGGAACAACAGATGGGAGCAAAAGCAAACTAAAAGCAGAAGGATGCTGTGGACTGTGGCATCTCTAGCTTCTCTGAGGGGGCATGGAAGCTACAGCCCTCACAGAGCCACTCACCATGAAGAAGATTCTGGGTCAGAGCAGAGTCCCTCAAGTTGTGGTGCTTTGCAGGAAGGCAGAATCAGCACACACTCTGAGCCTGTGACACCAGGCTCATGAATTCTGCTCCATTTCTTTCTGCATTGCCAAGTTTTCTGGATATTTTACCTCATCACCGCCGCACATCTTCTTACATCTCTCCAAAATATTCTTCACTCTGCCACATGTGTCTCATCTTTCTGCTGTCCGTGACACCCTTCTCTTCATGACAGTGCCACACTTGCTGTCTCACAGCTTTCTGTGGGCTTTTCTTCCTGTCCATCATCTCCACGAAACTCTAAATGCCAGGGAGGTTTGTTCATATTTGATATCTAGACCCATGTGCTGCCCAAATACGGCAGATCTCAGCAAGAATGAATGGAGACACCAGAAGTCATGGTGTTCCTTCAACAGGGTGATGAATTCTTTGAATTCATTACACAGAAAAATGATAGTGAAAAATCTTATCTCAAGTCACGTCTTTGCTGAGAATCTCCTTTATCTCTACCACCTGGAAGATATGCCTTTAAACGTGGCAGACAATGTCTGTTTGGACCAGTGGCTCCAGGACTACACGCTTCTCTCTTACAAGACTTCGATTACTTAGCCCCATCTCAACCTCCCAAGCTGGAATTCACATGGTTTATGCACAAGAAATACCCAAGAGCTTACAGTTCCTCATTCTAGCTCTCACCTCCAGTCCCCCACTGGTTCCTCACTTCCCTGTAGAATTTAGCTGCCTCTCTTCTCTGACTCATTCAGTAATATTTATCTTGCTTCCTAACCTCTTAAAAAAGTGTTCTCTCTCTCTCTCTCTCTCTCTCTCTCTCTCTCTCTCTCTCTCTCTCTCTGTGTGTGTGTGTGTGTGTGTGTGTGTGTGTGTGTGTGTGTGTGTGTGTGAAGATGCCTCTCAGAGGTCAGAAACTAACATTGGATCCCTGGAGCTGTAGTTACAAAAGATTCCGAGCCACTTGATGTGGGTGCTGGGAACCAAACTCTGGTCAGGGAAGCTATCACTCCCATCCCCAGTATTGGATTATAAATGTCTCTGTGTAGCACTGTCAGTTTCCACAATGTACTGACTGGTTTTATGTGTCAACTTGACACAGCTGGAGTTATCATAGAGGAAGGAACCTCCCTTGAGAAAATACATCCATAAGATCCAGCTGTAAGGCATTTTTCTCAATTAGTGATCAAGGGTGGAAGGGCCCATGGTGGGTGGTGCCATCCCTAGGCTGGAACTCTTGGGTTCTATAAGAAAGCAAGCTGAGCAAGCCAGGGGAAGCAAGCCACTAAGTAACATCTCTTCATGGCCTCTGCATTAGCTTCTGCTTCCTGACATGCTTGGGTTCCTTTGTGATGAACAGCAATGTGGAAATGTAAGCTGCATAAACCCAACTTGCTTCTTGGTCATGATGCTTTGTGCAGGAATAGAAACCCTAAGACACACACCCACATACACAATCATATCACTGAAGAGAGAGACTTTGAATAAACATTCTTGAAATTGTTTTATTCAACAAATAAAATTCTGTAAGTCATCCTTTCTGGATGCAAATCATCTGAAAGTTTCCACTTGAATTTTTGTCCTGCACAAGAAATAGGCATTCCCACACTGAATCAATATTATAGTCCAGCAAAGCCTGCTGGTCAAAGTGTCCCATTTCCATAGTGAGACTTTTAGACTATCAAATTGCCAAGATTATAAACTAATCATGCCATCTCCATCTCTGTTGTGGTAAAAAATAAAAAATGATTGGCGGCTACCAGTTCCTGTGAGTTCTCACTCTACCACATCTGCTTGGAGCCGCTGGCCACTGAGCTGGATCCGCAGGTCCTGGCTGCTTCTCTGCCATGCAGTCAACGAGCCACCCTCTTCCAGTCTTTCTGCTGCCAGGGACTTTGCTCACATTCCACAAAGCCCAGTGTGGGTTCAACAATCAATAATTTATCAATCAGATTTATATGTTAAATTCTGAATTCATAAGACATCCACACAATAAGCTTACAACCAGTTGACAAAGATATAAACTGCCCACCTAGATAAGACAAATTGACCTATAGAAATCTCTAAAAATATTTACATCTACCTATCTCCAGTTAAGAACACCTGGATCTAGATCCCCCTCCAGCTCTATCTTGATTCTCTTTTCTTCCTCCTCTCCCCTACCTTACAAAAACGTTGTCCCCACCCCACTCTCTATCGTACAATCATGTATCACCTTGACATCAACCTACACAATACCCTTTCTGTTTAATAAAAAAAAAAAACCAAAACTTTTCTCTCAAATGTAAGCTGTGAACAATTTTTACCATTTGAAAATGATCTAAATGACTATGTTTTTTCAGAGTTAATTAACTTGTGGAGACTATGAGGCTAATTGGTTTTCAACTCTGTCAGAAATCTGAGAATGACCAAATATCTGTAAACACAGGAAGCCTAGCATGGCTTCTAGAACTCAGACAGGTTGTAGAGATAATTTTCCACTAACACAGTCCTCTGCTGGCAACACATGAAAGCAACTCTTCAACCTTCTGGCCCAGGATTAACTGACAGAACTCTAAAATGCAGAAACATAGAAGTGCTGATAATTCTGGCTCAGCAAAAATGGTCAGTTGACTATTCTGTATAATGTGTCCCTTTATTGATAGCATTAGTCTATAGGTAAAGTTTCTGCCTAGTGGCTGCCTAGTCACAAGTATTACTTAACCTGGAGGTAGAGATATTCAATTTACTTGTAAAATCCACCAAAGGGGAACTGTTAGGAGCATATATGCCTCAACAAAAGATAAATAACATTAAATGTCATAATTTGTGGATTCCTGGCATTTTTTAAAACCATCTGTCTAAATAAGGCAATCTGGACTGTTGTCCATTAACTATTCTCAGCTATTTCTGATGAGAATATTTTTAAAACACCCTAGCAGTGAACTAAGAGGCATAAATTTGTTATTGGCCCATACTTCTATGTTTAATCAATTCAGAAGTTTGTGATGGCATCAATAAAAGGACTGGGTCCAAACCTTGTACTTTACAAATCAATTCTAGCTAATTCCTCCCTGTTAAACAATGACCATTTCTAAATTCCTCATAAAAACAACCTTAGAATAACTACCTTCAGCCCCCCAAAGTCCAGGAAATCGGGGCAATAACTCTTCAATGGCTTCTTCAAGCTGTATATGGGTATTGAGATATCCTTGGGGGGTCGGGAAAATGGAAGGGGGGCCACCCAACAATTGTTCTGACCTCTGATGTCTGTCTTGACTAGATATGGCTGAAAGTCCCTGAGATCAGGAATCTAAGCAGGCCAGTTCAGTATTCTGATGATGAACTTCACCAAAGCCACACATTTTGCAATATATAAATCTCAAACAAAATTTTAGCATCATCAAAATATCTTTTTATTTGATTCTCTTAAATCTAGTTTTTTTAGGCGGTCTCCCTTTATCAAATCTGTTCCATATAACTCTGGAAGGCATCCAGAACCTAATCTTCTTTTCTAATGAAGCAAAGAAAAAAACCCTTCCTAATTAGGGTAACCCTTAGTCAGCAACCAGAAAAGCTTGTATCTTGTAATCTCCTCCAGAGAAATAATATTATGACAAAACTCAAGATCATACACATTTTGAAAATTAAAACAATATAAAACAAAGAAAAACAGCTAAAACACTGTATGAGACTATTCTTAGGCCTCTAATAATTTGTCCTGTCAGAAAAGCAATTCAAAATTCCTGTGAAGCCCATGTTAAAAGAACATGAGCCCCCTGCTGTGATAATTTAAAAATAATCACAAACCCTCTCTACCCAACATTGACGAGCCATACAGCAATTAGTGGGCTAATTCATAAAACAACTTAAATACACTTCTATCAATACCAATAAGTAAGCAATTTATCAAACCAGCAGGACTTTAACCTAAAATACATCAATCTGTTAAGCTCTATACCTGGAGTATCAGATTTTTATTTATTAATAATTTCCATAATATATGTCTGTATTCACTCTGCCTGGTATACAGACTTCTATTTTTATTAACCCTATTAACTGGCAAATATCACCATTCTCTACTTGAAGTCAGTTACTAATTTTCTCTATCCTAGTTCCAAACTGCAGGTGAAACTCTCCACATGATTCAGGTAAACTTGGTATTCTATTTTTCTAACTATAAAACCAAATTTTAATCATATTTCCATTAATACCTGTCATTAAGAAGTAGGCAGCTTGTCTAACTAAGATTTTAACACAAAATTCCCATGGAGCCCACATATAAAGAATATGTGTATCCTGAGAGACTTATTAGAGCATTAAATCTTTCTACTATCTTTAAAGCAAGTTAACCAGACCTAAATTAAATCATTTTCCAAACAACTTTTGCTAAAGAAGCAGAAAGCTTCTAACCTCTGTGTTCAGGGTAGCATGCATTCTTCACAGCAGGGGACATAGAGCCTGCCAGCAGAGGCTGCCTCCGTGTTTATTTGGTTTAAGATTCCCTTGCTTGAAACATCATGTGACTCAACATGGCGCTGGCCTCTCTTACTGAGGAAATAAAACTTTCTCTCTAACTCTCAAGCTGATAACTTTCTAGTGGATTCTTGCCTCACATGTTGGTTTGGCCCCTGTTTCGGTGAAAATAAAGAACACAGTGTGTTCTCACTCCACACGGCCACAGAGCTGGGGCCACAAGCTTCAGCTACTTCACAAGCTTCAGCTACTTCTCAGACACACTGCTTTTTTTTTTTTAAGATGTATTTACTTAATACATATAAGTACACTGTAGCTGTCTCCAGACACACCAGAAGAGGGCATCAGATCTCATTACAAATGTTTGAGAGCCATCATGTGGTTGCTGGGATTTGAACTCAGGACCTCTGGAAGAGCGGTCAGTGCTCTAACCACTGAGCAATCTCTCCAGCTCACAGCCACGCTGCTTTTACACTGTCCCTTGTAGCCCAGTAAAATCAAAGTTCTAGAAACATGTAATTTAACAATTAGATTTACATGTTAAATTCTCACTCAAACAATAAACTTACAACCAGTTGACAAGATATAAACCGCCCACTAGATAAGACAAACTGACCTATAGAAACCCTTAAAAATATTCATATCTACCTAAAGTCAATTAAGACCACCTAGATCTAGATCCTCCTTCTTCGGCTCCATTTTGATTTTCCTTCCTCCCTCCTCTCTCCTGCCTTACTTTGTCCTCACCCTACTCTCTACTGTCCAATCATGAATCACCTTGACATCAAACTACATATCTCCCCTTTCTTTCTTCCCCACCTCCTCCTCCATCTCTCCCCCTTCTCCTCCTCCATCTCCTCTCCCATATCCTCCTTCATCTGCTCCCCATCTCCTCTCCCATTTTCCCCCATCTCCTCTCCATCTTCTCCCCATCATTTCCTTCATCTCCTCCTCCATCTCCTCCCCATCTCCTCCCCTTCTCCTCCTCCATCTCCTTCCCACATCCTCCTTCATCTACTCCCCCATCTCTTCCCCCATCTCCTCTCCATCTTCTCCCCATCTTCTCTATCTCCTCCTCCCCTTCTGCCTCCTCTTTTTTCTTAAACTTCTTCCATCTCTTCCTCCTCTTTCTCCCTCGGCTTCACCTCCCCATTGGAAATCCTCAGGCTCCAGTCTTAATTTGCACTTCTCCCTCCCTTGTTCTTCACATCTCCTCTGCTCTCCCTACCCTGAGCTTTCCAGAGATCCACTCACAATGGTGCTGGTGACTTAAGATGAAAACTTTATCTGACATTAAGCATGACTCTGGTGCTGCCTGTAGTAACAGACTTGCTGCAATAGGTTTCTGAAAAGAATTACTTTAAAAATTGTTATGTCCTATAATGAGACAGATAAAACAGCAATAGCAGTTTCTACTGGTGGTATAAAATAAGTCTCCATTCAGAACAGAAGAATGTTTCCATTAAGCAGACTTGAGCTTTGAGCCAGACTCTGGTTTGCCTGACATTGTCATGTTTTATGTCTCCTATAGGCCGTCTGTACCCCAGCCCTTTTTCTTCAACAGTAATATTTGAGTCTGTAAATTGGACAACAGTGTCAGCTCCATAAGGTAGTGGGAGATCTTGAGAAGCTATGGGTAAGGATTTATCCACAATACAACCTTACATAAGAAAATATCTTCAGGGAGCCTTAATGTGTGTATGAAATATTTATATGATTGGTGTTTCTAAAATATAAAAACCAACTGGATACAAATTCCTTAAGATGAGGTTTTATATAAATAGAACCTGCCATGTGGGTTCTCTGGGTTAAACTTGGGTCATTAGGTTGGCATCAAACTTCTTTAGCAACAGAGCATCACCCACCCACAGAAACAAAACTAGGACAGTGGCACAGCACATGGGGATGTAGAGTGGGGCCTAGGTTTGGTTTCATCTACCTACTGGCTGCACAGTCACCTAGGCTTGCTTTACACTTCCTCTTCCACTAACAACCAGGGATCTGACTCAGGTGATGTGCGTGAATCCTCAATACAGGCTGTTATTATGACCTGTGATGGGAAAGGCTCAGCAGCTCCCAAATGTGGAAGGTGGGCTAAGAAAGAAATGGAAGAGAGGCCCACAGCCTCCTAGACGAGAATTCTGGGAGTGCCCAAGCACTTACATGGTTCTAAATGTTAGAACCATGGGCAGCAGGACTGAGGTATCCTCATATCTCCCCCTCCTCAGAACTGAGATCATCTATGCCCACCTCAGTGCCTGGCTGTTTACTATGTTCTTGGGACTAGAACTCAGGTCCTCTTGCCTGTGTGACACTTTACCTATTGAGACATCTCTCCAGCCACAAGCTTTTGTGTTTCATATAAAGATGCATATTTGCTTTCTGCTCCAATGATGCTCTTAGGAATCCTGACGGTCTCAGGAAAATCAAAAGGAAGATATGAGACAGAAAGTTAAGTCTTGGAAAAGCTGTGTTACTTTCATTTGGGAGAGGAAAACTTGCCAGCCAAGGGAAAAGGAAGCTACTCTGAATTTCTTGTTTCTGCAGGTAGGAAGTTTTGAAAAGGTCCCAAAGGAGAAACAGGGACACCAAAGGCTGAGCAAGAGTGACTCAGGAACATTCTTAGTCAAGCAGAGCCTGGGAACCAGGAGGCAAGATAAGTCATAGAGTTAGCAGAGGGCATCTCCCTTGACTCTCAGGGAGCCCCTAAAACAGACAGCCCAGGAAATCCCCTAGGAAGTACAAGCTAACAGTGGAGGTTGGGGGTCACACTTAGGATGGTGCCTTTCTCCTTAGCTATGGGGACATAGTCTAACTGGCAGGCAGTATCAAAAGCATGAGAAGAAGGAAGCAAAAGACGTTTAGTCCTCATGAATCTGGCCAGGCAGAGGAGGATTTTATGTGGAGGAATGCCCTGAGAAGTAGCGAAGCAGCCTCGGGTGGCACAGATGGAGCCACCATAAATTCAGCATTAAAAGTCAATGTAAGAAACAGGCCATTCACAGGGTAAATAAATTTATACTACCAATAAAATCAGGGCGAGCCACAATTTAACAAGAGAGAAAGAGGGTCAGTAGCCAACAAAGCTAGAAGATCTTATCAATATATACAGAACAGGTGACTAATACACCACATTATTAATGAGATTATGTGTTTATCTTTACCATAATCATCCTCACAAAATGATGCAAACCCAATGATAATCCAAATGTTTAATAAATTTGCAAAATAAGTTTAAGTTTCTCATCGGGGGAAAAATGTCAGGGCAGAAAGGAAGAAAACTAGAGATAGGGGCAGGGGAGGGGCAAAGAGAAAAAGGAATAAGAAAGGAAGAGGGACAGGAGGGAAGGGGAAGGAAAAGAAGAGGAAGGGAAGGGGAGAAAGGAAGAATAGGAGGGCAGAAGGGAAGGAAAAGAGAGAAGAGGAGGTGAGGGGAAGTAGAGGGGAGGGGAAGGAGAGGGGAAGGAAGGGAGGAAAGGGAAGAGGAGAGAAGAAGGGGAAAGGAAGAGGAGGGGAGGGGAAGTGGAGGGGAAGACAAGGGCAAGGGAGGAAGGGGGATGGGAGGAGCAGGGTGACATCATTGCACATTTATGTGGTATCAGATACCACATAAAGTCATTACAAAAAATATTGTGGTATTGTCTCAGATGAGTGAAATGGAGTAAAATATTCAGAAAAGCCCTAGTACACATGGAAGTGCAGTGCGTGGTGACAGACACACACACAGAGGTGTACATGGTGACAGGCACACACACAGAGGTGCACATGGTGACAGGCACACACATAGAGGTGCACATGGTGACAGGCACACACACAGAGGTGTACATGGTAATGGGCACACACACAGAGGTGCAAATGGTGACAGGCACACACATAGAGGTGCACATGGTGACGGGCACACACATAGAGGTGTACATGGTAATGGGCACACACATAGAGGTGCACATGGTGACAGGCACACACACAGAGGTGCACATGGTGACGGGCACACACATAGAGGTGTACATGGTAATGGGCACACACATAGAGGTGCACATGGTGACAGGCACACACACAGAGGTGCACATGGTGACAGGCACACACACAGAGGTGCACACACCCAATATGGAGGCAGGGTTTATTTAACTGTTCTACTGCTGACATCACTGCAGAATCATTTAGAGAAAACAGACTCCTGGTGTTCACTATTCACAGAATGTAATTCCAAATGGAACAAAGAGTTAATTAAGAAACTGTACTGTAGAAATATAGGAAACTATTATATTAATTTTTTACATAAGTTGGAGATATAAATCCTGTATTGTGTGTTTGTGTGTGTCTGTGTGTGCATGTCCCACAAGCCTTGGGCAGGGTTGATACTAATGTCTCATTCAGAGCTGAACACTCAGAAGTCACTGACTTTGACCTACTATGAGCCTCTACATTAATTTCTGCCCACTAAGGGCTCCATTTTTATGTAATGCTTGCCTCACATGTGTGCACTCATGTTCATATGATAAATACTCTGGATGGTGTCCCCTTAGACAGTGAGATATGAAGGACACGGTGAGGCATGAATTGTATTCTGTGCGTTTGTACTATTTCATTAGGCGGGATGTTTATATGGTACAGCTTCACTTAGACACAATAAAGAAGATAAGCTATGAAATGTGCAACACTACTGCCACCACCAATAAGTAAGAATTGCAATAGAAAGCAGGCATGGTGGCTCATTCCTAACATGCCAGCCCTTGGGCAGTAGGAACAGGGTGCCAGCAAGGGCAGCTGAGACAGGATCTAACCCTTGTCTCCAAACAAGCAATGAAAACATAAAAATAATGATGTTTCCAAAGAAAATGTCACCTCACAGGCTGACCATGTCTGAGCCTGTTCCCTTAGAAGAGCTAGAAAGTAGCTTGGAAGAGAAAGTTGGGGGATGGGGTGGGGGGGGTCATGTCTTACTCCTGTGTGAGGTACCTCAATTCTCCCTCAATAAAACCCTTCTGGGGAGCACAGGCTCTCTGCTGAAGCTTCTCCTCCTGTGTCCAGGCCTCTCCTTGGGACCTCTAGGCTTTGAGGCCTTCCTAGGTGGTCTAGGGGAGGCCATGTGGACACATCCTTGGGGCCACATGCATTGCTGGTGACTAATGTTTCTACATGTAGATTGCATAATAGTCTTCATTCAATGATGGCTCAGGCAATCAAAATGAGAGTTGTGTCAACATAGTTTAGCCAAACTCTGCCACCCATGCCAAGTGTCTGGGGAAGTTGCTCAGGATGGACTTGGGCCATTTATCCTAAGCTATAGCCAAACCTTTCTCAGCCTGGAGTACATTTGCAAAGAATAAGTTTTAAATGAGGAACACATTATTGGAACATGTTTTGAATTATTTACACTTGTTTGACTCTAACAGCGAAGCAGAGCCTCGGGGCCACAGACCCAGGAACAGTATCTTCCAGAGAACAAAGAAGCGCCTTGATTTCATTACTGCTCCCGAGCCGTCCAGATGCAGAGCTAAGTGTTAAGAGATGATGTGGACCGAGTCTACATTAAGAGTTGTAGCTGAGCACATGCGGCTGCTGTCTGGGTGTAGAACTCAGTTTGGAGGTGTTTTCTTTGTCCTCTCTCGTGCTCTGATAAAGACACACATCCTTATAGATGCTCTCACTGCATGATGTCAGAAGCCCACGACTCTGAGGACATGTTTTAGTCTGTCTCCTCTTCCATTCTGACCAAATTGAGAAGAAAAACAAGTCTCTTTTTAAAAGAATTCTCTGTCTCTCCATCTCACCCCCACTTCATGTGTGTGTGCAAAGTACATGTATGCTCATGTATGTGAACATTGATGTGTTCACAGCATGGTACACATGTGGAAGGTGTTGATCCTCACCATCCACCCTATTTGAGGCAGGGTCATTTGTTCTCAGAGCACACACCAGACTCACTGGTCCTTCAGCTTATGAGGATTCTCCATTCTCCGCCTATCACCTCACTGTAGGCACGCTACTGTGCCCAGCTTCTCCGGGTTCTGAAGAGCTAAACTTAGGTCCTCACACTTGCAAAGTTCTTTGCCCACCGTGCTATCTCCCCAGCCCAGGATGAGCCTCTTGCTTCATCCTCATCTCAAAACTTCAGCTGAGCAAGGAATCTTTGACCATGGGAGAATCTATAAGATTCTTTCACATTCTCTTTTATATTTCAGAATCAGCTTTAAATACAGAAACCTGTGTGGTACAACGTTCTCAGAGAGCGCAGATGATGAATGGCAAAATCCTGAGTTACTTTAGGGACAGACAGATGGACGGACTGCCCAGGATCGGCGCCCATGAAGTCCTGCTGGGTCTTGGGTTGCCACTTCTGTAACTAATCACATGCTCAGAAGTGTGCTGCATAGGAGGTGAGCAACCAGCCACGTGGATGCACACTCCTGAGAAGAAGAGCCATCTTCACAGAAGTCAGACTGCTTTCCAATGACAGGTTCCCCAGGGGGTGTAGATGAAAGAGCAATTCAACTTTACCATTTTAAAACTTGGGGTAACCGATCCTCTGAGGAACAGTAACTGAAAATGAGAAAGGTAAAGTTGGGTGAGTTAGCGAAGGAGAAAATTAAGTCAAGGCTTTCAGAGGAAAGCCTGATGAGGTTCAGCCTACCTTCCCAGCTACACGCTCATTTCCATAGCCTGAATTCCCAGTACTGAATACTTGGTACTCAGTGGACACTTGCCTTTCTTTACCAGATGTCCAAACACATACACCAGTGATGGCATCAGAAAGTCAGAAGAGGGGTCTGGCTTGATCGTACTGATCTTGGGGGGGTAACGGGGATCTTGGAAATGGGACCTAGAAGACTATACAGAAAGAGTAAGAGACAAGAATAGAGTCCCAGCACAGGAACTGGTAGAGGAGGTGAAGTCTGGGAGGCAGCGGACACATGAATGGTCAGAGTGGCAGACAGCTGATGATTAATGCTTTCTGACCATGTGATCTTGGGCAAGGGCTTCATGTCTATGTACCTTAGTTTCCCTGTATCTAAAATGGTGACCACAATACTGCCTCTCTCGGCACTGTTGCAAGAGTTTTTAAAATAAAATGATAGAAGTCTAATGACCCATTACGTCAGCATTTACCTAGTGACCAGAGAGTAGACAAGCAAGACAAGGGTGAAAGTATCTCCACCAGAGTTGGTGCACTGTGCATTTGATTGGCAGGTCATACCACATGGTCTGGACTCAGTGAGAAGCTGACTTTGGAAGGTCCCCATCTCCACTTTGGAACCAGGTCTATTTGTCCCAAAGTGTCCTTCATGGTCTGAAACAGGCTACCCCCTAACTTTGTGACAGGGAGGAAAGAGGTCAGCAAAACACACCACAAATAGAAACAGTGTGTCTTTTAGAACAGCTAGGTCAGCAGTTTCCATCAGGAACCATTATTTATCCTGTGATATAAGGGTGGCTGCTGTGGGGAAGAGAAGACAGGAACTCAGCCACAGCAGTCTAGGTGAGAGTGTGAACCCACAGCTCAGCAGAGAACACCAGATGACTAGCTGACTGCCTCCACGTCCCCAGCTGCTTTCTGATAGACGTTTCTAAGCCCCCAGTGTGACAATCTCGTCTTTCTGGTATTATTTTTCTCTTAACTAGGTGAAGGTGACACCGAGGTAACACTGTGCTCTGCCTTTGCATTGGCAACTCCAGCTCCAGCCTATATTGTGGCCTCCTCTCTCTCTCTTTCTCTCTCTCTCTTTCTCTCTCTCTCTCTTTCTCTCTCTCTCTCTCTCTCTCTCTCTCTCTCTCTCTCTCTCTCTCTCTCTTTCTCTCTCTCTGTGTGTGTGTGTGTGTGTGTGTGTAGGACATCTACAGGGCTAGGAATAGAAGCCACACTAGTTAAATCAAGAGAGGGAGGTCAGGAAAAAAACAGACTTTAGCCAGTTCTTTTTTCTGTCACACAAACACTAATTCTAATATATGATCCTGTTGGTTTTAATGTTTCCCAGTAGAACATAAGCTTTGTCAGGGCAGTGACTATTATTTCCCCTAGATCCCGGTAGTTAGAGCATGAAGGTCCATAGAGAAAATTCAGCAAGGGTTAGTTGAATGACTTCAAAGAAGGTCATGGCTGTGGTCGTGAGACAGGAACTAGGATGATTTACTGTACCAACCCCTTTACTCCACAGAGCCTCATCCCTATGAAGTTTATGTTGAATAGCAGTGCTATCATGATGGTCACAGCTGAGCCCTCAGGAATGGCTTAACCTCAGAACCCTGAGAAAGAGTTAGTTATTGGAATAGGAGACTGTGAAAGGGTGACTCATGCTCTGGTGCTTACATCAGCCACTTACCCTCCACCTTCTGTCATGTTATGGGCCCCTCATAGACACCACTGATATGTTTCTGGAGTCCCTGGGATCCAGCATTATTTTCTTTATAAATCACTCAGCCTGAAGCATTCTGGTACAAATGGGCTGGTTAGCTTTAACTGTCCATTTGAAATCTAGATTCACCTGGGAAGAGAGTCCCATTGAGGAATTGTCTACAGTAGGCTGGCCTGTGGGGAACTGTCTTGATTGCTGATTGATGTAGGAAGACATAGCCTATTATGAGCAGTACCATTCCCTAGGCTGGGCTTCGAAGTATGTAAGAGTAAGGAAAGCCAGCAAATTACCAAGGAAGCAGGCAGGCAGCATGTTTGCACTTATTTCTTTGATCTTTACTGTGGCTAAACTGAGCTCTTGCTTCTGGGACTTCCCTATAAGAATGGCTGTAGACTAGAATTGTAAGTCAAACAAACCCTTTCCCTCCCTACTTTGCTTTTTGTAAGGGCATTTTATCATAGCAACAGACAGAAAACTACAACAGGTTGACAAAGTTTTGACTACATGGTGATTTATGAATTTGTTTTTAATTTTGTTTTAAACACAGATTTCTCAGGCCTCTCTCTGCCATATACTCTGGATGGACACCGGTGGCTGAGCTCTTTCCTTTTCAGTAATGTTTATGATTTCTGACCTATATGTGAGTGTGATATAGAACTGAATATAAAAAGAAAAGAATTCAAACCATCTCACAATTAGAGTCAGATAACTTTTTTAATGTAGTTATTTTGATTATTGAAATTTTAAATAAAATTTCCAAAGCAAACAGCTCAGAGGCACTGTAACAAGAGAATCAAGGTAGAAGAAATGGGTTAGGCCTCAGGAAGAAAATGCCCAGGTTAACAATTTCCAGCTGACATTGAGCCTTCTACTTGGCAGTAAGAATCTACTGAGAGCCAGCCATGTCCCACACAGAAGGTTTGGGAGCCTAGACAACACAGGCCAGAAAGGCAGGGAAATGACCCTATGCAACCAAGATTTATACTAAAATTTCAAAACAGCTACCAGGGAATTCTCAGAAGTCTGGAGCTTCTGTCTGGTTCTAACAATATACAGAATGAACAGTGATATTTCTCAGGGGAACAAAAGAAGACAGTTTCATCATGGCCTATCATGAAGCCTGGCCATTAAAGATAGACTATATGGAATGGGGTAAAAAGGCTCCATTTCATCAGGAACATATGGACAGCTTATGGTCCTATTTAGAGCTGGCCCTCAGCATCATCTCTCACAGCCAAAGGCACCCTGTGGTCCAAGTTGCATTGACTTGGTCACCTTTCTCAATCGAGTAGCATAAGGTCTTAGTTAGGGTCTCTATTGCTATGATAAAACACTGGCCACAACAGCCTTATGGGAACAGGTTTATTTAATCTTATGCTTACAGGTAACTGACCTTCATTGGGGGAATCAATAAGAAAACTCAAGTAGGAACTCAGATGCAGACACTGAAGCAGAAATCAAAAGAGGAATGATGCTTACTGGCTTGTTCTTTATAAATTGCTCAGACTACCTTCTTGTACAATTTATCACCATCTACCCAGGGCTAAGCGGTGCCACCCACAGTGAGCCTGGCCCTCCAACATGCATCACTAGTTGAGAAGATACCCTGATGGACTCTTTCTCACAGGTCAATCATCTTCCTGGATGACCTGAGCTTGTGTAGTACTGACAAAATCCAGCCAGCACAGTGACCATGCTCCTGTGCTTGCTTTACCCAGTGCCTACTGAACAAAGCTCGCAGCTCACACATGGCCCACTGTGGCTGCTGCTGTGTCTTATCCAGGCCGAGCAAGCTAATTCTTTACCCCTTTCTCCACTCCTATACCTAGCTCTATGTTAATAATGTAAATTATTAAATTCTGATGTGATAATTTACATACACCATCTCTCAGAATATTACTTCTGAGGACAGAATCATGTATTCGGACAAATGCTGTGTTGGGCAGTTACTTATTTATAATTTCTTTTCTGTGCAATAATCAAGCACAGAGTCCCATCTTATAGATGAGAAAACTATTTCTCTGGTGTTCAGATACATTCCCCAAAGTTACGTAATGAGCAAGCAGGAAACTGTTCTTCTAAGGTCAATGTCGTGACCTCTCCGGTATACTACAGTGCCTTTGCTTGGTTTTGTTTCTTTGATCATAAAGGAATAAAAGTCATCTACAACTGAGAGCAGGATCCATTCCTGCAGCTAGTTAAAGGCTGTACCCTCTATATGGTGTGTAGGTATTTGAATGGGATAGTCTGACATGCATGCAAATGGATTCCATGTCACACCTGCCATGACAGCATGATCACAATTGTGTCTACAAGAAGAGCAGCTCTGCACCAACTATATCAAAAAGAAACGGTCCTCCATGACAACATGTGATAGATAATGTGTGTGCTACCCCCAGCCCAGCCCAATGGGGAAGCTGTTCTTGAGGTCTACACACAATCTTTAGGCATCCAGTTCTGGCAGACCTGTGAAAGTATGGTGTCAGCAACAGTACCTGAATTCTAGTCCTCAGGGACTTCAGCCACTAAGCCATCTCCCCAGTCAGGAGGTACCTTGCAATGGCCAATCTTGCCAACTTGGAGAGTCTCTGGAACCTTGTAGAAGAGACACCTCTGAAGATATCTGTTGAGAGAATTTCCAGAGATGTTTCACTGAGAAGTCACCCTGAAGAGGGGAGGCATCTGGAGTCTCGGGCTGCATAGAGAAAGCAAGCTTCTCACCAGACTAACATAGAGAAAGCAAGCTTCACACCAGACTAACATAAAGAAAGCAAGCTTCACACCAGTCTAACATAGAGAAAGCAAGCTTCACACCAGACTAACATAGAGAAAGCAAGCTTCACACCAGACTAACATAGAGAAAGCAAGCTTCACACCGGTCTAACAAACATAGAGACAGCAAGCTTCACACCAGACTAACATAGAGAAAGCAAGCTTCACACCGGTCTAACAGAGAAAGCAAGCTTCACACCAGTCTAACATAGAGAAAGCAAGCTTCACACCAGACTAACATAGAGAAAGCAAGCTTCACACCAGACTAGCATAGAGAAAGCAAGCTTCACACCGGTCTAACAAACATAGAGACAGCAAGCTTCACACCAGACTAACATAGAGAAAGCAAGCTTCACACCGGTCTAACAGAGAAAGCAAGCTTCACACCAGACTAACAAGTGTACTTTACTGACTAACTGCAAAACTCCAGCTGTCCTAATTGCCCCGTCGCTGTTATTTTACAAGGTTTTACTTCTACCCATCATCTCCTGATTTGACTTGTAGTGTTATAGAGCCGCTTCATG
The DNA here is from genome assembly GCF_963924665.1 of Micromys minutus. NCBI lineage: Eukaryota > Metazoa > Chordata > Mammalia > Rodentia > Muridae > Micromys > Micromys minutus. Next base: position 10,569,781 of record NC_137985.1, read on the forward strand.
TGAAGCATGTCACATAACATGTGGAGAGTTCAGTCCTTTGGAGCCTGATTCAGGAGAGAGCCCTGAGGGTGTGCTAGGCCCTGGGGGAAGAAGACACTGAGAAGCAGTCTGCACGGCCTGGCCTTCCCATGGAATGCTTGCATTTCAGATTGCTAATATCATGACTCAGAGGGAAGGAATGGCAGGGTAAGAAGGTTTCCAACCTACCTAGTTTACATTGCCATCTTTTATTTAAACTCTGCCAAATTGAAATGTAAACTGTGTCTTAACTTGCTGGAGGTTTTAGAGGAGAAGAGAATCCATGTGGAGCCTCTTGGTCTCTGGTTTGTCCTTGTTTGTGGGTGCTACTTTTTCAAATAGCTGCTGTATTTGTCTGCAAGACAAATAAATGAAAGCAACAGGCATTTTGCCCGCAGGCCTATGAGCATGGCTCACAGGGTAGAGCTTCCAGAGCCTTCTGGCAGTAACCTGTCTGAAAACAGCAGAGAGAACAGCAAAATTCTTTGGCCATACTTCTTGATTTTTCCATTGGCTCTGCACATCTGGCACTTCTCCCTGCCACCAATTCCCAACAATCATCCCCTGGATAAGTAGTTCTCTTAGGGTGCCAATGCCCCATTGAGGATGGGAGAGTGTGAGCCAAACTCACAAGAAGGGCTGGCTCCATCTCGCCACATCCTTCTTCCATAGCCCCAGGAGTGGACTCCTGAAAACAGGCACAAGAGTGCATGCATGAGCACTGTTTCTCAAGAAAAAGAGACAGTAGCAGACATGGACACTGAGAACAAAGCCAACTACACTGTGATGAAATACCCCACCAAAGACACGAGGCAGGAAAGCTGGGAGATGAAACCGGCCTTAATGCCAATAGTGAGACCTAACAAAAGAAGTCTTGTCTGTTCACAGAGAGCTTTAACATGCGCCATTTCAGTGACTACTCCCCAGTGCCCAGGGTGGGCATCAGAAGGGTCTTTTCCTAACAATGGCATCTCAGGGAGATCAGCTCCCTTGCTAGACAGTAACTGACTTGAGCTTATAAGCCAAAACGTTGTGCCTCCTTCTCCAATCAAGGTCTCAGAACAAGCCGCTACCTCCTGCAAAGTTGCACTGGTGACTTAGTGCAGGCAGCTCTGCTGTTACTCAAGGGAGAGGACAACTTCGTGCAAAGGAGTCAGGATTCTCAACTGCAGGGAAGAAGCAGGCTGGGCGAAGCTCGGCAAGTTGCTTCGGGTCACGGGTCACGAAGCTAGAAGAAGCAGAGCTGGAATTTGATCTCCAGTCTGCCTGACGCCAAAGAGCAGAGCAAGACCAGCCCTGCAGTTCTGGCAGCAGCCTGTGTCTGCTGCCCTGGTCCTGTGAGGGATGGAAAATACCCTGCCCAAGCCAAGTGCCCTGCACTGGATTCCAGCAATACCACCTCCTAGCTTTGTGACCTTGTCTAAGTCAGGTTACCTCTCTGATCCATAAAAGCCAGAATTAAAATCTAGATCAAATTTCAACTCTGGTACACACAATGTTTGTGCATATTTGAATCTTTGCATAGGAATGGAGTTTCTAAAGGACAGGGAAGTACCACCCACAGACAGAGCAGAGCAACGCGCACCAGGCCTGTGGGAAGTTGCCCTTTTGGATAGCAGATGTTAACAGACATGAATCTGATCCCCAACCCCTGCCCTCAATGGTGCTGCCCTGGATGGAAGATAGCTACTGATCCCTAGGCAGACAATGTTCCCAAAATAGGTGCTTAGCGACAGAGTAAGGATTCAGAGAACACAGGAAGGTAGACCTGGATGTGAACCGGAAGGACAGCTCCCTTCCCAGGAGCCACCACTTCTCCTGTCCCTTTGACCCTTGTTTACATCCCCATAACTACTTGTTTTCCCTACAGATAACATCGAAGACTGGATTCTGTCAAAGCTACTGAATACACCAAGAATAATTAATGTTGTTAACAAAATGTCTGCTGAGCACCTACTGTGTGCCAAGGCAATACAGAATAGAAGAGCAGGTGTGTGGTGCTCTCTAAGACCCTGAAGAGAGGAGGATCACAGAGCCAGGAGACTTGCTGTCTCCTGCCCTGGGTCCTCTCTGCTAAGGGATAAACAATCCTTCCCTGTGTTTGCTTATTTTATATCTGGGACTGACCGACTTCCTGGCCTTTCCCTAGTTGTCAACATTTTCAATTTTCCTGAACTCTAAATTAAATCCTTTGGAAGATGGCATCATTGTCTTACCTCATTTTAGGAATGAAAACACCAGAAGAGGTATAGCCTTGTTGAGGAAGTCACTGTGGAAGTAGAGCTTTGAGGTCTCATATATGCTCAGGGTTACGAGTGAGAGCCAGAGCTTACTCCTGCCCACTTGCAGAAGACAGTCTCCTCCTGGCTGCCTTCAGATCAAGGTGTTAAACTCTCAGATTCTTCTTTAGTACCATGTCTGCCTGAATGCTTCCAAGCATTCCATCCCAATGATACTGGACTGTACCTCCTAAACTGTAAGTCACCTCCAATTAGATATTTTCTTTATAAGAGTTGTCTTGGTCATGGTGTCTCTTCACAGCATTGAAAACCTAGCTAGATAGTATTTGGTTTGTTCAAGGGCATGCTTCTCTCTGGATAACTCAAGTGCTCTCTTCACTTGCTCTAGGCAACATTCTTTCTCCATTCTTTTATGTCTGGTAGTTCTTCTTGTGGTATTGACTCACAAACAGGAAATTCAATCATGGTTCAGTTCAGCTAAACACTTCATTGACTCCTGACCCCCATGGCTTCAAGTCCAGAGTCATTGATCCCATTCATCTTGTAATTCTCTAAGAGAGAAACAGTCTTCTTCCTTTTCGAAGCTTGTTTACCTGTACCCTCTGTCAACCCTTTGACTCCACCCCAGTGCAGCTGCTGGTACAAAAAAAAGTTGAAATGGTCCAAGCCCAATGTGATTTCTGATTCCTTGTTACAACTCTGCCCCATGGCAATTTTTATTCCATCCATGATATTGCAATTCTTCTGAGTAGAAGTTATAGCTACCCCATTGGTTTACGGCCATGATGGTGGACCGAACAGGATCTCTAATCTGGGAAACAGAGGCAGTACACTACAATGCATCTTTCCTCCTGGGATATCTGCAAAGACTTTTCCATACCTGTCATTTTTTCAGATTCTTCCAATTAAACAATGACAGCATTCCCTCATGAACTCTTTATGATAGTTTTCTTCTACCAAAGGAGCCAGTTCCCTTATCACTGTCAGAAAGGACAAATGGCTCTCTGTGGTGCCTATTAGCATACTAAAGTGTATGCTGGTCTTCAGCAGCCCCTCCCCCACCAGTATCACAAATACCTGCTACACATTTCAGAATCCATGTTGGCATCCTGGTTCTTCTGACCCCATTCCTCCCCTAAACTCCAGTTCATGCCTTCTCCCCCCCCCTTCTTCACTGTCCCTGCAGCCCTGCTACTCCAGCTGCCCCTCTCTCCTGGTCCTCGTCTCTCTGTGTCATTCTCTTTCACTCCCCCACAATCCTGTTACTCTCCTCTCTTGACCAGGCCCCGTCTCCTGGCCATATTCAGTCTAATACTGCTCTGGAATCTTACAGATTCCTTTGGCTGTGCTCTCCCTCACATCCACCATAAATCCTGTTTAACCATAATTTGGAGTGGTTATACCATTGATTTATCATGTGAAGAACACACAAATTCATGTAGGACATAAAGGAGCTAATTATATGACCTAGAATCTGACAGACTAAGGAACTGAGAGGGCGAGGAGGTTCCTCTAATGGTTGCTGTAACCAAAGGCCTGACAAAAAGCAATTTAAGAAAAAAAGCACTGATTATGCCTACAGTTTGAGGGGATATAGTCCACCACAGCAGGAAAGTCCACCACAGCAGGAAAGGCATGGGGAACAAGTGTGTGGGATACTTGGTCACACTGTGTCTGCAGTCAGAATGGAAAGTAGGGGGTGGAGCCTGACCATCAAAGCTTCTACCCCCTGAAGATCCCACAGCCTTCCAGCTGAGGACCAAGTGCTGAGACCCAAGACCCTGTTGAAGAGACTGCAAGAAAGGGAGGCTCACGACCCTGAATTTGATGACAAGGCCACTGTGAACATGTCCGAGGAGGAGCGGAACTGTCAAAGGCGATTTTGTGGTGCAGTAAGCTGAAATGAGGCTCCCAGAGCCGTCATCTAGGACTGTATCGGAGGAGACACATTGGGTACCATATGTAGTAATCATATTTTTAATAAATCCTGTCACAGGGTTGTTTCCCTCCTCAGTGGTTTGTGTTTCCCAAATAAAAGACATGCGCACACAGCCTTTATACTTTAATATGCCTTAAGCAACACAATAGCTGGGCAGATGCTAAAATCTACCTCCCTTTGATAATTCCAAGTTACTACTTTCTAATTTCAATGTTTCATCTTGGCTGCTCTGACCCAGTTGAACAGCCCAAAGGGCTGCATTCTCTCTCATGCCTCTTTTACATGGTAGCTCTGTTTTTCTGTCCTGCACATTCCTCAGGCACGGTGTCTTTTCTCTTTTTTTTTTTTTTTTTTACTCCTCATGATTCCAAGCCCAGGAATTCTAAAGCCCACCTCTGTCTCTTCTGCCCATTGGCATCTTTATTTATCAATCAGAATAAACTGGGGGCATGTTTCCAGGAACTACATGCAGACCCTCTTGTGCAAAATGTTTTGAGGGACCCAATTAGCATTAGAATATAAGCAGCTACAGATGCCATCAAGTGTTTTTCCAAATGTCAATATAGTCTCTGTAATATGAAAAGATAAACTACTCATGAATGTCGTCTCCTTTGCTAAAGCCTTACCCCTGACTTTATCTCTTACTGTCTTTCCCCAGGATCCACCTGACTCTCCAAGGCCAGTTTGAAGAACTGCAAGCCCGTCTACTGTCTTTATTGCCCATGTCTGTTCCTTCTTCCCCTCCCAACCAAGTCCTGCACTGCCATGGAAGGGAATTGTGTGACATGGTTCTGCCCCTGCAACAGAGCCAGCAGGGCATAGGTTTCCACAAGTGTTGACATTTGCTGGGTATGAGGTATGTGTGTGTGTGTGTGTGTGTGTGTGTGTGTGTGTGTGTGTGTGTGTATACATGTATACATATACACATATATCTATATTTCCATGTTCCTCCTTTGGGAAATATTTTTCTTGCCAAGGTTATAAAGTACTCTCTGACAAGGTTAATGAGTCCATGACAATCAGAGACAGCTTGAGTCTGGGAGGGAAGGGTGTGTCTATATCCTTAACAAAAATGATAAATTCTGTGACCTACAGGATAGCCCTTAAAGCCATGGGGAAAAAAACTCTGAAAACATGAATTCAAAAAATATATAAACAAGATTTCTCAACTATGTCAAATATAAGGATGCAATATGATGAATTATATGAAGGGCTACATGGACCTGGAAAAAAAAGGGAGCTGCACTATGAGCTAGCTCGTCAGGAAGATATTAAAGAAGGAGATAAAGAAATTTGGGGAGACATGATTTTAGGGCAAGATCTTACCCAGGTAAGTTTATTGTTTGTGATTACAAAAGCAGTCATGTTCCTAAGTTCAAGGTCAGTCTGGGACAGAGTTAGGCCCAGCCATAATGGGGATCCCACCCAGCTACATTATTGTCTGTGATTACTAAGGCAAGCACATTTGCAATTTTTTTTTTAAAGTGCTTGCTGTCTTTTCCTAAGTGTCAAAGAGCTGGGGTCATGGAATGCTGATTAGTGGGTAATCAAAAGGGAGCCTGGAGTAAATAATTGAATTGATATGTAAATAAAAGACTGTGCTTTGGTCTGTAAGAGCTGAGCTGTCTGGATAAGCTATCTGGAGATCAAACACAGCTCTTACAGATTTTTTTTTCTAGCAAGAGAGGGCCATCTCAATCAGAGAGCTGCCTCAAGCAGAAAGCCGTCTCAAGCGGACTACAAGGCATTAGCTGTGCCCATCATTTTCTCACCACTCTTAAACACACCTTCTTCCGACCCCTGACCAAGCTGAGGCTGGTCCTTGGCAAAGACTGGAGCCATGTCTAACTCAGTTTTGGATGCCCACAAAATTCAGTGCAACATAATGATAGAGAAATACAGTAATTTCGTAAACAAGGTGTTTCTTCCTCTGCGTTTTCTATGTTGCAGTGAGCTCATCCACTTTTGCTTTTATTTCAGCTCACAGTCCATCATGGTGGGAAGTGCTAGCTAACTACATTGTGTCACAGAGAACGGACTGATGAGTGCTGATACTCAGTTTGCTTTCTCCTCCTTATCTAGCTCAGGATCTGAGCCCATGAAATGATGGCATCCAATGTTAATCTAATGTAAGTAACCCCCACAGGCATACCCAGATCCTGTCTCCTCAGTAATTCTAGATCGTCAGGCTAACAGTCAATATTAACCACAATGTTCCAGTGTGATGACTGGAAAACCAGGCCACACCCATAACAAACAGTCCAGGGGAACTCTAATAAGCTGCCCACAAAGTTATAATAGTGCTTACGAATAACCTAAGGGGAAAATATGGTGTCCCCAGGACTGCCTTAGTGGAGAACATTTTAGCTTGTGAAGCCAAGGGGAGGATGGGAAGGAGAATCTCCAGAACCCAGAGAAAGTATCTCTATGGAAAGAGCCACCTAGCAGGGGGTTTGGAATATGAATCTGTGTTCAGTAACCAATCAGAGATGAAGTAAAAACACCCCAAGCTTATTTTCTCTCATTATGATCACTTGCCAAAACAAACAGAAAGACAGGGGGCAAAGTGAGTTTGTCAGTAAAGGCCAGGCCTGCTCTCAAGGTTGACTGAAGAGCTTGGGGTTTAGTTACCAAGAGCAGACAGACCTCTCTTGCCCACTTCTTAATTTACATACCCTGGTCATGCAGCTGTCCAGACCTACAAATAAAGCCACAGAGGAAAGATTCCATTCAGAAATCAGCCTGGTTGTAACTTCTCACAAGTGAACCTTGTGCTAAAACTACAAGAGCCCCAGGACAACAGACAGGTCCATTACTACACACACTCTCAGCCATCTTCAGTCCATCACGGTGGGAAGGGCATGGCTGCCAGAGCATGAGGAAGCTGGGCACATGCCATCTGCTTTCAGGAAAGAGGATAGATGCCATGCTTAGATATCACTGCTCTTTATATTATTCAGTTCCGACTCCAGCCCATGGGAAGGTGAGCCCACACACAGGGTAAGTCTTGCCTCCTTAGCAATGACCTCATCGACACGTTCAGGTGTTTGTTTCCTGGGTGGGTTTAAACCAAGACTAATGACAGAATGGATTAAAACATGCAAACTGTATGAAGATTGGGAGACCTGAGGGTCAAGTCCTAACTCTGAAACTTACATCTAGCCCAAGCCCCTTCTACCTATAAAACTCCTTGGCCTCTTCCAGACTCACTACCCAGTACTCATTGCTGCAGAGGACAAACCCATGTCCCCTCATCGGTGCACTGTAGTGTCCTGCCTGAATTTTCACTTGGACCCTGGAGCATCAGTAGGTGAAGTTTTGAAGTCAGAAATTCCGTTTCTACCTGTCACCTCCTCACTTGCTAAGTTACAATGCTTTTCCTATTCCCAAATAAGAATGTGACTCCCTACTTATTTCTTGATGAGTTTTTGTTTGTTTGTTTTTAGTTTGAGTTTTTAAAATAATTCAGAGTAAGTTACAACACAAGGAAAATTAAAAAAGATTCACAAAGATCTGTTATCACAGTGCTCTTTCTGGAAGCCCAACATCTTAAGAACACCAGAAGCCATGTCAAACCCATTACATATGGTCACCCACACTCCTGAAAATGTCCTGCCTCACTCAGTCCTCAGGACCTTCCTGACTAGTAGCCCTTGGTTCTGTGTTTGCCTGGAAGTCAAAGTACTGAGATCCAGGACATTGGGATTACCAATTGACACAACACACTGCAAGCCATCCAGAAAGAGATGAACTCTTTATCAAAGTTCTCTGAAGAAACAAAACTGGCTGAATGTACACACACACACACACACACACACACACACACACACACACACACACACACACACACGGGAAGGTTTATTCAATTGCCTTATAGAATAGAGGTTGGATAGTCCAACCACTACCACGGGTAGCCTTCTGTGTGCTGAAGAGGGTGAGTACTCACTAGCTGCCCAGTCCTCTGCAGTCCCAGTCTGACACAGAAGGCCTGGAAGTCCTTCTGTTCTGGGCTTCAGTCTACATTGGAAAAACAAAGCTGGAGTCTGAAATCAGCAGGGGATGGCTGTGGTAGCCATGGCCATAGACACACTCGCTTGGAAGATGTGCAGGCGATGCTGGGTTTGTTTGTTCACCTGCTTATTTGCTTGTTTTTTCCTGAGATCTCTTTCTATCTAAGTCACCATTAGAAAGTGCCACAGTCTATGGGAGTGCGTCTTATCCTCTCAAATAATCCTCTCCAGAAACCCTTTCATAAGTATAACCAGGAGTATATCTCCTAGGTGATACCAAACCCCTGTCAAGTTGGCAATCACAGCCAACGTCACACATTAAATACTTGTTATCTGTTATTTATTTGTGGCAAGTATGTTTCAGTCCTTAGTGATGTTACCTTTAGATATGTGAAAGTGAAAACATTCAATTTTAAAGTTTTTATTTTCTCAACAGATCTGATGGCTGCCCCCAACATTAGTAGCTCGTGGTGGTTAATGGCTCCATTTAAGAAACTGTTCTCTGCAGAGACTGGAAGGTGAGCTTTTGTGTTTCTTGCTATCACCATCTCCACAGATTGGAGACGACTGTGCCTTTCCCACCGGAAGCAGGGGACAGTATCTCCCAACCTCAGTCCAGCACCACACATGGTGCACACTCAGCTCGAGCTTAGAGGAAACATAAGGAAGGAACAGACACTGTCCAAATATCTCTCCTGCCACAAAAATCTTGTTCTAGACAAGCGGCAATCTCAATGTCTCTGATCCTGGCCATTTCCCTAAACTCTGAAGTGATCTCAGAGTTTCTCAGCCTTGGGGTGGCTGCACTTCTCATAGAACAGATCATGGCACCCATGAGTAAGGTGACTTCTCTATCCATGGACCTGTGACCCCCTCCCACGTTATTTCTCAGAAACTCGAATTGTGCGGAGAAGAGAAAACGCCATCCCTTTTTCAGGCCCTTCTTGGTCTGACCTCACACTCTGTATCCTGAAACAGGTCTTGCTTGACCCACAGCCTCCATCCAGAACTAGGTCAGTGCAGCCTTCATGTCTATAGGGAATGTCACCCTTCCTATGTCCCTTAAGTCCCGTGCTGTATTGCAATGCACCTTTGGTACTGTGTTACCAACGTGCTCCTGGAACATCGGTTATAGAGAGCAGGGGTGGGAGTGATCCTTCCCACACTCAGAAGGGAGCAAGCCTCAGATTTAGGACAGTGTGCAAATCCTACACTGGCCACTAAAGTTGAGCAGCTTCCCCAGTCTGCCCCTCCCCCATCTCTCTCCTACTGGTACCCATTTCACAGGGTTCTAGAAGCTGAGGAAAAATAATGCTTGCAAAGTTGCCAGGCACTATGACTGATACACAGCAAGATTCAAACACAGCACAAAGACCAGAGGAGGGACAGAGGGTGGCTTCTTCAAGATCTTAATGTTTGGTATCAACTCCGAGAAGAAAAATGGCATCTAGGTTGAGCTGAGATGCTGGCGAGGAGCTCCCTCTGAAATTTCCCACATCTCCTCCTTGGACTCAGAAAGAGATGATTTATCCAATATTAAACTAAAGTTATGGAGTAGAGGTTTGAACTCAAGATGGTGTTGTCTAGAGAGGCCTGAGTTCAAGTCCTACCTTTGTCTTTTTCTTACGTGACCTGGGAAATACTCGGCATCACAGCTCCAGTTTCATCCTCCCTACAATCAGCCCCTGACTGTCTATATAAACACAGACATCTAAAGAGTCTGACTGCTGGGCACACTAGGATTTCTTACAGTCCCAGCACTTGGAAGGTGGAGGCAGGAGGGTCAGGAGTTCAGAGCTAGTATGAGATACAAAGAGAGAGTTCACATCCTGCCTGAGATGCTTGAAACCCTGTCTCAAAACAAACACATTGAACAAGAAGATAACTGAACAAGATCAGAGGAAATGAGAGTAAAAACAAAACAGGTTTGGCACACAGAAAGCGTGCCATACCTGTACATGGTACTTTTTACATGAAAAGGAAATCGCACCCACCTACACACACACCAAGGATAGTACCACGGGGTGTGATGGAGACACTGCAGGGGAGCAAGGGAAAAGCGTAAGCCAATAGAACTGAAGAAACTTAGAAGAGGCTGGGTAGGTAGAGTGTGGCATTACCCAGGTCCCTCGGGAGGATCAATCTGTCTGTCCAGGCTAGAAAATGCAAACCACTGCGCTCGGACCTGCTGCCTTTGTGGAGAGTAAGTGGAAAGCAGATGGCAGGATGGCACACTTGAGCCAGGCAGCAGCATCTCAGGGAGATTAGGACCAGCCTAAACTATTCAGCCCAGAGGCTTAGTGCCCCTGTGGGTGTGGCATGCTCCAGCTGTTTGGTGTTTGGCTGGCAGGGAACAGGCTTAGCAAGAACAGGCTAGCAAGAGTGTGTCAGCATGTCTGCAACCACAGCCCCCAGCCTGCCTCAGCAGAAATGACCAGGGAAGGCAGAGTGAGAGAGACAGGTCTCAGCACCTGCTGCACAGACCACAGAGCTGGGCTTCCCAGGGCTGATTGTGGGAGGCACTGAAGGACCCAGACAGAGAAACAGAGGAAGAAAACAACACACAATTGGGCAGAACTGAGAGTGTGTTTGTGTGTGTCCCGGTGAGTTTAATTAGGGTTGCTCCAGGAGCATGAGTGAGAAGCTACTCACCGGAGTACGGGCATCTCACCGGTGGCTGCACCATTGAAAAAAATATCTAGTCCTCCCTCTGCAATGCTTAACTATCAACGGAAGGTGGAGCCTCCTGAGCCCCTCCCCCTGAGCTATGCCTTCCTGACCTGCCATCGATTGATTGGCTCAGGAAAAGCTGCCATCCAGCCTGGAAAGATTCATTCACTTGGTTGTTCAATAACTCTTTACTGTATAATTACTATGTGCCAGACACTGTTCTAAGCATTTGAAAACGTCAAGCTAAAGCAGGCACAGCCCTATTCCTCACACAGCGTATCTTCCTTTTCAAGAAGTCCAGACAGTAAATAGACATTAGATGAAATCATTTCAGGTGGGGAACTTGGCTTGAAGACAATGACACAGGAGAATGTGGGAGGCATGGGCGCCACAACCCGTTCTTCAGACAGCACAGGCCAGAGGGGTCACCTGGACAGGGATGTAAGGGCAAGGCTCCGCACGGCCCTGAGCAGGCGCGTGCTGGTGTTAAAACACCCACTTCTTTCTCTCGAGTCTCCAAGTCCACTTTCTTGGGTTTTCCACTATGACTGAAACCGTTGTAGAAACTGCTTTCCAATTTCTCAATCTATCCATTTGACACATGCTCTGTGTGCCCCGTGTACTGTGCTACCCTCACGGAACAAGAGACGGTATAGAAACTGGCACCTGACCATGACCACACAGTGAATTCAAGTTCTGTATCAAGAGCAGGTTGCATATTTAACACTGGTTCGTTTAGCCCACTGGTTGCATTAAACCCTGGATTACTTATAGCAGCCAATATAGAGAAACACCCAAGTGTTCGTTGGAAAACAGGTCAAGAGGGAAAAATGTGGAGTAAGTTTGTATCTGTGCATGCTTATTCTTCTGGAAAATGTAGTTAATACAGTATTGTGCCTTAAAAATATGCAGAAGTGTAACTCATTTGTGCATAAGTGTTCATACCACCAAAACACTCTGGGATTTTGAATAGGCTATTACATTTATTTGCATAATTGTGTTGTTGATGTCTGTGGTACCACTGTGCCCAAACCTAACAAAATGAACACCGTGTGTCTGAAGTTTATGCTTCAATAGGCTGTTTAAAAAAACAAAAACAAAAACAAAAAAACCCTGAATTTAGAATTCAGTATTATGTATGTGTGCACATATACACCACCCATGGGTGTGTTTGTTTCAATAAATATATACCTGGTGACATATGAGCTCACAAATCAGAAAAAGAGACATTTCTGCTCAGCTGTGACAAGAATAAAACAAGCCTGCTGTCCAGTGAGATTCATTTCCTCGAATTCAGCCAAGAGCAGGCTGGCTGAGCTCTTAGCAGGCAAAGGCTGGTAACCAGGTAGTCGAGCCTTCTCAAGTCACAGCTGAGAAGCAGTGATCGCAAGAGATGTTGGGCAACCACTGGTCCAGCCAAGCAGATGCCAGATGAGCAGCAGTCTATGGTGTAAGGAGACGGCTGGTAGCTCGGCTGTTGCCAGAGTGACCCGGGCAATCCCCACTGCCTGGCAAACAGATTAAATCTGGTTAAAAGAATATTCTCGACACTCCATGCTTGCTGCTCTCAAGGCTCCTTGGGAGTAGAAGACATAGCCAAGGCTGAGGAGGAAGGTGAGGAGCTCACAGGAAGGAGAATAAAAACAGCTTTCTTCCAAAGCTTCAAATGCACCTATGATCTTTCCTAAGAAACAAACTTCCTTCATTTTGTATAGCACCAGCCAGCCCATGTCCAAGGAAGCAGGAAAATCATGCTTCAGTGCAGCCAGGCTCTCCACACTGCTGGCGCGATGGTGCTTTGCTTGGAGAAAGCATCTGTATTTTAGCTGGGCAGCAGATTTTGAGCAGAGGTCTTCCAGGATGACCAGTCCAGACTGGAATCTAGGAGGAAGCTGGATACAATAAAAGTGCTTGGAGGCCACTAGCCAGAGCTTTCTGCTCTTGTAACAGTGTGTTGGTCACTGGTCCTCTGACATTTGCTCCTCCTCTACCCAGAGAGGGTGCCAATGCCTAGAAGCACTGCTGTGTGCAGGGACTCTTAATTTGCTGGAGTTACAGAGAACCAGCAAGGGCACCTGGCCCTCTCTGGCCCAGGACTCTTCCCTTGCAAAGCTCTAAACTCAATCCAGGAAAGAACACCACCACGTTTTTCTTGGCTTTTTATAGGGTGTTGATCCAAGGATCTGTTTTTACATTTGAATGTGGCAGTTAACTATAGCAGAATAGATTGCAGACCTTAGAGAAAAGATTGCCTGGAGGCAGCAGCAGAGGAGAGAGGGCGGTCTGCACAGAACTGCACCGTCAGCGGGTTCCAGCCGGGCACTCGGCCACCATTGCCTTTGTTTTTAAAGGAGTCATTGACCTTCCACAGTCCCATTCTGAAGTGGGGTGTGGGGAGGATGCTGCCAGGCACGGTGGGATTAGAAGAGACCTCGTCAGAGTCTGGAAAGCATTCAGGTTTTTTTAGTCTGTTTACTGTCATGGAAATTCTGAGTGTGACTTAGAGGCCTCTCTGGCTGTGAGCCAGGTAGAAAGGTTTCACGGGGTGGAGTGGGGTGGGGGTGGTTAAAATCAGGGATTTAACTGGGAAAAGATGAGAGTGAAAAGCAGCTGTTTTGGCTCAGCCCCTAGAAGGAGGCAAAGGATCAGTACCCACTGTGAAGAGAAGAGATGAATAAGACCTTGAAAGTTAGGGTGAAGGAGCCCGTACCATTGTTGAAGGGCACCAGGCTTGTTCAACATGCTGAGAACTTGCTAGAAACTGATTGCAGTGTGGGAGGGATTGGTAATCACACCTTTATTCATTCATTCATTCATTCATTCATTCATTCATTCATCCATTCATCCATTCATCCTGCAGTCTCTAGAACCTACTGTGTTTGAGACACACTGTGTTCACAGAGGTGACACTTGAGCCTGCCACTCCAGGAACTGACAGCTCAGCAAACACAGCTGCACTGAATGACGAAGGTGGGGAGAGACCGGAGCTACTTTGTGAAGGGAAGGGACAGGTCTCAGGTCCTCAGTGCACACAGTCCTCTTCAGAGCACCCAGTTCATCACCACAATCAGGAGTGGAATTGCTCCAAATCTTGTGGTGAGGAGCCAAGTGACTTACTGTCTTCCGTGGAGTCGCTGTCAACTGCAAATGACACAGGCTGTGAGCATCCCTTTTCGTCAAGTATTGCTCTCTAGGGAACTTTACAGTAGTGCCCTGCCGGATAAGGTCTTTTAGGAGGAAGCAGGTTGGGAAGGGACTTGCAGAAGACTACCTTCCTAGAAACACAGATGCCACTTAGGCAGACAGGCTGCTAGTCCTGAGCTTACAGGCATTCTAGAACTGAATGGAGACGGAGACCATCTGGCAGGGTAGAAAATGAAGGCCTCGCTTCCCTGGCCTGTCTAGGTTCCCCACAAGCATGGACTTGTTTCCTGTTAAGTTCTCTGGAGTTTGGGTGTGTGAGTGAGTGTGTGTGAGTGTGTGCGAGAATGTGTGTGTGTGCATGTATACATGCTTATTTCATTTAACAGCCCGAAGAGAAATCACACGTGGCAACTTGGTGAGCTAAAGAGGTCAGAGAACAGATGTGAAGTGACAGCTAGCTAGGGGGCCACTCCTGGCTGGCGGCCAGAGTCACTATCATTTTTTTCTGGCCAATAATCATAGTGCTTAAAGATGATAAATACCTTTAGAGTTGCAGGGGCTCCGGGACGGTAGGGTGAACTTGCCGTCCCTTTGTGCGTGGGCAGAGCAATGCTATGCTGCTGCTCTGTAGTTTAGCAGGTCTGAGAATCTAACAATGCTCTGAACATGACCCTCCCACCCCTCCTCCCCAGAGGAAAGGCAAGCTGCTGTATATCAACCGTGTGGAGTTTCAGCTTTCTCGTTCGCTGTGTGACTTCAGGCCCCCAGATCTCTATTATCTCCTTATACAAATAAGCAGAGCTCTGAAAACACCAGGCAACTTGAGTTTTATACACACCAGCATAAATATATTTTCCAGCTGTCCCTTTTTCTCTTCTCATTGAGTTAAATATACTAGCAACAGTTCTAAAAGGGGGAATTTTATAGCTTTTCAATATATGCTGACTCAGATGTTGTCAGCAGCGACGTTTAGTGTGAAAAGAAGTTCTGCTAAGTAAGGAGGACAAGGACACAATTGTAATGCTGCCCAGGCTACCTGAAGAAACATTGGACATCACTGGCACCCACCCACATGTAAACATGTGTATGCTACTCACAAAGCCCGCCCCTTCCTTAAAGGCTAATTTTCCAAAACCGTAAAATACCTCCTGTTTAGCCTGTTTTCGCTAACTGCGCCCCTGAGAGATTTGTCAGAGTACTCTCCTTTGCAAATACTCCCTCAAAGTCATTTGAAATCATAACTCTGCCCCCGGTTAGAGTTTCCTAAAATCCACCAAACAGCTAAGTGGATGGAAAAGAGGAAGGCTAGAGATGTCACAGTTAAGAGCACTGGCTGCTCTTGCAGATGACTGGGTGTGGTTCCCAGCACCCACACAGCAGCTCACAGCTGACTATAACTCCGATTCTAGGGGATCTGACACCCTCTTCTGACTCCTGTGACCATGGAGCACATGCATGAAAACCACTCATTCACGTAAAGTAAATGAACCTTAGTTTTAATAAAAGCTACGTAAAAGAATGGGTAGGAGAGGGGGCTGGATCTCATGGAGTCTGAAGATCCACTGCCTTCGTTCCCTCAGTGAGGGACTGCAGACTGAGAGGCCCCTTGGGACCCAAAAGGATTTCCATTTGCACAAGACTTTATCTCCAACCTAGACAGGACTTCATCCGTGGCACACTTGATGAACATGCCCCCTCCAAGCCTGCATCAGGGTCCTATGAAAGCCTCTCTCACATCCTTCCCTGTGGCTTTTGGTCAGCTACCTGTTTCAGTGTGACACTCCAGCTCACCACATCGAGGTTGGTAACCAGGACTTGAAACAATCCAATGGGGAGAGGATGGACCCACTGCTTAGATTCAGTCTTGAGCAGCCTGGCCTGGCTTTTATACTTTGATCTCCCTCAGCCTTTTTGATTGGCTCCACTCTTGCTCTCACAGTTAAGCCAAAAGCCTCCCAAACCAAGGTTGCCAGAGTGAAACAGGACTACAGCCTCCTCTCTGCTCCCCTGCAGGTAAACCAATAGCTTCTAAATATCAGGCTTCACATCTTGTTCACTTCAGACATCACACAGCCTAGCTTCCAAGGGGCAGAATTAGCTCTATTTAATATCATGCTGTTGGGAAATCTTCCATTCTAAAGGAAAATGGCTGCTGCTCTTCTTACTCAGATTGAACATCCCTTCTTTCCTTTGAACAGGAGCAGCCTTCGGTTAGCCAACAGTCTCCTTTTTTTCTCCCTTCTCAATGGGACCAAATATTTGGTCTTTGTCTTTGATATCACCCTAAATTTTCCATAAGGCTTCTTTAAAATATCTTGGTTTTTGCATATTCAAATTCAGGACATTTAAAAGGTCACAGCTAGAATTCCTCGGTTTATAAAATTGGAAGCGAGTACATTATAATTTATATTGGAGACATAAAACATGAACTCGGACTGCAGCCTCAGAAGGTCTCAGGTGAGTCCCAGGACACAGTTCTTGGTAGAAGGGATGCACTTTCCTTACAGAGTGTTCCTGCTCACACAAACAAATGCAAATATTTTCAAGTCAAAGGTTAAATATTTTGTCTGCCTCTTTCCATGTTTATGCTGAGCTTTTTGCCTCCTCAAAGTTTGTATATTGAAGAACTAACCCCCACACTAGCCCCCAATACTAAGAATTTGAAAATCTATTCCTTAAAGAAGTAATTAGGTTATAATAAAGTTGATCTTTGTATGTTGAATAGGAAATCCGGATATAGATATATAGCTATACATATACAAAAAGCCATTCTGTCTCACTGTGGCATTTCCCAGGGTTTAGTATGATCTCAACAATCATTCAGGGAAATTCAAGCTAAAACTACACTGGGGTTCTGACTTATCCCAGTGAGAGTGGCTGACATTGAGAAAATTGACAAGTGCTGGGGAAGTTGTGAGGAGAGGGGACCTCTAATTCTCTGCTGTTGGGAAGGCAAACCAGTGCAGTCATTAGGAAAATCATTAGGAGGTTTCTCATTAAAATACGATCCAGCCATACACTCCTGGGCATAAACCCAAAGCACTCCACATCCTACCACAGAGAGATTTGCACGCAGGCTTCGTGCTGCTTGACTGAAACGGGGGGGGGGGGCAGCCTGTGTGTCCACCAGCAGAGGAATAGATGGTGAAAATACAGCACACAGTGGGACTGTGCTCGGCTGTACGGAAGGCGACATTATAAAAACCTGGAGAACCTTGGTGGGAATGGAAAGGATTATACTGAGGTGATTCAAACTCAGAAAGACAAGAGCCACATTCTCTCTCCTATGCTAAACTAGTCTGACGTGTATATGTGCGTGTGTGTAAACAAGAATAGATATGGGCAGTGCCCAAAAACCTAGCAAGGAGACAAAGATGGACTCAAAAGCATGCTGAAGAAGGGGATCAGAGCAGATGGGCCCGTGACATCAAAGTGGGTCAGAGGGTATGGGGAGAGGCCACAGTTTGGGGGAGGGACACAGTGGGAGAGCGTGAGTGGGAGAAGAACCAACCAACACAAATTCTGCTTGAAACACTACAGTGAAAGCTCTTACTATGGATGTAAAGTTTTAATTAAAAACAAAACAAAACCATAAGGGTCATCATCCAAGGTAGGGCAAGAAGCAAGGGCAATTGTTAAAGAGCTTGTGTTTGGTGGGTTGGACCCATGTCAGCTTCTGCTTGGAGACAATCACCTCACAGAAGGAAGGGACAACACCTGGCAGTCTTCAGCTCTGCTTTTCTCCAGGGTGACTGCTCACCTCTGCCTCTCTCCTCTCCTGCCCCCCCTTCCTTCCTCTACTATGTCCAGGGGCAAGTGCCAATCTCCAGGCAGACTTCGGCTTTGTAGTTTATTCACACCTTTCTTCCCACAGTTTCAAAGCACAGTACAACTGTTGGCTTGTCCTCGGACACCCCTGGACGGCAGGGAGGTGGTATAAACTATTATCATCGTGTTTTATGGAAGTAAACCAGGCACAGAGCCATGGACTTGCTGGAGGCCTTGTGGGGAATAATTGTATGTCCAGGAACCTACACGTAGTCATTACCCATAGAATATTGCAGCTGAAATGCCGCAAGTGGCAGCTCTCTAGTCAATAACCCTTGGTCTCTTCTTCCCTTGGAGTCGGAGGTTTCATATAGTCGTAGAAATGAGGTCCTGCAACCTGCTAAAATCAAAACGCTTTTCAGGAACCAGGGCGACATCTCTCAGAAACAATGCTTGTCATGCGAGCATAAGGTTCTGAGTTCAGTCTCCCAGGACCCAAGTAAAATATAGTTCTTGTGGCCCATGGTCATAATCCCAGTGGCAGAGAGGCAGAGACAAATGGATCCCAAGAACTTGTGAGACAGCCATTCCAGATTACTTGGTGAGTTCTATGCAATGAGAGTTTCTATCTCAAAAAAAAAAAAAAAAAAAAAAAAAAAAAAAAAACAAGAAGAATGGCATCTGAAGTTCACACACACACACACACACACACACACACACACACACACACACTTTTCTAAACACAAACTATCTTCCATTACTCTTCTCTTAAAAGAAGCCAGAAGACAAATTAAATCAGCCCCTTGTACATAGATGTTTGGCATATATGGTAATCTGCCTAGGAACATCAGTTTGCCTTGGTCAGTGTAATCTGAAGTTGAACAATCAATAACAGTTTCTGTCCTCTCCACTATTCCTACAGGTGTCACTACTCAGAGAAAAATGGCCCCTACCTGCTATGTGGTCATTATATATACATACTTATTTCACATACTTATTCAAACCATACTGGAGTAAACCAGAGACCCTAGCAAGGGTTGTCTGCTATTATAAGAGAGCCTAGCCCCAAAGGACATTCTCCAACCCCTTCTTTCTTTCTCTCCTCTGTTTCTTTCTAAGCAGGGTTATCATGAGTCCCGTGCAGACCTCCAGTTCATCATGTAGCCAAGACTGGCTTTGAACTCCTGATCCTTCTGGCCACCAATCATCACGCCTGGCTACAAAGCACTATCTCCACTCCATAGTGGGGATTCAATGCTAGAAAAATAATTGGGGCACTTCCATTAGATGTACAAGCAGACAGGTAGGCAAGCTGGGGAGGAACAGACAGAACAATGGGGAACCGAGCGTGAGTGGCTGCTGGTGAGAGTGGGCATCTATGACTGACTAGTCTGCGGATTATTAATTCCACTCTGAAGCTCCTGTCTGGAACATGCTTTATGCGTCCCTGCAGCCTTTACTGCAGCCTTTATAACGTGTCTCCCACTTTAACCTGAGACCAGAAGCACTGGCCAGGGTGCAGCATCCATCAGCTGCCTGCGTGTCTGAGGCCACAGAGCGCTGACTGCTGCTCCTTATGGTTTTAGGCTCTCCTTAGTGCAACAGGGCTGCTCGGTTCCTCGGCCACACAGTAACTTCTTCATAGTGTGCTTCCGAGTGACGTAGTTTTCTATACATCCCTGTCCTTTTCATCTTCTCTGGTGTTGAATGTGAAATCCTCAAAGTTATATGACTTGTCTGATTTTACTTTGAGACACGGTCTCACTAAGTTGCCCAGCCTGGACTTGAACACACTCTGTAAGTAGCGCAAGCAGGGCTTTGGCATTGCAGTCACCCTGCCTCTGCCTCTCGAGTAGCTGGGATTTCAGGCGGGTGTGCCCACGTCCACTTTCAGTCACCGCTCCATCTAGTTATCTTAAACATAGTACATATGGGCTTTGGCACCCCGGAGTTCTGGCCGACAAACATGCTGATCCGCAGGGCCCCATTATCTCAGACCTTCTAAAGTCCTGGAATGTGAGCTCCGTGTGTGTGTGTGTGTGTGTGTGTGTGTGTGTCTGTCTGTCTGTCTGTCTGTCTGTGTTTATGTGTGTGTGCATGTGTGTGTGTGTGTGTGTGTGTCTGTCTGTCTGTCTGTCTGTCTGTGTTTATGTGTGTGTGTGCATGTGCCTGTGTGTCTCTGTGTGTGTGCATGTGTGTGTGTGTCTGTGTGTCTGTGTGTGTGTGTGTTCAGGGGTTGTGAGTGACAACAGCTATACTGCTTAAAAGGCACTAACAAATCTCAGCAGCAGATAGGGAAATTCGAGTAGACACTGTTTACTTTGGGGAAAGTACACCACAGACATAAAACATTTTTCAGAAATGAGAGAGTTGACACGCAGATCAATGCACAGCAGCTGTAAGCCATCACCACCATTGGCAGGTGACTCACCTGGGGACGCACAGCACCCGGTGCACAGCGGTTCCACGGGCCTCGGGGACTAGGAAGCTAGAGGAGATCAGGGCAACTCAAAGAATGGAAGCTAAAAGTGTTTCCCTCAAGAAGAGTGTCTCCAGGCAGTTAGCGAGCCTGCCACTTCTGTAGAGGAGAGGCCAAACTGTTGCTCAGGTTGTCCAACCTGCCCTCTGCAGCCCCAGCCTGAGGCTGGTGGCCACTTGGCAGCTTCTCACAACACCCTCATGCTGGTTGGCGTCTGTCCTGGATGCAGACTCTGCTTCTTGGGAGGCTATAACATACCACTCATCTAAGACTCAAAGCTGCTGTGTGTGCGTGTGCGTGTGTGTGTGTGTGTGTGTGTGTGTGTTTGTGTTTGTGCTCGAGTGCACGCACACACGCGCTCTCTCTCTCACAGGTGGGGAACAATGGGGAGAGGAGTAACTCCTGATACATGGAGGAAGTTAGCTTGTGTTTTTCACTTAAGCAAGACCAGGTGAACATTTTCTTCCGCACACAGTTATCCTTCTAAGGAAGATTGGCACCATATCCCCAGATACCCAAGTCCACAAATGTCCAAGGGTTTTATCTAAAACCTTGAGCCAGGCAGGTCCCATGTGAAGTCTCATGGGGCATTTGCTCCAGGGTGGTTACAAATGTGTCCTGTACACTCTTAGATGACAAGACCTTGTGGCAATACCCAAGGCACAAGTGTGCTCTTTTGTACACTTTGTCTCTAGGTGACATAGGACACCCCAGACCACGGGAACGTGGGGCAAACAGCTGCCATGTTATTTAGGCAGGAACGGCAAGAGTCTGTCCACATTCCCTGCAGATGTAACTTTCCAATATTTCTGATCCACGTTTGGCTGGATCACAGATGAGGAACCCAGAGATATGGAGGGCTGCCTGCATCAAGGGGAGGTAGAGGTCTTCACATTCTACTTGAGCCAACAAGAACAGTCCAAACCCTTTCCCCAGGAGCAAGGCAGAACTAGGTTCTGGGCAGTGTGGATTTTACAGCAATTGGAAAAGACTGGATTTAATAACAGAACACACATTAAGTGGAGGCCTTTAAGAATCATAAAAGCTCTAAGGGCTTAAGCTTCATTACCTTTGTAGAAAAGCTGTTTAGATGTTTGCTTTCTCTCCCTCCTTCCTTCCTCCCTCCCTCCCTTCCCCTTCTCCCTTCCCCCACTTTCCATTCCCTCCTCTAGTTTCCCCTTTCTGTCTTTTGCTCTCATTGCTTTGAACTGGGAAATATTTGTGTAACTCAGCTTTCATTTCTGGAACAGTCTTAGCATCTGTCCCACTGGGACTCTCCAGCACAGAGAAGTCCTGCTGGCACTGGGGAAGAACTCAGAACAGAACGCAGACTTATGGAAAACCACTTAGTCCCACTGTCTCTAAACTGGGCTCGAACTCTGTTTAGCTGTCAACACACAGACCTGGGGATATTAAGGCCTTTAAAGATCACATTAACCTCGGAGTCCACAGAGCTAAGAACGGCACTGTAGTGGAGGCAGGCCCTTTACAATGCTAATCATAAAAAACCAGGTCTCTGATCTAGTATGTTAGTGTCTTTATAGGAGAAAGATTCGGAAACCACATGGGTCTGAAGCCACAGATTGTTGAGATGTTTCTACAAAGCAAGAGATGCCAATGATTGACAGTAGGCCACTGGCAGCTGGGAGTGGCCTGCAGGGGGCCCTACCCACAGCTTTCTGGGGGAGACCTGTTACCCACCCTTCACACTCCCTGACTCCAAGAACTCTGTTTAATGCCTGCCATTTTCTGGGGCTTTGTCACAGTGGCCCTCATATGTGAACACAGCCACATTGAGCACTACTTTCCTCCATATGGCTGGCAAAAAAATGAAGACCAAAGTAACACCCTGGTCACCGAGGCTGCACGACAGCAGTTGAGAAGGAAGGGCCACACAGTGCTCTTCTCGGTGCTAGCATGGCTCTCTGAGCAGGACTGTCAGTTCATAGAGTCTTTAAAAACAAAGAAAGCCATGGTTGTGTTACTAATGATTTTGTGGAATCCAACAATCAAACACAAAAGTTTGAGAACTTTCTAGAAAATGTCAAGAGTCTCTCTTGAACATGCTAGAACCTGCCAGCTGTTCTTCCAATCTCAAAGCCTTCACTCCAAGTCAGGAGTGCTCCATTCCAGAGTGCTCCACACAGAAATGCCAGCATATGTTGAGCATTCAGGATTATGTCCGTGCTGGCTCAGCAGGCTGGGAACAGGATTCCGAAGGCCAAAGCCAGGCTGCTGGGATATTGCAAGCTGTAGGAGACAAGAAGATGATGCGGAAGGAAAAGGCTACGTGAGATGTTCCCACCACAACTCCATTATCTCAGGAAGAGACTCCTTAGGGAACACCTCAGGGGAGATGACAATCGTGTTGGGCTATAAAGAATGAGTAAGACAAAAAGAGGAAAAACATGAAAGTTTGTCATATTGAGCATGTGAGGGTAGCAGAGAGCAGGCAGGAGGAACCCTTTTAAAAGGCAGGTAGGGTTTTCGAGGTGGAGTAAGAGGACAAGATACAGGGCCCTTTTGACCTCTCTGTGCTCTGGTACCAAGACACAGCTGGAGGGAAGTCCCGGGTGAAGCTGGGCTGATTTCCTCCACATGGATCAAATATGAAAAGATGCCCAGGAGGGGGCTGGGAGGAAAGGAATAGGAAGGAGCTCAGGAGGCTTTTGCTGTTCTTAAGTCCGGCTTCCTCCCTGTCTAGCTTTTCTTCCCCTCTTCAGTCTCTCGGGCCATGGGGAAAGGTGCCTGCAGGGGAGCTTCCTGTTTCAGCTGCTGAGCTGATCCACACAGGCTAGCAGCCAGCAGACACAGCGGCCACTGTGAGGTATGGGGGCATCAGACGCAGATGCACCTTTCCTCCCAGAGTCAGGGGACAGGCTAGAAGCACAGCACTAGCAATATTTCCAGGCCCGGAAGGGCAACTTTTTAAGCTGAGTGACCTCAAGAACACTGATCTTTGCTTTTCCTCGTGTTGAAAATTAGATCTGTAGCTTCTTCCTCTGGGAAGAAGACAGAATGCAATAATGAATGTGGGGCTCCCCCCATCAGAGGAACCCTGATCATCAGAGGAACCCTGAACAAATCTTGCTTGTGTCCAAACCAGTTAGGTAAGTATACATGTCTATTCATTAGAAGTCTTTCCACCAAGTTCCAGGAAGCCAAGCCAAGCTGGTAAAAACAGCGAAGCAGTTTACTGTCTCACTTACCTGAGCAATCTGGGCAAGGCTCAGAGGATAAGAAAAGACGAGCTGAGGCCTCCAGGTGCCTGGGGTCCAAGATGCTGTCCACAGCTCAGTGGGAGGCTGGCGTGGGGGCTTTCTGCATGAGACTTTCATTCTCAAAGAAGCAGAAAAGATCTCGAGCTGTGCATTGGAGCCTGTGGGGCCCATAAGAGCAGGAAGGAAGGAGAATAGTCTAAAGACAATAGACAGGAGTCATGTCCACTGCAGAGTGTGTCCTATGTCACCTGCCATCTTTGCTGTGTATGTGTCTTACTTAGGCAAGTCTCACCTTCAGCTTATTCCCTGGCATCTCAGGGACACACTTCATTAAAGAAGCACATGCAGGTTTATAGGAGAATGACACAGATGTGTACGTGACCTCTTCTCTCTCACAAAGGGTTGGAAGACAAAAAATTAAAAACTAAATGTGGCTGCTGAGAAAAGGGCATGAGGTGTGGTGTGCAAGGGGACAGCAAAGGGCATGGGAAGGACTTTGTGCTGATTTATACTTCAGTGATAATGACGCCCACAGAACAGTGTCTTAAGCCCATCCCAGAGGACCACAGTTCTGTATGTCCACAGAAATACAGAACAGACGAATCTACCAAGACAGCACGTAGCTGACCAAATCCCAGATGCTGGGACATAAGCCAGGAAGACACAGGTCCCTTGCTACTGCTAATGTACATTTCTTCCTGGGGGAGAAACAGGTTCTAAAATTAGGTCCTTGTAAAAGTCATGCAGCTCGATACAAACCCCACAATCGTATTTGCATAATTCAAGATGGATTTCATATTCTATGGTAAGTGGTATACATCTTAGAGACACAAAGAAATAGAAAGGCTATGTAGAAAATGTATGGAAGAGGCGGGGGGAGTGACAAAAGCCTGTCATCTCAGCATTTTGGAATCTGAGGCTGAAGGATTCTGCAAGTTGAGCACGTCGGGGTCTACATACCAAGCTCCAGGCCAATGGCGACCTGGTAAGAGAGAGTGTGGGGCAGAAAAATGGAAGTCACTCAGACTAGTAAAATGGTATAGATGTCAAGATCCAGGCTCCAAAAGGAACAGGCCTCTAAAGGGGGATCATTCAAGGTCAAGGCAGTCAAAGGCCCAAAGCAGAAAGGTGATCTATGCATGCCAAGAAGCCACGCGGTTCAGAGCAGGTCTGGACAGATCATCTGACTTTGGTGGATTTAGTTCTAAGCACGGAGTAGCCACTGGAGAATGTAAGCCAATGGGCAACATGACCTCTGCTGTGTTCTGAACATCATCCCAGCTAATAAAAGGAGAGCAGATTAGAAGAGGCTGGTATTTAATGCCCTTTGATTAAAGACTGAGAAGAAGGAGGAAGAAACAGCACTGAATTGCTGCCTTTCAAGCATGGACAGCATGGTGAAAGAAATGATGCCCATAGATAGACACCGTCTTAGAAGAAACCCAGTGGAAGCAATTCGAGGAAGGCAGGGAGGATTCCCAGCACTCAAGGAGATGTAGTTACCTGCGAGGAAGCATAAACAAGAAGAAACGGGAGAGTGGTCTCCTGGTGGTCAAAACAGCACCACAAAGCCTGGAGTGAGAGAGTTCAAGGGATGTGACAGGCTGCTTGCAGGCTACTGTAACACACAGCCATTATCCGAGGAAGTGGGAGATGGAGGCAGTAATATCAAGAGTTCAAAGTCATCCTCAGCTACATAGTGAGATGAAGACAGCAAAGGCCATGTGAGACTCTGTCCTAAACAGGGAAAAATGAAAGGAAATAAGAAGTAGGGTGCCCAGTTACTCTTCAGTAAGAGAACAGGATAGAGGAGAGGCGATGGGAGATTAACAAGTGACATTTGCCAAGTGCTATTCTGATGTTTTCCTATAAATGAGGATACACTTGGTTCTCAAAGGAAGGATGGGAGGCAGCTACTGTTAGTATCATGTCCTATTGGAGTCCCGAAACTATCAGGACAGAATGGCTCACGAAATGTGACAGTTCAGAATGTTTGTTTTCAAAGGATTATTTCTAATGCCGTGGGAAGAGAAAGGACTGAGCACAGAGAAAGAACCCTTGACCCACAGCAGCAGAGAGCAGTACATTGAGAGCTGAAGGTGTGAGAGAACCAGAATCCGGGACAGAACGGTATACAGAGGCCGCCTTACGGCAAGTGTGGCCTTTAGTCAAAAGATGCGACCACCCTGAGGTAACCTCCAAGGGGAGGACAGGAAGTGTACACTCCATGACCTCATTTCTTCCCTCCCTTCCCTCTGATTGCTGTCAGAACTCCCAACTCTCTGGATTCAACTCGAAACCATGGCTCAGAGAAGCTTGGTGATGTGGCCCTCGGGCCTGGCCTCCAACAGCTGATTGCCAAGGTCAGAGGGAAGGGGGGTGCCTAACTAACTGCCTTGCAACAGAACCGCTGACGTTTTACGTGGGAAGTTTAGTATCTACTCAGTATGTCTAAACACTAAATGTCAGAGAGCTTTCATACAGTGGAAGTGAAAATCACCCAAAGCCAGAAAATTGGTAAGCTCATAATCTGCTTATTAGGAGGAAGTGACCTATGAAGAAATAAAAAGAAGGGACTTGATCAAAAGCATTAAAAAGAAACAAAAAAATCAGGTTGATTAGCTATGTTGGGTAACAGGCTACAGTAAGGATCTGGGATAGGGGAGGGAAGTACCTAAGGTACCACCCTAAGGTACCATGGGAGACTTCATCCTGGACTTTAAGGAAGAAGATGCTTCTTATTAAAGAAACTGAACAAACAGTCTGAGATGAGTAACCTTACAGTCAAGGGTCTTTCATCTGAAACTCACCTAAACTGACTTCCAATACAACGGAGTATTAGAATATAGGATTATCTCCTCATGCTAGGTATCAAGAACTACAGATGAACCTCAGGTCCCAGTGACCAGTGTAGCTAGAGGCAGGGCTTGCTTGGCCAGATACCTGAGGCCCTTCACCCTCCGGTGACCCTGACTCATCACAAGGCTTCAGAGTCTCCCTCCCATCCATGCTTTCCTTTGCTCTGACTGTGCGCATGAGCCAGCTTCCTCAGCATATCTGCTCACAGAGGAAGCAGCCATCCGCAGTGACAGCTTCGCATTACAGTTCACAGTCCACACACAGCAGGATCATTAGTGCTGTTAGAATACCAGATTCGTGGAGACCTGCTCCGGCCAGCTGTGTTGCTCACCCCCTGAAGCAGAGAAAGTTTGAGGAGGTGCTGATGCTGAGGGCAAAGACTTAAAGGTGTGAACTCATTCCTGGACAATATGAGTGCACAGGAAATGGCCTGGCTGTGGGACACAGTGAGCCACCATGACTCCCGTCCAAAACAACAGAACAAATTGGCACAGTGGGAATGGGGGTTGGTGAAGAGTGACCACAACAGGAGATGCTGATGAAGGAAGCCAAGGACTGGGGTACTTCCATTTCCAAGATATGGTAAGGATGCAGTCAGGGCACCCATGAGGACGGCAGAGAACCGTCTATTGGGAAAGGAAGAGTCTATTGGGAAAAAAAAGTCTATTGGAAAACGCACGGTCCTGCCATCAGAGGGAGGAGACTGAGAGCTTCTGCAGGTCAAGGAGCCAGCAAACACACTGAACCAAAAGGAGACGGTGAGGAAAAAGTAAATGTGGAAAGGCGTGTGTTCGTTAGTGACTTAAGGAGGCCGTTACAAGATTAAAGAAAGCTGCAGGGACGGCCTAGTCGTGGAGCAAGTTCTGGGATGGCAGAGACGAAGGAGTCAGAGGAAGCAGAGTCATTGTGGTTATTATTGCTTCCGCCGTTTATTTTTAGAATAGGAGAGATTTGTATCAATCTGGAAAAATAGCAGAGACAGAGGTGTTACACGTAAATGCACAAAAGACGAGGGGCACTGAGGAGGAAGGTATGGGGAAGAGGAAGTTCAATACGGACAGACATGTCTCAATAGCCAAAGCAGGGGCTAAGAGGATGTTAGCCCAACCCGCACAAGGACCTTGGCTTTGTATCCCCAGCATCCTTGTAAAAGGTTGGATGTGGCAGAGAACCTGTAAGCTCAGTGCCAGAGAAGAGAAGACAGGAGGATATGGGGCTTGCAGACTAAACTAGCAAAATGGCTGAGAGCCAGGTTCAATGAGAGACGCTGCCTCAGAAAACAAGGTGGAGAGCAATAGGAAAGCATCAGATGTCAACCTCCGGCCTCCACAGAGAGAAAAGGAAATGAGAGAAAAAAGACAAAGGCCATTTGAGCTAGAAGACAGCCAAATAAATGAAGCAGCTCTACTTGCCGGCTTCCGTGGAAGCCTGGTCCTTTTCTGACCTGGGATGGCTGTGGAGATAGAGGCTAACTGACTTTCAATAGGAATGCTGAAGTAGGCCAGGAGCAGGAGCAGAAATAGACCAAAGTATCGTCGGATAGTAAAAGCCCAGCTAAAGTCAGTGTGAACCACACCCACAGTTCACACAACTGCCAATCCTGTCTGGTGAAGCTGCAAGGAAGGATTGGAGGTATCCGAAGCAGAAGGCTGGGGAAGACCACAGCGTGGGGCCTAGGACAGTATGAGAGAGCTTGTCTGAGGGCCAAAATGAAGACCTAATGGTAGAGAGCCCAGAGCACTGGCAAGTCAGGGGAGATCCACAGCAGAAGACTGGGGGCTGTCCAGAAAGAAGAGGCACCAACTCTCATGCTCCCAGACTGCAGTCTTCCCAAAGGTCCGAGAGAACTTCTCTAGAAGGGCTGTTCAAGGACACTAAGGGAGGGATAAGAATCAACCAGCATGCTCCTGCCACCACAGAAGAGAGGCCCACGATTGCCCAAGGGCTGCTGCCACACAGGGCTCCTACCTTCACTAAAGGCCACCTCAGCATAAAATGAGGTATAAGAAAGGACATGGGGTGGATCATATATGCTGTGTGGCCACAGCCAGTAGTGACATAGTTCAAAGAACAAGTGACAAAGGGAGGGGACAATTGTGCTGATGAATGTGTTTGGTCCTGGGGAGTTACACGTGGTTTTCTTTCTTTGCCCCCTGCCATTTTGCATGTCTGTGGGAAAGGTATTGTTCCAAGGAAAGCACAAAGGTTTTGGAGTCTGGCCACACCATACCCACTAGCAGTTAGAAGTTACAGACCACCCACCAAGACCCAAGCATTGTGCTCAAGGCTTTGCATACATTAATTCTAATCTTTACAACAATCCTCCCAGCTCTATATGCTTAAAGAGAAACACAGAAAGGATAAGGAACTTTGCCAAGCCCAAACCTACTCTACATCCTTTTTACTTAGGCTGACAGCTACTCTAACCACACTTAACTCTCCTATCCCAGTCCCTGGACAAAGAGGGCGGCTCTCTAGGTCTCTCCATTTGTAAACTGGAAAACTTTTAAAGTGAAAATAAAAACAAGTAGAATTGCAAGGACAGAGATTTGCCACCAGTTCATGACCCTCCAAAGACAAAAGGGATGGGAAGAACTTTTAGGTACGGAACTGAGAACTGAACTTTCTGGAGTCCGCGGGGTTCTATCATGTGCCCTAGGTCAAGCTGTCTGCACAAGAACCAAGGAAAAAGCAACATCCTCTGGAAACACAGAGGTTGGCTTAGGTCCTTCTAGGATCTATCGTTAGCCCCCAGAATGAAATGGCCAATGATGGACAATAACTGAGTTCTTTCCTAAACTGTCCCAGACCCTTTGCCCGCTGATTTCTGGAAACAGAGCGGGCTTAGGGGAGCTTCAGAGGAAAAGAGAATCCACGGAAGGTCGTGACTGCTCTGTACAGAGAGCTTCCCTTTGAGGCAGCTCCCTGTCTGTGCTGAGGAGAGACATACCCGTGCCAGAGGTTGCAATATACACTTGTCCATAACTGACCTCAAGTGTCACAAATGCAGATCACAATAACTTTAAGGAATAACTTTAATGATTGTGGTAGAGTCTTGCACAAAATATGACCTCATTAAATGATGGCTTATTTCTGATTTTTAGAATTTTCATAAATAAAAAAACCAAAAACTTAAGTGTACTTACATTTCCCCTCCACAGTGTAAAAAGTATTTAATTTTTTTCATATGTTTACTCAACACATTGGTATAGGCTTTTCATTTCTTCATTAAAAAATGCACTGTTTTTCTTGAAGGAACTTATTAACAAGCTCAAACTTGCAAAGATAAAGCTCCTCTTGAGTATTCCTTTTCCATGATCCACAACAAAGAAGCAAGTTTAAGATGAAACAAGGGCCGCAGAAATAGAAACTCAAACATCAGCTGATAGTGTGTAAGGGATGCAAAGATCAGGTAGCCATGAGGGGAAAGGTACTTAGCAGCCAGCAGGATGAGTGACAAAACAGACTGTGATGACACCGTACAGTGTCATTCCACGTGCTACACTCAGGTACCTCGCCGAGGGATGTAAGCAGAAGCTTCAAGGTCTTTATGCAGTGAAAGAGCCAGTTGCTGAAGGCAGTCACTGGATAAAATCCCCATGTATGTTACATGCAGCCCTAGAATCTTAAAGACCAAATTGGAGTGCTGATCAGCAAGAAGAGGAGAGAGAGGAAACAGGCTCAGGTTAGTTGGTGAGTACAGCATTCTGTTTCAGACATACTAATAGTCACAGTTCTCCAAAGAAGCAATGCTGATAGGGAGTTCATGTGTGTATTATGTATGTGTGTGCATACATACTCACAAATACCATTTCTCTACTATGGTGCATGACATAACTCTTTTCAAGAAAACATTATTTTGAGCGAAATCCTAGTCCTTGAGTTACATTTATATGGTGAAATTAACTTGTGTAATCACAGAGGCTAAGAAGTCCCACAAAGTTGTCCATGCTCCAAGACCCTGGAATGCCACCGGTATAACTCTATCTGAATCCAAAGACAGGAGAAACGGGAGCTGATGTCTTGAACTCCAGTCCAGAGACAAAAGTCTTCTGTCCCAGCTGGGCAGGCGGCAGGGAGAGGAGCCCTTCTCCTGTTTCTTCTGGTTCTGTTAAGGCCATGGGTGGGCTGGAGGTGCTCACCCGCACAGGTGAGGCAGGGCAGTTTGCCCTCTCCTTCACTGAACCACAGACTCAAATCCTAGCATCTTCTGGACACACCCTCACAGACACTCCCTGGTACTGCATGACCACACTCCCAGGCCTAGGAAAGTTGACAAATTAAATTAAACATCAGAGAAGGTGATTTTATCTTCTACTTCAGAGATAGCCTCACAACAATTCACACAGAAAGAACTAAGGTGCTTTGTAACAAAGTTAATATCCACGACTGCCAGTCAATTGTGCCCACAGCTCTCCACTTGCCCCTCAAGAAAGTGCAGCCAAAGAAGCCACCAAACCCGGAAATGAAATGGAAGAGAACGTTTTAGGAGAAGAGAGCACCAGGTTCAGCGGCCAGGCTGTTGCTGCTGCTAGCAATGGGAAGCCCTCCTGGGACTGGAAGGGCGGAGGGAGGGTAGTCTGCAGACGGGACAAGCTCCAGGTGTTGTTAATCAGAAGCTCATCGGGGTGGCTTCCGGCTCCTCTGCCACTGAGACCTTGCCTGTATTCAGCCTGCTGGCAAGATGCTAGCCAGGCTGGAGTCAGAAGGGCAAGCCTCCTCTTCCTGGTTGTCCATCGATGGTAGGAGTGATTCCCCTTCTCGTAGCCACAGGCTCACAGCTTCACTCCTTTATTACAAGAGGCCTTTGTCGCAAACAGGCACACAGCCAAGTCAAATCATCTGGGAAGACCGTAGTCCACTGGAGAACACAAACAGTCCAGTAGACATTGAAAGTCACCCTAATGCTTTCAGAGCAGAAGCTCTGACCCCAGCACCCCTGATTTCAGTCTCAGATCACAGCTCTCTATGTTTTCAGCATTGAGCCATTCTAGAGATGTGGGGTAAGGAAGAGCGACAGGCTATAAGGTTGGACGTGGTGGGAAAACATGTATTCCATCTCTCCTAGAGACTCCTGTGTGTCATTAGCCACTCATGAAAAGCTTGCCAAGTCTTGTGGGGTTTTACCCTATGATTCCCCCAGTTTCTCTGAGCATCTACGCCTTTCCCAAATGACTTAAGATATCCTGCAAATGGTCTGTGCTGCTTATATCTCAGCTTTAGATGGTGTTGTTCCTGGGGACCAGCACCCAGTGGATGAGACTGAAGCACCTGTACTGCGGTGTCCTTGTGGCTTGTGGTCAGAAACTATGACCTCAACGCTCATGGCTGTATAGACATCACCTGAACAGTGGCCAGCACAGAGGAAGGATGGACTGGCCATTTCTGGACAGAATGCCAAGGCAAAGGAAGAACTAGAAGACGCGAAGTCAGAGCAAACTGGCTTTGGTCTGGCTAATCCACTCTGCTCTGTATAATCACAAAGCACCTCCCCGAGTCTGCTGCACAGCTAACATTCTGCAGAAACAAGCTCCAGCCACACAAGGAAGCCTTTGTTCCGTCTGCAGCCACAGCCTCCCTGGTGGGTGGAGTCTCTAGCCTCAGTCCTGTTTGAGCACCTGGAGCTAGGACTGTTCTGCCTCCACATTGGGCCCTTGGGGCTGCCTCGTGACCCTCACACACCTCTATAACTGGAAGAGAGTAATCTTCTGGCGAGGTCACTAAGTCTGTAAAAGTTCTGGAGGTGGGACAGAAGAAGAGCTACTGTAAGCACCAAATGAGATTATAGCCAGCACATGTGGCACCTTGTAGAGGCATCAGATGTGGGGTCCTCAAGGCAAAGCAGACAACAGAGGTCATCAAGGCCTCTTATGTACACTCACAGGGCCAGTTCCAGACAGCAATGAGCAGAGATGCACACACACACACACACACACACACACACACACACACACACACACACACGTTGCTTAACCTTCCCTCCTCTGAACAGGAATGAGATTTGACTCAAATATCCATGTCCCTTCCCAAAGTCCAGTGTCTCCAAGAAAATTGTGCCATTCCAAGCTCCAGACAGTAATTGTGATTTGTCTATAAGTCAAGCTTGTACTTGCTGGCCCTCGTCCCCTTGGTAAGGCTCTGTTTAGAAATAGTGTGTCACCTAATTCTGAGATAGTCCATGTGAGGTTGTAATTAGCTAAGAATCAGCTGAGACAGTTTCTTTAAATATCTGTAGTACATGTACACTTACATACATGCACACATACACAGAAAGAGACAAACACACACACATGCACACATAGAGAGACACACACAGATACAGACACACACAGACATAGAGATACAGATACACACAGACACACACACACACACACAGAGAGAGAGAGACACAGAGAGAGAGACACACACAGACACACATACAGAGACAGACAGACACACATACACACACAGAGAGATACAGACACACACACACAAACACACATACACACTGAAAAACCGCTCTCCTTTCTCTGGCAATTGACAGCCCAGGAGTGATGGCTGTTCTGAGGACAAAGCCAATGCTAGTGACTCAGCAGAGAGAAGGAGGAGCGGAGGTCTTTGAAAATGCCTTTAAGCTTGATTCCGTGTCATCACTGCAGCTCACAATGCATGTGAACAAAGACTTCTAACACGTTTTTTAGTTATGGTTTGATTACATATTGTGGCCAAAAGCTTTCTGACTAATATGAATGCACAGGACTCAAAGTTAAATCTGGGTGTTCTCTGTCTAATTATTCTGGCTATTCTCCTATGAGTGCTTGGGGACACCAGTGGGAACCACGCTGGCTCTGTAATGTTTATGTCTCCAAGAAAACCTCAGACCCAAGACCTATACAACACAAAACGGTATTCCTCCTGCCTAAGATGAGATCAAGGTAAACAGTGTGACTGTTCACGTGCACATCTTCCTTGGAGTGCATGCCAGCAGCTAATTCCTTTGCAGTTCACTGGCACAGGAAGTGGACATCACAGCATCATGTCACTGTCTCTAATACAGGGACTCTTCAAATAGGTAAGCTGGACCCACGAGAGTCTGGTCGGGGTGGACAAGGGTGATACATGTGAACTAGTCCATGGTTAGTGTTATTTGGGTTTTCTCCTTAAATATATATAATCAATTAATCTTTAAAACATTGTTATTACCTTTATGTGTGTGTGTTTGTGTGTGTGCATATATGTGCACATGTGTGCGTCCATGCGTGACCATGGTTTATGTGAGGTGGTCAAAGGATCACTTTGGGAATTAGGTCTCTCCCTTCGTCTTGCCGGGGAATAACTCAGGTCCTCAGGCTTGGTTCGAGCTCCCTTACCTGCCAAACCCATCTCAGCCTCTGATGATGAATTACTCTCCGCTGTCCATTGGACAGGATCAGAATCACCTGGGAGGCACACTTCAGGAAATATCCATAAGGATATTGCCAGGGAGAATTAACAGAGGGAAAGATCCCCTCTCTGTGTGGGGTACGTTCCAGTGGGTGGCCCAAATATAAACAGATCTGGGTGGGGGAAGCAAGCAAGGTTGCCTTCATTCATTCCTGAGTGAGATCATCTGTTACCACAGTCACCAACACCGCTGCCACCAGACTGTGTTAACATGAGACTCCAGCTTCTTCAGCCTTGGCATAAGGGAGACCAGCAACCTCCAAGACTCTTCTTGGACTCTTGGGACATCCAGCCTCATGACCTGAATATCTAACTGAGTTCTCAGCCTATCCAACATGCAGATTGCCATTATTAGACTACTTATTGCTTATCTTGTAAGCTATCCCCCTTTATGATAGTCACCCCAACCTACCAGTTCTAAGCATCCAGAGACTCATGCCTAATATACAAAGTCAGGTAAGGGTGGATAACCAAGATCGTCATTGCTTCCTCTGGTTTTCTTAAAGATTTAAAGAGTATAATGATTTTATTCTATGATAAACTAAAACTCCCATGTTTATACTTTAAAAAGTATGTGCGGTGTGTGAGTGAATATCCTTGTGTGTATGCAGGCATGCACGCCCACACAGCCATGTGTAGGAGCCAAGAGAAGATGCTGGGTCCTGCTCTGTCACCCGCTGCCTTACCCCTTTAGACAGGGTCTCACTGAACCTGGAGATCACCGAATGGCAGCAGTGAGAAGGTTTAGAAGTCCTAGTCCTATGAACCTTGCCCGTAGTTCAGCAACAACACCTCAAGCCATGGAGCCTCTCTGTAAGGCTCCTTCCTGACCTCATCCAGCATTGGCAACATCCCCAGCCTTGTCTGGGTTCTCCAAAGCTTCCGGACACTCACTGAATTTCAAAGTTTATCTTCTGTGTTTACAAAAGACCTCAAACTCATCATATCAGGTAGAGTCGGGATTGGTGAACAGCTCCAATGTCTATGGCTCAGAGTTCACTGTATGTCCAGTTTCCTGCCCAAACCCTTCCACGTGTGTGACTGCACTTCATCATAGCTCCACACGTTTCTGCTAAGTTCTACACTAGCATTAACACATCTACTTCCCTGACTCTGCCCCTCTGCTGAGCTAGACAAGCACAGGGTGTCCCTGAGAAACACCCACACTGTGAAGAGCAGAGCGGATCTGGAAGTCCTACTGATCATCTCTGACATGACCCGGGTGCTATGAATTCTAGCTGGCACGTTTGCAGTTAAAAGCTGATCCCAGGCAACCCCCCACCCCAGATAGCACTAAACAAAACTACCCTCTCTATTAGTGGCTTGGATGAATTTAGAATTCCCTAGGAGAAAAACAGTTCCTCAGCATGTCTATGAAGGAGTTCCCCCGGGTTAACTAAGGAAGGAAGGCCTATCCTGAAAGTGGGTTACACCATCCCATGGATTAAAAGCCCAGACGGAATGAAAGCATGAGACAGTAAACCAGTGAGTCCCAGCATTCCTTGCTCTCTGTTTCCCAGTCCACTGAACCATGAACAGGCAGCTGTGCACAGAGCCCAGCAACTGCCTTCTCCACAGTGACAAGTTGTCTGGGAGCCTAAAGGAACTTGTCCTCTGTCAATGTGCTTCCTGCCATATGTTCAGTCATACCATCAAGAAAAGTAACTGATACAGACCAAGGCACTGGACACACCGTCAGGTTGAAGTCCTGATAACCGGTACCAACTGTGTTGTCCTTAGAAGTGTGGCATTGGTGTGGTAAGCTTGGCATTCTTCTCTCCCTGTTCCTTACCCTGCTATGTTCAGTGAGGAGAGAGCTCTCTGGAAGCCACTAAAAGAAAGCCTACTTGACTACCCCATGGGACATTTCAGAGGATGGGATGTTTTCTGGTAAGTAAATTATATTGTCTCCTGGTTAGTCATAAATCACTTCAGATATTGGTCTACACAGCAGATGAGCTCCTTATTTCAAGGCTGTCTCTTTGCTTCAGGGATGTCAAAGCTCAGATGAGTTTTGGGGTCTCTGAGTTTTCTCTGATTAGAATCCAAATGTGTATCCCAATTGCTCCTCCCCCAGACCCAGATGATTAACAGTTCTTTTTTTTCCTGGATTCTATCTGTATATTCTTAGTTAAGACTCAATCTCTAATCCCTCGTTGAGTGGAAGTAATGATTCCCTAAACGATCTCATCTTGCCTCTATGTCAGGGATGCATAACTGAGTTCTTAAGATTGAGAGTCCTTGCTTTGAAAAGATATTTTAAACAACTCCCTGCCCTGGATCTTACACCCTAGAATCTCCAAACTGTCTTTCCTTCTACCATTCAAGGTGTCCAGTCCTTCCCCCCAATCTTTCATTTACTTATTTCCTCTTTGGTAACTTCATGTATGAATGCAAAATGTTTAAATCATGCTCCCTCTCCATTTCTGCCTTTCTCTGTTCCTGCCTTAGACTGCTCCTTATTATTTTTATCTCCCTCAACATCATTCATCTTTAAAGTATATAACCTACCAGTGCCCGTTAGTGCTACCTGTACCTGTCTGTACATGGGTGTAATACCATCCACTAATGCCCATGGTGGCATGGACCATACCAAAGAAGGAATATGGCTCTCCACCATGCCCCAGCCATTAACCATCAGCAACTTCTCTGCTAAGGATGGACTTTCATGAGTCCTCCCACGCCATGTTGGAGTGTTGACTGGCTTGTGCTTGTAAATGTCGTCTGCAGGCAACCACAACTGCTGTGAACTCATGATTTCCTATCATGTGCAGCCGCCCACCCCAACCTCTGGCTCTTAGAGCCTTTCCACTGTTTCTCCCATGCCTCGTATGTGCGAGGGATGAGATACAGATGTCCCAGTAAGGCTGAGTATCCCACAGTGAGACTCTATTAACAATGCTAATATTAATGAATGTTATCCATTACATAAGGAAACTTCATTCTTTACTTAAAATACTTTTAAGTTAGGCGTAGTGGCAAATGGCTTTAATCCCAGCACTTGGAAGGCAGAGGCAGGCAGATCTCTGTGAGTTCAAAGCCAGCCTGGTCTACATAGTGAGTTCTAGGGAAGCCAGAGTGACAAAGTGAGACCCTGTCTTAAGACAAAATAAACTTGAAATTTTACCAGAGTTTTTAACCCATTGTACTTTTCTTCCCATTCCTTACCTTGATCTTGAATCCCCCTACTCTCTGCTCTGTTAGTCTGGGTCTAATTCACCCCAATATCCACTGACATACCACACCTATCAAGTTTGCTGCCTTTGTCATTGGTAGGAAGGGACAGAACTATGTTCCACATGACTGAGGAAAGAAATGCACAACCTGATATCACTGAGAAAGCAGAATCTCTTATCTCCACATAAATCCCATAGACAGTGGTATATGATCATAACTCCAAATGCCCCGGGGAGTTTTCCTTTATTTCTAGAATAGTTTTCCTGTCCCAAGCAAGGTGAAAGAGAAAAAGCATGGAACTTACTGTCAGAAGACATGTGTTCAAATCCAGCCTGGGCCACTTATTAGCAGGTGATGTTGGAAAGAAAGCTTAAACACACCAAGCTCCATTCTCCCAGAGTTAAGTATGAATATCATAGCATCTGTCAATGATCACATACTTAGGTGACCTGCTTCACTGCCCATCCCTGTACTCATCCCATGATGGCTTCCCCTTGACCTTGTTTGTCTCCAAGAGTGGACTGCATTAAAGAAAACTTCCTTTTGACACAGCCCTACTTGGACATCTCTACCCCTCATGTATACAAGGCTCAGGGGATATCATATTGCAGAAGAACAAATGGAAAGAGAGAGATTATAAGAGCCAGAGGTTGGGGGGGGTTTCTGCAAAAGAATGTCTTCTGAGCATGACAGGAAGCTGCAGACACGACCCTCACCTGCTGTAGTAGCCTGCAGAAGACCTGCACATGATCAAACCTGTTAGTACTCCAGCATGATGTGTGGGGTGGGGATGGGGTGGTGCACATGAGGTTCCATCCCCAGCAGCATCGCTCTCTCAGGAGTAAATGTCTTCATGTATAGGATGAGCGCAGTGCATCTGAAATTGCTCTAGGAGTGAAGACACCGCAGACAAGCAGTGTACCTCACTGGAAACTGAACTGAGAGAGAAGAGGAAATCTTTCCCCACTAGATAAACTTGTCCCTTTCCAGGTCAGTATATCACCATGAAGAAGATCAAAGAGAAACTTCAGGGGCCTAACTGTGGAAATGACAGATTCTAGTAGCCTAGAGAAAGCTGGTCCTGGGATTAAACCCCAAGGCACTTGGAGATGCCAACCCAGCAGTGTTTCTTTGCTCACCTAAGTGCCAGCTAAACTCTCTACAGTCAGAGAGTCTTCAGTGATAAAAGCCACTCATCCTGTCATTGTATCCAGCATTGCTGGAGACCATTATGCGTAACAGTTGGCTCAGTGATTAATTTGACTTGAGACTTTGTCCAGTGCCTCCCATTAGCTCTCATGCTCTTGGGCTATCTTGCCCCACCAGGCCTTGCAGCCACTAAAAGACTCCCCCCCCCACCCTTGCTCTGCCATAAGAACTGAGGGTGAATACAATTAATGGTAGTCATGTCCCAGAAAAGCAGCTGCAAAGACAGACATAATGACTGCCTTCGGAACTTTGGTCTTGAGTGGAAAACAAGACAGAAGGAAACATAATCTTCCCATCCTAGAATTCTCACACAGCTCTGCAAATGAGTCATTCTCAGAAGGTTCCAGAACTGCCTACCCACGTGTTCTGTGGAGGGAACAGCCCAACCTGCACCCTTTATGGCCGCTAAGTTGACAAAGCCACAGGTGTCACTGGGAAGTACAGGAAGGTGGGAAGGTGAAGGGATTGACTTGTCTTTCGTGATAGCCACGAATTTTCGTGGTTGCCTCTGGCTTTCATCAGAACAAGCTGTTTACAAAGATTAAAGCTGAGTCTGAGAAAGGCTCCATCTACCTGTGGGTTCTGAGTCCTGGGGGCTCTGCGTGGATTACACTGGCTCCATGGGGCAGCTCGGTATGTCACTGTGTGCAGCCTTCTGTGGATTTCAAGTAAAGTGACATGAAAACAAATTAGTGAAAACCGCAGACTTTTAAATGGCCATTCAGCTTCAGGAGATGAATGAAGAGTGTCTTTGACCTGTGATTCAGAGCTGAGCTGAGGTATTTACAGAAGAGCAAGTCTGCAGGGAGAAGAGAGGAGAAAAGAAGGCCGAAGAGCCTTTGGTAATCTGAAAGAATATTTTCTAGTTGTGCTGACCTAAATGGTATCGAGTGTTGGGCAGAGCACACTGTGGGTTTCTGGCAACTTTACCAAAGCTGCAAGGATTGGGGGAGGGAAAGTGTTTACACACGACATCTGGCCTGATGAAATCATTCAGCACCTAAGTTCCTTCATACTCGACCATCCTGTAATGCAGGCTGAGGAGAGGTAAATGACTCCACACTCATGGCTTCCCACAAGGCTGCTTTGTCCTTCCTCTGTTCCCCAGGAGATGTTTCGCCACCTTTAATAACCAGCATCCCCCAGGGCAATCATCCCTCAGTGTTCTTCCTACTGTAGGGAACTCAGGAGTATTCCCCAGCTGAGAAAAGGCTAACCTGACAGCACCAGGGTGTCCCTATGTGTTAAAGTTGGCCCCTCCAACTTACCCTCCTCCAGCACCACCTCAGCCCAGGACTGATTCAGATTCAGCAGTAGAGTGAGCTATTAAAGTAGGAAAAAATGTTTTTAGATGAGAGAAGGGGCCTTCTAAACTTACACGCGTGTAAACCGAGGCTTAGTGTGCCAATTTCCCAGGGCCACTGCTGTGCTCTCGCTTGAGAAATAACGGCAATGGTGGGACACCGTGGACATGCCAAAGGCTCGTCTAACTGAGGGGATATCCAACTTCCTCCCAACACACGCCAATACCTGCTACTCAAGGGAAGAAGGGATGTTCAGGCCCCTTCGGCATCCCCCTCCCTGGGGAACCAAAAAAGACACAGGATCAGCCCATCGGGTGATACACACAGTGGGTCTAGCTGGTGTTTGAGTAGTTGCTGTAAGCCAAACACTGGCTGTAATTGATGCCCACAGTGGGTATACTATAAGCCAAACACTGACTATAAGCATTAACTCACTTCACTTGCCCAGCCCCACTAAGAGACACTGTTTCCATTAACACTGATGGAAACTGAGATTTGGAGCTATGACACCACTTTCCCCAAAGGCAACATACAACACACACACACACACACACACACAGAGAGAGAGAGGG
Source organism: Micromys minutus (assembly GCF_963924665.1). Lineage (NCBI taxonomy): Eukaryota > Metazoa > Chordata > Mammalia > Rodentia > Muridae > Micromys > Micromys minutus. The sequence continues at coordinate 10,609,813 of NC_137985.1, forward strand.
GGGGGGGGATGCACAAGCACAGAGCTGGGCCTTTATCTCAGACAACCCTTGCAGAGCCCAGATCTTTAACTGTCACCAGCAAGTCTCAGACCTTTGTTGTCTCCAAGTCTTACTGTTGCTGGATGCTTCAAAGGCAGGCGCAGCTGTCCACCCTTTGGATTCCTCTCTCCACTTCTTGGTTCAGTCCTGATCAGCCCCGTTTCTCTCCTTTCCTTCTTCCCTCCCATCCACAGTTATCTCCTGGCTCATCTTCCCCTCCCACGACTTGCTTCTAGACTCTTCTTGACTTCCTTCTCTCTGCTGCTTTAGCCTCCTCCTCATCATCCTATCTCTCTTCCCCTGTCCCCCCAAGCCTGGGTTTCCAGACAGTCACACCCTCCCTCCTGTCTTCCTGGCTCTGGCAGGATCCTGGAGCTCTTTTCACAGGCAAGGGCAGCTTCAGTCAGAGGACTCAGTGACATTTCTCTTCTCACAAGTGTGAATATACTTGTATCTGTGTGTGCATGCATGTATTCCTGCAGAGACCATTTCATGACGATGACAGTCTCATGTGGCACCTCAGGAGGTCCTTTAAGACAAGACGTCTCACTGGCCTGGAGCTCACCCAGTACGTGCAATTGTCTCTGCCTTCCCAGTGCTGGTGTTACAAGTGGCACCCAGCATTTTTACATGAATACTGGAAATTGAACTCAGGTTGTAAGCTTGCAAGACAAGTGCTTCATGGGATGAGAGATCTACCAGCTGAGTACCATGTAAACTGAGTGAGATACCACCCTGCCCTTGAGATCTTATAGTCCATCTCTTCTGTCTGAAAAATAAGGATAATGCCAACAGCAGGTCTTCATTCACAAATGTGCCCACCCAGCAAGTCCTCGTGAAGTTCCTTGAATTCTGCCACGTAGCTCTAAAGAACTCAGAATAGGGGCTTTGCTCCCCGTAACCTTATAGGGAGAGGCTGCAAAGGCCGTTCCATAAGGAACATTGGGGCCTCAGAAGGTTTAGCACCTGCATAAGTCAGAAAAAGGCTCTACGAGGTCCCTTGGAACTAAATCTTGAAGGATAAAAAAGGCAGAGAAGGAAGAGTGTGAGACAGGATGAGAGCTCAGAGACAGACAACATAGACTGTGGTCAAAGAATTGCTGTCATCTGAGAGTACAGGCTAGACCAGAGAAGGCAAGAATAGGGAATGAGTGCAGGGCCAGTATCTGGACGGGACCCCTTTGCTGGCCCTAAAGTGGCTTCTCGGGCCTCCTTCAGTAATCTTCAGTAAAGGTGCTGTCATCCTTGGGCATGTCTGAGGCCTCTCCAGATCATCATCTGCATCTCTTCCCCATCCTTTGACCACATTCTTAAGCATTCTTTCAGACAGTGACCTTGGCACCTCCTTGCCGCAGGACCACTGCATGAGTCATCAGCCCACCGAAGAGATTGCCAAACATTTTGAGGTCAAACCTAGTTTATTACACCTGAAAGAAATCTAGAGGCCTGAACACCAGACAAGTATTTAATTATGGGTGCACAGTTTAATTACTTGGTCCAGCTTGATATGACTTAATTTATAAATATAATTTACAGCTCCCTTGTTTCTTTCTCAAGCCATTTAGCTCATTAGTAGTGCTGACTCGCAGAGCTCTTCAGTCCGTTCTTGCTGGGCTCTGAGCCAGTGGCTTACCCCGGTGAGGCAGGGGAGGCTGGGAAGGTAGAAGGCTGTTCCTGCAAGATGGATTCAATCACTGACTTCGTAAAGAATTCCTGCTGTAGGCTGATCAGAAAAGGCTCATTGGCCTTTACTTGGTTCATTATTGGTTTCAAATTCAGCACAGACCATGGCGGGCATTACTCACAGCCAGCAGCCCGGATAGCCCACATGGTTGTCTGCAGCCCTGTGCCTCTACTGCAGGCCCAGTCTTCCCTTCTACTGAAGATGGCTCCCTGCAGTACCACCTGCTGGGCCCTCCCCCTGGACCTCTCCAAATAGCATGTGTGCAGTCAGCATCCCTCCATTGATTGACTCCATACCTGCTGTGTGTGAGATGGTCAGTGGTGAAGGCTAGGTAGGGCGAAACAGACTTCAGTAAGAGCTCCTGTGTGCCCTGAATATGTGGGACCTCACCAAGCTTAGGCAAGCACTGCATTTCGTCTTCTAAGCAGCCCTAGAAACAAAGTTCAGGTTGTTAAATGGGACAAGTCAGGTCGCACTCGGCAGCCACCTGGGGGCATTAAAACTTGAACCTACCCTTTAGTGTTTCTTGTTTAATTTCATCTGGGCTGTGGCCTGGTCACTAGTTTCCTTTAAAAACAAAACAAACAAACAAACAAACAAACACTGTTTCGAATAACTCTAATATGCAGCCATGCTTAAGAAGTATCGGCTGAAGTAATTTTCTTAAAATTGAGGACACGGAGCACAGCGTGCAGACGGAGCGTAGCGTGCAGACACGTGGGCCGGATGAGCCTGATTCAGCCTGGATCTTTTCACTCTGATGGATGAGACAGACGGCCAGAGCCATAAAAACAGACAAAACATTCCTCAAGTTCAAAGAACAAAGGACTCTGGGAATTCTGCAGTACAAGTAACTTCTGGGCTGTTCTAGTGTGCAGCGCAGGCAGAAGGGATTGCCCCGGCGAGGCGTGACGTTTAGGCAGAAAACTCACGTGAACCCAAGTGCAGAGGTAGGAAGAGGAGGAACACGTGATGCTGTGAGTACTGGATTGTCCTCCGGAGCGAGACGGTGCTTGCAGCAGCTTCTTCAGACAAACAGTGTATGAAACAATGATTAAGCATCAGAGAGCAAGGCCCATCATCCGGAAAGCTGGGGACACCATCCAGGAAGCTTTGTGATCAATCCTTGATTGCAGAAGTTAAACTTCAATCTGTGGGTAACAGGGAGCCGGTGCTGATTTTATAATGGACTAGGCAGACTGGGAGGGGATCAGAGCTGAGTGTTTTTGAAAATAAATCTTGGCATTGTCTCAATGGCTTTCCAAAGCTAAAACGTTTTTCTTGGGGAGTTTTCTGCTGAGCCTTCACGATGACTATGGTGACTAGTGTGGATGACTATATTGTGAGCTCTCCACCTCTTCATCTGTCCTTCCGTCCTTCCTCATCACTTCCCTTCCTTCTCTGTCTCACTCTCCCTCTATTCCAATCTCTGGCTCAGGCTTGGCACACAGGAGATGTGATGGTTTGATCTTAATCCTCAACCCAAAATTCCCCAGGAGACGCTGTTCTGCAGATGTCTGTGAGGGTGTTTCCAGAGGTGTTCAAACTGAGGAAGAAAGACCCACTCTGAATTTGGGCAACACCGTTCATGGACTAGGATTCTAGCCTAAGAAAAAGGGGGTAAGGAAGGTTCTCCCCAACAGTCATCCCTTTCTGCTGCCTCACTACCCACCAGTGTGACCCCTGGTTCACTGTTTCATCTTCCTTGACGTCATGAACTCTCCAGCCCAAAATATGCCCCTTCCTTCTTTCATCCTAAGGCTTTTTGTCAGGTATGTTGTTACAAACCATTAAAACAACTAATAAGAAGGTGCCCAGTTAAAACATCCTCTGAACCCCTCTAAACAACATTCGGGATCGTCATTAGGGGTCTGTAGGAGGACCTTAGCCAAGCAGGTCAGCTGCAATGCTGACACGTTCTGCACTGATACTTCCTCCCCAGCCAACCGAGAATCTGCCGGCAGCAAGATCAAGTGATGGAGTAAGCCAATGAGAAAGAGACCGCAAGCAGCACATCTGGGTGTTTGGGAGCCAGTGAGACGCTGGGATGGGATATAAAGGTTTGTCCAGTTCTTTCAATAAAGAGTCTGCTTTTGCCACCTGCCTGACTCACAGAGTCTGTGCTGTTGACTCTGCACCTTCTCACTCCTACCCACAGGGTCTTGTCAGGGTCACAAGCAACAGGGGGCAAGGGCAAGAAATGGTGCTAAAGGGTGGGTGTTAGGAAGAGGGTGAGTATTAGAGTCAGAGCCCCACTGTATACAGCTGTGCTGTGTGGGGCATCCCAGGCAGTCTGCCCCAGTGGAAACTTCTGTCTTTCTGGGGTCTCTGATGCCCTGTCGTCAAGTTCAGTTCATGGACATACATACACTCAGTGGGAAAATGGAGTCCAAAGGCATAAACTGTTTCAGTAGTTTCAGCAGCTTCCAGGGGTGCTGCCCCAGAGAGAAGGTGCACACGGTTGGAATTCACATTTATCCAGTTCTGTGTTGTCACAACCGGCAGGATGCCTTGTCAGCATGTCACCCAGCACAATTCCTAATGCTTGGTGTCTGTGCAGGATGGGGTCGCCCATGTGATAACCCGGAAATATCTTTCAGGGCTTTGCACTAGAAATCCCGACATGAATAGGAGATGGCTTTCTTGGTCCTTGCAGTTTTCACAGAGTGCACAGGTGACTAGTGAGCTGTGGGCAGAGTAAAAGCCACCAGGATGGGTAATAGTATCATGAGGGGTTGACTCAGCAAGGCACCAGGACTCCTCTAGGAGCCAAGGTTGAAGCTGAGACTGGAAAAGCAGAAAGACCAGAGGCTACTCCAGGGACCTGCAACAAGGGGAGCCTGGCGAAATTAGTACACCAAGGGACACATTAGTGCAGCCAGCGGAACTTAGTCCTAGACAGCCACCGAGGCGTGCGAGCTCATAGAAATGGCAGGCCAGTATTCAAAAGCAGGGCAGTGTCTAAAGCTGGTCAACTTCCAGCACACTCAGTACAAGGACCTGATTTGCTTTAAAGCTTTCCTATGGGAACAACCACAGCCAACAAGCACTTCCAGCTGAGAAACAGAAAGGCTCCGATGGAGACTCAGAGGAACTGGACGCCTGTCTCCTCTTGGCCTTGCCTCTGTATCAGAGCTGGTGGCAAAAATTTTAACTCAGAAATCTGAGTTATGACCTCTAAGAGGGGGAGGGACAAAAAGGCAAGAACCCGAAGCAAATGCACAGTCCTAACCCTTGAGCACGTGCGTGCGTGCGTGCGTGCGTGCGTGCGTGCGTGCGTGCGTGCGTGCGTGCGTGCGTTCAATGGGGCCCTTACCTACGGCCTGGAACCTAGCTGGTAAGCACTCTGCCACTGCATAATGAATCTGGCCCTCTTCACTCAGACAGAAAATTTCACTATAGACCTCAAGTATCTTACTCTAGAGGATTCGAAGAGCTTTCATTGCCTAAGTGATAATTAACGTTTGTTTGTTTGTTTATGTTTTGAGACAGGGTCTCACTGTGTAACTGACTGGAGCTCACTGTGACCTCAGCTGTGAGCCTTTTCATATGATTAAAACAAAAAATGGTGGTTTGGATTTTACAACACAGGATGATAGGAAACAAATTATTTTGTGCCTGCTGTGAGTCTAAGTAACAAAGCTGAGCATATTTCTGAGTGCCTACGACATGCATGCAGAGGCTGGGAGTGGCTGGTGCAGCCATTCTCTGTGGTGGCTGAAATATTCAGTCACAGGCCGCTTTCCTCTGACCACCCCCACCATGCAGTAAGTTCCCGGGAGGCCCTCTGCTTTCTCTGCCCAGCTGCTGTGTGCTTTCTCTGAAGATGAAAACTCAGTTTAATATTAGCTTCAGCAAGGCATAATTAGGAACACAAATCTGCTTCCAGGAAACAATACAGTTCATTCAGGAGCCAAGATTCAACAACCTGTGGAGTGTCTGCTGCTGGGATTTCTCTTATCTTCCTTGCTCGCCCTTGCAGTCACTGAGTGCTGTGTGTACACGTATGTGTGCACTTGTAACTGGCTGGTTCATAGACTCTCCCTGGCCAGTTCTGCAAGTCTGTAGTGAGGGTAATAGCTCAGCTCCTTTTGTAAACGTGGAAGCAGGCTGGGGAGGGATGAGGCCCCTTCTAGATGCTTCATATAATAGAACCAGAATAATACATACTATACCCTGAACTGAGTCCATGAAGGGTGTTTTGGGACTGAGTACTGTTTCTAATTTTCCACACATATCTGTCCTTGAGCTTTGTCTTCATGCTTGGCCATCTGTCCTCTCCAGAAGACTCGTCTGGAGACACAGTTGCCTTCCCTTTTGTCGCCATTGCAAAGCTAAAGCGAAAGTAACCACCTATCTCTGCACCGCCAACTTCTTGTCTTTGAGGACTCTGCAACCCACACAAAAGCAGTCGTGTCAAGTGCTCTCTCATGCAACCCTGTCTATTTGTGTGGGTGTGTGTAAGTGTGTTAGTGAATGTGTGGGTGTGTACAAGTGTGTTAGTGAAGCCTAAAATCAAAACGGAGTTTAGAACACATCCCTTTCAGGCAGGGGCCAGCTGTGACTGGGTATTAGACAGGCAGATCTTTGGCTGGCTTCTCTGTTACATAATGCTCTAGGTAATGAAACCTATGTGACTTAGCTGTCTACTGTTGTCCCAGCCTCATCCAGTGTGACTTCCCACTGCCTTCTCTGAAATTCTGCCACGTAGACACAGTGAAGTCCAGGTAGTACATGCTCCACACCTCTCCAACCCCAGCTCCTACAAATGTTCTCTCTCAACCTGGAATGATCTGCCCCATCACAAGCCAGTCATTTCTTTTCCTTCACACTCCAAATTCATTGCAATATCTTATAAAATCAGGGTATTGGTCCTGACTCACAAACAGTTGCATGGGTTTCCAACTATGCAAACATCTTTAGGCAAGACACTAGGTTAGAGGGAAAAGTAGTAAAGGATTCTAAGGGATCATGAAGGATCTACAGTGTCCCTGTCTATAACTACTGCCAAACAAATGGACTTCTGGGGCCCACTCTACCCTGATAAAATCACTTGTTTATAAACCATTCAATTACTAATTCTTATGTCACTATGTATAGTATTCGAATGGGTTTTACTCTAAATTTCTTGCAGAGAAGATATGGTAGTAGTTCCTCCTCCCTTTTTTCTCTTCCTTTTCTTCCTTCTTTTTTTCTGAGATAGGCCTTATGTAACTTAGGCCAGCCTTGGTCTTGTTATTCTCCTGCCTCAGCCTCCCAAATGCTGAAATCGTGGGGCTGTGCCTCCATGCCCATTTTCTGCTTTAGAAACTGTTTATAAAGACTTGCATAAATACAAAGGAAAAATGGAAAACTTATCATTGACTAACGCCTCTTGGGTAACTTCCACATGAGTCATTTAATGGCATAGTGGAATGCCCTGAGATTTTAAACACTGTCTTGAATGTTCATCACTTCTCAAGGCCTGGGACAACAAAGACAATCATAGACACTCCATAAACATTTACCCAGTGAAGACTGGGTGGGTAAATGGATGGACGGGTAAGACAATGATGATGGCAATTCTAAGTCCTGTCCTCAAGGAACTGCAAGATGTGAAGGAAATGGAAATTCTCAGCTGTTCTCATCTCCCCAACCCCTGTCTTCTTTCCTTATTAAAGGTCTTTAAAAAGACACACTGCTTTCTTCAGGTAGCATTTGTGATAAATACCAAATAACCTTGGGTGAGATACATAAGCAAGGAGCTCTCTCTTGAATATGTTTGTAACACAGACACACAGACACACACACAGACACACACACACACACACACACACACACACACACATGCGGGAGGGGGAGGAGAGAGAGAGGGAGAGATAAAGAGCTAGAAATGGTGATTCACATGTCTGGTCTATGTCTAGAAGGATCCACAGAAAGGAGACTAGAGGCAACCTTCTTGCAGACCCTTTATTTGTTCAGCCCGCGACAACCATTACAAATCACAAGACCAAAGTCTGTGCAACTCAGTATAAGGGTAAGATACTTTAGATTTAAAAAATAAAAAGATTAGTCCAGATAGAGTATAGAAAGAGGATAAAAGCAATTTGCCATTCCCATGAAGAGATGAACAGTGTTCAGGGACTAATGAAAATGGAGCAATTAATCCCATCCGTTCAGATGGAGGAAAACAGTCAATCGCCAAGCTCATCCTTCAGAATGGTAGGATTTTCCAGTCAATGGGTTAGATGGTTCTTCCAGTTAGTAGCAGTAGCATGAAGGTCAAGAGTCAGGTCAGGTGATCATGACAGTATGGAAAGATGACATCTCTGTCACTGTAGTGAACACATTTTATAGACGACTACATTTACAGTTAGATCAGTAAGTAGTACATGATATCACACTGAAAAGTCACACAAACCCCCTATTCCTTAAAGTGCTCCATTAGAACAGAAATAGAGAACAGTTTCCTAAGAAAATCAGAGACTCTTCCCAGCAAGTTCTGAGGTGGGTACGAGGACTAGACCTTGGGTAGTTCTGGAGCCTCACATAGGTGAGCAGTCGTGGGTCATGAGGTGGGAACTGAGCTCAAAAGAAAAGCAGCCCTGCCTGGAAGTGAAGAAAAAGCCCTCTCACCAAAGTAAAGTGGTTGTAGGTCCCCAAGCCACTCTCTGGAGGTCAACATATAAAAAGCCTACAAATGGCTCTTCAATCCAAGGCTCTGTACAGGTACAGAGAAATCATACAGAGAGATTAGGAGACAAGGAGAAAGTGGTGCACGTGGCCTTTCATTTTCTGATCTTCCATTGCAAGGAGTTAACAATTCTTTTCAGGTGGTGATAGGAAGAAAGAGAAGTAAGAATGTATTCTGTAGAATGCACGCTCACCAAGAAACCTAAAATCACAGTCTGCCGATGGAATGGATTTCTTCTGTGATGTCCTGTTTCCCTTGGGGGAGAAAAGCCTTCTTATTTCTTCTAATATTTTTTCCACAAGGCCATCCTTAAAAAATGATCCATTGGCAGAACTGAAACACCAGTTCTATCTCCTCCAAATCTTCATCACACACAAGATTCATTTAAAGATGATGGTAGAAGTCTTTGCTATGAAAGGGGGGAAGAAAGAGAGAGGGGGGAGGGAGGGAAGGAGGGAGAAAGGGAGGAAGGGAGGAAGTGAGAAAGTGAAGGAAGGAAAATGAAAGGGAGGGAGGAAAGGAAGAGAGAGAGAGAGAGAGAGAGAGAGAGAGAGAGAGAGAGAGAGAGAGAGAGAGAGAGAGAGAGAGAGAGAGGGAACTCACAGGGAGCACCTGGGCGGCCATGAGGTTTTTGTCATTGTGAAACAAATGCACTTACTTCTCCAGGTGCAGTGTCTTGTCTGTGTGGGTAACAGGAATCAAACTCTGACCCCCTCAAAAGCAGTATGTGCTTCTAACCATTAAGCCATATTCCAGCTCCTTTCAATATTCCAGCTCCTTCCATGGTATTTTAACTGAGGAACGTGTCTCTTGGATAATAATATACCAAATTATCTCCACAAGAAAATGTCTAATAACTCAGAATGATGCAGTGTTAAGTGATAGATGTAACATGTTCCGTGCAGGGAGACCTGGAAATCAACCATCCCACCTCACCCCTAGAAGAAATCTTACCAAAAGAGGGATAGGTGATGAGACAGAGAGACTATAGGAAAGATATTCAAGGAAAAATTAGGGCAGGGGAGATCAAGGTAGGGAATGAAAAGCTGTCACAAGACTGAAAATTGAGAGGTCTTTGTGAGAACCTTGAGAACAAGACAGCCAAAAAGAACAACCCCTAGCCATCAGTCTCTGATAGCTGAGGCTGCAAAATTGGGCCTTTCGGGGTGGGGGGACTGCTTAATAACTGAATAAATACATTTAATTTTGAAAAAATTAAATTCTTGACCAGAGTGCCTCTGTGTGGGGTGCTGTATTTTTTTTTATGCACACCCAGAACGTGTGGGGATGCTCGTGGGATAAAGACAACAGTGGTGGCCAGGAGTTCTGTGCACTTCATAAAACTCCCCAGAAGAGACTATAGGAGCCAGAACCTGCAGGGGCAGCACAAGACCACCTTAGCTCCACGTTTTCTGCTTACCACCCCCAACCCTGCCATGGTTCCCTCATACTATCAAATCATCTCGTATCCGTGGGACTTGTCTCAGGCTTTTTGGGTAGAGATCAGGTTAAGGCAGTAATCAGCAATCAAAGAACCTGGTAATTCACATGGGGTCAAAGAACGGGGAAACTTCTGAAATGGCTGGGGTTCTCATTGTAGGTGGAAGGGTCTACCAGATGTGTATCCATCCCCAGCACACGCACAAGTACACACAGAGAACATACTATTCTTGCTCATTTACATGTGGTCTTGGAAAAGGCTCTGCTCTGTGAATGTGGAGCTTTGCCGTGAGCTGACTTTGTGAGACTGCTTTCCCTCCTTTCTATGCTGTTTCCGCTCCTTTCTCTTCCTTCTCCTCTGCAGACATCTCCCGCCTCATTTCCTTCCCTTATCTCTGTTTCCTTCCTACCATACAATCCAGTTGTGTGTTCCAAGGCAAATTCTAACTAAGTTGAATACACAGAAAGAATAAATAACATTTTCTTTATTAAAGATAAGGAGACAGAAATCAAGTCAGTCTCTCACCTGCAGGTCAGTTTGCTAGCATTTTCTAGTAGTTTGCTGGGGCCTTTGGGTCTGCTAGGAACTGGCTGTGTAGTTTCTTGTATGACACAGGCATGACTCAACTCTCCTTCCCACTGGGGATGTGGAGGAGGGCCTGTGTGCAGGTGGAGCTGGGAGGCAGCCCGCACCTTCCTTGGAGGTTTTGTCCATGTGCAGTATTGTACTGAAGTGGTGGGTGCCCTGCAGTATTGATTCTGCATGTAGGTGAGTCATGTCACTATGAGACTGTTTCACATTATAAAATCACAGTAACAAGAACAAAATGTTAGTATGGAAACCTGACCAATCAACTCAACAGGTATTTCTTGTGCAATTAACATGGTCGCTGACTTACTACATGTTTACAGCCCAGCAGTCGAGCAGTAAGTTGAAAATGCATTTGGTGAGCCTAACCTATAGAACACCACAGTTCTGTATAGTTTGGTGACACTACACAGCAGAGGGCTGATGATTTCCCTTGGTAACTGGGGACATTTCTTAATCTGCTTCCCATTGCTGTGATAAACACTAAAACCAAAGGCAACTTGGGCAGAGTTTATTTCAGCTTACAGTTGTAATCCACCATGAAGGGAAGTCAGGTTCGAAACTGAAGTAGGGACCCCGAGTCAGGAACTGATGCAGAGGTCATGGAGGAATGCTGCTTACTGGTTTGGTCCCCATAGCTTGCTCAGCCTGCTTTTTTTATAGCGCCCAGGACAGCATGCACAGTTGTAGCACCACTGCCTAGTGGGCGGAGCCTTCTCATGACAATCATTAATTAAGAAAACGCCCCATCAACTTGCCTTCAGGTCAATCTGATGGAGACATTTTCTCAGTTGGGGGTCATCTCTTGAGATAATTCCAGCTTATGTCAAGTTGAAACAAACAAACTAACTAACAAACAAACAATTAACCATAGCAGAGTGTGTATGTAGGAGGGGATGTGACATCAGGTGGCTGCCACCACCCAAGAGAGCAATATACCAGGAAAATATCTAAGCTCAACATACAAAGTTGCTCTTGCCCCATGAAAACATTTTAAGACCATTTACAATTCCTACTTGTGCCAGTTAGCATCGACTTGACAGAATTGAGAATCAGAAAGAAGACAAGGCTGTGGGCGTTCCTGTGGAGAGCTTTCCCATGTTTAAACTAAGGTGGGAAGTCCCACTATGGGTGTTACCATTCCCTGCACTTGGATCCCACGCCGAATGAAATGGAGACCAGAGGAGTATCAGCATCCATCTCCCTCTGCTTCCTCTTCCTAGATGCAATGTGAGCATCTGCCTTGTCTTCCTGCCACCAGACCTTCTCTGTCACCTCTGCCAAAGTAAACGCTCCTCCTCCTCCCTCCCTAAATTGCTTGTGCTGGGTGTTTTGTCATTGTGATGGGAAAGTACCAAGTCTAGCATCTCCGACTACCGAATTTGGAGTAGAGCAAAAGGAAGCAGAGGCCAGTCTCTTCTTGTACAGGCTTTAGTGCCTCTGTGAATGGTCAGAAACACCAGTACTGCTTTATCCTAGGACCCTGCCACATATTCACCACCTGTCTCTGATTCCTGTCTTACAATATACAGAGCACATTTCCAAAGACACTGATATGTTAAGAAATGGGGGTGGGGTGTTGTTATTGTTTTTATTTTGGGGTTTAGAAAAGAGACTTATCTTTGTAGCAAAAGACCACTTTTTACTTCCTCCTAAGGCAGACACATCCTCTAAGATCTGCCCTCTTTCAACTGATGCAGGCAAGAGCTGGCCTGTGTCCTGCTGTCCTGTGTCCTGCTGTCCTGAATCCCCTCCCTGCAGTCCACCTTGGATTAGAAATATCTGTAGAAGCAGATAAAGAGTGAGAACATTAATCCTCTTTTAAAAGTTCCTTGCTGTGTGTTCAGGGTCAGTCTCCTAAGTCTTGCTTGCAGAAGTAAGGTAGAGAAGGTTGGGGACTAGCCAAGGAGCTGGGTAAAATGCAGCTGAATGAGGTACCATTTACTCCCATTCGAACAATAGCACAGGGACTCATTTTTGCTTTGTCATGACTAGACAACCCAAATATCACCAGTCAGCATCAAATATCAGCATCAGCAGTCAGGCCTGGATTCTAACAGTCTGTCCCTCTGGTATTCAGAGATGCTGGCTCAGGAGAGACAGCACCGTTCAATTTCCAAATGCATCTGAAATCCTTTAAGCCCTTTGTTAGAGGCATTGCAAAATCACAGTGGGTATGAGCCTTTTTCCCCTTGGTGGTTGCTCACAGCTACCAAGACAAGCACAACTGACTCTTTCTCCGGAGAAACACTGGCATCTGTGGTCCAAAGGTTAAGCATGCTGGGGCCTGGCTTGTTGAACTGCATTTCATTAGAGTCCCAGGGAAGTGCCAGCTGAGCTCTGTGGCTCACTAGGGAGTGAGAAGCAATCTCTTGCTATTCTTTCTCCAGGGAAAGCAAGTGGCATATGGTGCTCTGCCTGTGGCACCAACAGTTAATTTCCACTGGCTTTTCTATAACTTCAGCAGCTCTGGGATTGGAAGGGCAGGTTCTATACCGCTTCCTGCAATGCCTCTCTGAGTTCCTCTCCAAGTCTCTGCTTTTGTTCTGCAGATTCTTCTCCTGCAGCTTTGTCCCGCTGGGGAGGAAACACCTGGCTAGGGGTCAGGGGAAATTAGCTGCTTTGATTTCTCCAGTGCCTTTACTCAGGGTCTTGAAACAGTTATTGTGATTCTTGAGATGGTGTTAAATGCTTCCCTTACTCCTGTATATAAACACACCCTCCTCTGTTTCTCTTTGCCCACCTTGGAAACACTTACAAATGATTGTGGAACCACATAGATGCATGTGGAGGAAGAATCAGCTAAAACAAACATTTGAGACATTTGGTGGCACTGGCGATTATGTTGGTGGCAACTGTGGTGGCAGTGATGAGGAGAATGCTTCTAACAAGCATTTGTTGAGACGTTTGTATGTATTATGCATACTCCGAAGTACTTTACATAAAGTCTCTATCTAATCCTCTGATTCTCTCCAACATTTACAAAGAGAAGTATTCTTACTAGCTCCATTTTGCAGAGAAAAGTGAAGCCTAATTTACGTAATTTTGTTAGACACGATTCTCATGAAAAAGAACCGGCGCTTAGTCATGGGGTAATGCTAACCGTGGGCATGTGGGCTCCAGGTCATTCTCAGAGCTCTGGTCTAGAAGACGATAATCGATCACTGTTCTTCATAACAACAAGTCCTGAGACCACAGTGATAATGGCCGTAGTTACTGAAAATGTTACATATCAGACATTATGCTTGGAACTTCTTACATGTTACCTCACACAAACCTATATGCTCATAAACAACAGATCGGCTTGAGCATCCCAAACTCTGCTGGCTGAAATACTGGCATAAGTGGAAAATTCCACATCTAACCATGAAACAGAATACAGTAAAAGAAAGGAAGAAGGGCACACTGAAAATATTGTTGTATATTGGGCTGATCATGGTAGCACTTGCAAAAAGAATCCCAAGTTCAACACCAACAGGGCTACACAAGAGAGAAAGGGAGGGAAGGAGTGAGGGAGAAAGAAGTGAAGGGAATGGAAAGCCAAGACAATCATAAAATTTTAAAACTCTACCTTTAGGCTCTGTAAGGCATAAGGAAACAGGTGACTGTCGGGTTTCCTTCACTTCACTGTACACATGCAGATATTTGAACATTCAAAACGGAATTCTTCTACTGTTTATATAACAGCATTGCAGTTTGTAATGCCATCTTACAAATGAAAAGACATAGGGTAAACTTTGACAGTAAGAAACGGTCTCTGGCTCATCAGCCAGTCTATGGGAAACTGGAATTCAGACCAAAAGCTGTTAATTTCAAAGTTCAAAATATTCTCAAAGGCCGTTTCAATTTTTTTCTTACTGTTTTCTTAGGAGAAATGCCCAAAGAGGGAATTGCATATTTGACAGTGATTAGCAGGATGTCATTTATCTACACGTACGCAACTTTGTGCATTGGATACACAGCAAGGTATAAGTCCACCTTTAGAAACAAGTGTCTGCTGAGATCTGTAACATGCTAGGCTCTACACGGGACTCTGGCATGTAACACTTGTCTCTGAGGCACCCACAGCTTCATAGGGAGGAAGACTTTTGGGAACATAGATTCCTGGAATTTCATGAGTCCAGTGAGAGGCCTGTGAACCCGTGCACACCATAGGCACTTAATACAGTTCAACTTTGGAGAGACTCTGGTGTCGGTGAAGCACTGTTTACAGCTAGTTCAGTTTGGACAGGTACAGGTTAAGTGGGTAATGGTGTTTCTACATGTTTGTGAAACTGAAAAACAGGCAAACCCTAGCAAATAAAACAATCATCAGTCAGCTAATCAGTTACTGAGTCAGTCAGTTAGAACCTCCTACTCGGAATGTTTTCCAGGCCTCCTTCTCTCTGGAAGAGCCAAACTACTCGGGCCAGGCCATCTGTGCTGCACCCCTTCACACAGCCTGCCTTATCCCCCACCCAGGACAGCACGTTCCCAGTGCTCACCTTCCAGCCCCCAGGTGAGCTGATTGAGGTAGGGACACATTGTCCAGGGACAACTAGAATCTCTCCCGCAGGATGCTACGCTAGAAGGCTTGCAGAAGCCTTGCTCATCACCACAAGCTGGTAGCTCTCCTGGGTTGAGTCATGAGAAAGTCAGGAAACCCTGGACATCCAAAGGAGGAAAGAGAAGAAGGAGGCAGGCAGACAAGCAGCAGAGATGAGCACTCACAGCGTGGGGGACAAATACTCTGCCAGCCTTCAAGTTCAGGAGGAACACATACCTTTTCTCTTTGGAGTCCCCTGTTCTAACTAAATCATTTTAGATGTACTCGGGTGGGTTTCCTGAAGACAGATCTTTGGTTAAAATGCTTCTAGATCCTTCTTGACCACCACAAAGTCACAAAGTTGTCCTCATAACCCATTATTTTCACCTCAGCCATCAGACCCAGGCAAAGACACTAGAAAAACTCCAGGCATGTTGGTCTCTGTTGCAGCTTCCATTTCTTTGCTGTAAGCTCTTTATACCCCAAAGATTCACTGCCTAATTGTCTCCATGTTGGTTCCAGCCAGCCTGTGGTTCCTGTGGTGCTTCCTTCAGATGGCTTCGGTGACTCGGTGGCTGCAGATCCTTTCTGCCTTTTCTTCCTGGCTTCAGCAGCACTGGTCTCAGTCCACACCTGTACTTTCTCCCTCGTGGAAGATCTATTAGTGTAAACAGCTCACCTGTCAGAATAGACTATGCTCCAAGGGGAAAGACTTTCGTCTTATCATCCTCAAACATCAGCCAACCTTAGAAAACAAAAGATACTGAAAACTCACTTATAGAGCTAGAGAGGCAGCTCAGCAGGTAACAGTTTGCCAAGCCTGGAGCCCTGAGTTTGACTCCTGGAGCGCACATGGCAGGAGAGAAAGGACTCCCACAAGTTGTCCTCTGACCTCTATAGGCACACTGTGACTTGTGTGTGTGTCCCCTCACAACATAAGTAAATGTAAAAAATAAAATTAATGAATAGGCAGATTAGATCCAATTACTCGAGAGCATAACTTAAAAATATCAACACTGAAATTGTGGAGGAATAGTGACAAGCAGAGACATTAGATCACCTCAGATCTAACTCACATGTCTCAAGAGCAGTGTCCTTTTCAATTCTCTAACTGAAATGCCTGTGTGATTGTGTTGAATATATATATCATATACTATATCTCATGCTCCTCTGGGACACTGCTAATCAAGTCTCCCCATGCCACGTGTCATCAGTGAACCAAGAAGCTCCTGTTATTGGCTTACACTGTGCTTTCACCACAAGGCATGCATCTGTTGCCTTCCTCTCTGTGAGAATATAGGGAGTACCCTTCCTCTCACTGGCAGAGGCACCCCATGCTCCTGAAGAGTGCTCAGCACAGAAGTGATGTACCATCGCCTAGCAACCACTGGAGGAGTGACTGAAGGAGGAAGGACTGGGAATGGCAATGCTCAGGGGACACACTTCTACCCTGTGCATTGAACACCTCTGTCTCAAGCCTGTAAGACTCCTTGGTTGTCCTGCCCAGATCCTTCACAACAGGGCCATGCTTTCATCCCAGCGCTGGTTTGCCTGCTGGCTGTCAGAGACCTGAAGTTGCTCCGTCTTCTGAGAATTTCCCTCAGTGGGCATCTTCTGCCACCATACCTTCCTTCTGCCACCATACCTTCCTTCTGCCACCATACCTTCCTTGCTGGCACGGCTGAAACGTCTCTGAAACCATGAGCCGATGTAAATCTTTCCTCCCTTGACATAGTTCTCTTATGTATCTTGTCCACGGCAATACCAAAATAACTAACATATTTAGAAATATCTTAATGGCAAAAACATGTTTTGTGGCTGGCCCCAGTTAGACAAGGCACGCAAGTAAGTCCCAAGCACTAATCCCTAAATTGAAAAGTAATCAAGTCATTTTCCTTCGCCAACTGGCTCTCCCTGTGCTCTATGAAGAGACTCTGGCTCCCCAGTTCATGTGGGGATGAGGTCTGGGGCTCTCCACTGTCAGCTGGCCCTCAGTAAATTCTCAGGACAACAGGTAGATGGGCAGATCTAGCTGCTGATTGATGAAGCCATCCAGAGATGTTAAGTGATATCCCAAGGCCTCCGAACACTTTCCCATCAGACTCGGGCATGTCAGATTCCTAGGCCGTGCCTGAGTCCTGTTGTCTTGTACAAATCCACATCTTTCACTGAGAGCAGAGGGCCACCAATAGAAAGCAGTTTGACTTTAGTTCCTCCATCTGAGTCTGATTCTATTGGTCAAGAATGGGACAAACCCAAACAAAACACCCAACAAACAAACAAAACCCATTGACTGGAAAAGGGTTCCCTTCTCCTGTGGTAACACCCACAGCCTTATTAACCATGTCCCAGTGGAACTCGGATTAGTGATACGTGGAGTTGAAATCTATAAAGTGTCTAAAACTGATAGGGATGGACTGCTCGTTTCTTTGGGGGGGGGGGTGTTATCTCATCACAGGGGAGGTTTGGGTTTCAACAAACACTTTTCCTGGTCTGAGTAAGCAGAAGCTAGCAGTAGGGAGATGAGAGAGCAAGCATGGCTGACAGGCAGTACCTCACCAGTGCCCATGGCAAGAAAAGAATGCTGGGACTCTCTACGGTAAGGGACTGCTAGTTCTTGCAAAGGATTTAGCAACAAAGCATACAGGGGAGATTTTTGACTGCTATATTCTTTCTGACACCAGTATGTTTTGTTTCTGTCAAAACAATGCACCAAATTTTCAGGCCCTATCTAGACTTTATTTACATGTGGAAACAGTGGAATATGCACCAAAGAAGAAAATGGGAAAAGGATATTTCATTAGGTCAGCAGAATAAAAAAAGAAAATTTGTTACATGACCACCTGATTATTTAAAAAAAAAAAAAAAAGAATGCTATAACTGCAGTGTATAGATATCTATATCGTCTTGTTTATTTTGGACCAGTGGATCTCAACCTTCCTAATGCTACAACCCTTTACTATAGCTCCTCATGTTGTGGTGACCTCCAACCATCAAATTATTTTTTGTTGTAACCCATAACTGAAATTTCTCTAGTGATAGGAACCATAATATAAATATTTTTGCAGATAGAGGTTTGTCAAAGGAACTGTGACCCACAAAATGAAAACCACTACTTTGGATAGTTCTGTGCTCTAAAAGCAGAACATCACAAAGCAAAGATTTTTCAAGTATTTTCATTATAGTAGATAACACTTGACTATTAATGCCTTGAACATTTTCTACAGTAATGCTGGGAGTGGAGCCCAGGGCCTTGTGCCTGCTAAGCATATCCTTGAGTAATGGTTCAAATGTGGAACTCAAAGACTGTGTAGTGGTGTGTAGTGGAGAGACCAACTCACAAACAGACGGACTGAATATTACACATTTTATCTGTTATTTCTTGGCTTCAGTATCCTTAGAATTGTATATTGAGAGACTAGAACCAAATAAGTCCTAATGTTTCTTCTAGCTCTGTAATTCACATTTATGAAAATGATTGTAAATGCTTTGGAGAAAGATCTCAGAGATCCCATAATAAATATTTCTCAGATAATTTCTTTCTAGAATTTTGTGGTGTGATGAAACATAACTTTTTCCTCTGAAATATATATCATGCTGAAGGCTGAGAACACAGCTCAGTGGTAGAGCATTTGCCTAACGTGTTCAATTTCCAAAAGCAAAAATGAAACAATAAATAAAATAATAAAATATAAATTATTTAATAATTAAAATAATAAGCTAAAAAAAACAGAAAAAGCCATATCACGTTGAGACATGCTTGTACAAAATATACTGGTATTATTTTTAAATGGTTAAGCCCCATATCTGATCAAAGAAATTATAGTTGACACAGTGAAATTAAATTATGTAAGAAATAGAACACCTGGGAAATGATTCTGGAGAAGAACTAAAGACTGACATGGTTGGATAGACAACAGAAATCTGACAGGTCGTGTCCCGCGCAACCGTCTCGCCAGCAAGAACGACGCGGCACACGAAATAGGATTCTTCTGCGGTAAAGCTTTAATGCTCTTGAGAGGCAGAGCATAAGCTTGCAACACGTGAAAATGAAGACCCCGAACTATCTAGCCCATCCCCTTATAAAGGGATCAGTCCTCGCCTTGGACGTGGAGCCCCCTGATTGGTTGAAACTCATCAGGCCCTATGACGCCACGGGAGAGGCAGAGCTCAAGGAGTGGAAAGTTACCCAGCGCATGCGCAATGACTTGTTTACTGCTAACTCCAGCTGGGTGTCAGCGCCATCTTGTAATGGAGAATGTGCAGGCCACAAGGTCGAACGTCAGGTCCCAGTAACTCGGCCAGCACAGGAAGCTGGGGACATACTTAAGCCCCAGTGGAGAGAACTCAGTCTGCAGTGGTGGTGGCTTACATACAGAAGTGACAAAAGGATGAGGTGCTTGTTATTGTGGTTGTTGGTGGTGGTGGTGGTTTTTTTCAGGCAGGGTGTACCTATGCCTCTAAAAGTAAAGTTGATAACCTAAATTGCTGTCCCAGCAAAGCTACTGGCCTTTGAAGCTTGCTGTCCACCAAGGCATATTGTGACATTAGGGAGAATTCCAGCTGACAGAAGAGGAGGAGATGGCAGCCCTTGTTTGCTCTGAGGCACTCATTTCAGTCTGGCTGCGTGTGGAGAGGAAACAAACCGCTTCTGCTCCCATGCCAAGCTGGCATCGAGGGACAGAAAGTGAGAAAAGGCATGGCCATGACCCTTGCCCCCACAGAGAACTTAACAGACTTGCTGGCACAGCCCTCGCCTCCTTCCCAAAGAGAGCCACCCAGAATGCTGGACCTTCTCATTCTGAGGACCTTCTCATTCAGTCCCATCGGGTTCTGTGAGGAGATTCTTTGATGCTGTCTGTCCTTCAAAGACTCACCAAATTCGTTAACACAGAGAAACAGCAATATAGAAGCTCTGGGAAAGACATTCTCTCTATTTATTAGATATTCGGACTCATATTCGTAATGCATTCTCTCATTGTCATATGGGAAAATGAACATCAGTAGCAAAGAACCTAGCTGGAGTACTTCTGAGGAAACCATGGGAGTGGTGGTAGTCCCTTACGATTCTATTGGTTATGCAGGCACGTGGACTAATTTGGAATTGAGTGGCACCATGGATTAGTCCTCATCTGGAGTCTGTAAACAGAAATAACATGGCTCTTTTCTGACCAGTGCTGATGTGAGGTGAGACTGTCTGTATCCTTCTGAGTCACCAGGACCTGGCCTGGTGACAGTCCACACTGTAGAACCCTTTCAGTGAGGAGCTAATCTGGAGTGGAGTTCTTGATGCGTACAATGGAACTGGCGTGGCCTGAGCAGAGCAAATGTGTGGTGTTTAAAGCACAGGGTGAATTATTTTTTAAAGAACAGTGTGGTTGGAACAAACTGGGGGAAGGAGCAGCCAGACTTAGGAAGCAGAGGAGATGAAGCTCATGGCCGTCGCTGATGGGTTGAAGATAAATGGCGCTGAAAGAATTGCTACCAAGGAGCCTGAGATTAGCAATGGCTGTCAGCGCTCATCCATTACAGCTCCTGCCTCCACCGAGCTCAGCGTAGTCTCTAATCCTGCTCAACAGAATGCTTTGGAAATGTCCTCCAGAAAAGAGCGAGGAGTGTCTTGATTGTTAGGACAGGAAGGCTCTCTTGCATCATCGGACAGTGTTCTGGCAGTCTGAGGGGCTGGGAGACATGTGAGTGAGGCTCTTACTTTATTATGAAGCTAGTGTACTGGGAAGGAGGGAGCTCAATGCTCTCATTTGCTTCAGCTTCTCAGAAAGAGTTAAACCTCAGAAAGAGTGCACACCAACAATGGAGTCGGAAAAAACAGAAGGGCCAAGGGAGGAAGAAACCACAGACTTCCATGAGAACCAGAAACCAGGAAGACTGAACTGCCTCAGGGAATGGCAGCTCACCCTGGACCTAGTGACTGACTGGTCACACTGGCTCTAAGAAACGTGTGAAAGACCCTTGTTGAGCTCTTGTTCCCAAAATCTTATTGCCCCGGCACAAATCCTGTTGTTAGATAAGTAATAATCTGTAGACTATAATCACTATGTTTCAGCCATGAGAATTTTTTTTCATATTTATTTTTCTATTTATTTCACTTATTGATTTTATTAATAATCTCACTGTGTAGCCCAGACTTTCCTGGAACTCATTACATTTATAGGCTGTCCTAGAAATCTTGGCAATCCTCCTTTGCCCCATCCTTCCGGGCACTATAATTACAGTCAAATGTGATTACATTGAGTTTAACGTAGTACTGTAAATCAGGAATAATTAGAAGGGTTGCTTTAAGAGTTAAATAATGTAACGTGCATAAAGCTTCTGAAACATATGCTAGTCTAATACAAGCAATTGTTATTACTTTTGACCAGTGTTTTCTCTTTCATTTTGAGCCCTCATGCAATCCTGATAGGACTCCAGAGGAAACGTAAGTCTCCGTCCAAACCAGAGCACAATGGCATGTTCAAGATGTCACTAGCCCTGGACTCTACACATCAACTCATGTGAGGGAATTAACTTTGTCTCCCTGAGCTTTATTGCACTAATGAAATCAGCAGAGTGTGCAGTCACCAATCAAGTGTTTGCTCAGCACGCTGTGGCTCTACTCACAGAGGGTAGCTCAGCTCCAGTCTCTAGACCACGTTCCCCACTCTTCGAAATACCAGTTTCCCAGTTGGATTAGAACAACGGGCTGAGAACCTGGAGCCCAGCACCAAGATACAAAGATATCGAAAGAAAGACAACCAGAAAGACGCTCTGAGTAGCCGCTCAGAGTCTCCTCATGGTGAAGCAGGACAGACCTCCACACAGGTTATAGCTCTATCCCAGGCCTGCCATGAGAGAAAACAAGCTGTCTAGTTGGCAGTCAGAAAGGTGGCTGGTGTGACTAGAGTGTCTCTCCTTAGGCTAGACAAATTAGATCTGCCTTGAGTCTTCTCTTTTGGGAAAAACACACCATCTATTCTAGTTAAGAGCCAGTTGAATCCTAGTTTTTTATATCAAAATTTCCCTTTTGCATCTCTCTCTCTTCTCCACAGCACAGCAGAGCATACTTCAGGAAACATGGAAAGGCTGGCCAACAGGCTGGGCCAGACTCCAGATCTGCTTGTAGATCACTTGATTTTCAGGGCCCATTTTTGGGAACTCACCAAATATTCCTTGTTAGTTCATTGTAACAGTGTTAAGAAATATTTATTAACCCTTATAATGTGCCAGGCACTTAGGTGTTAGGCACCAGGTACTCACACACAAAATCTGTTAACGTATCTTTATGTGCTTGCAGTATAGTGAGACAGGTACAAACCCCACAGAGATGTGGTATGGGAGAAAATGCCATGGCATCTCTGAGGGTACCAACACTAGATTTTGAAGGCACATAAAAAACTAGTTTTAAAGATACACAGGAGGCCAACTGTGGTGTATTCCTGAAGCTGTATTATTCTAGAAGCTGAGGCATAAGGATTGTGAGTTCAAGGCTAGCTTGAGCTACACAAAAAAGACTTTGGCTGGAAAAAAAAAACATTACCTACAAGAGAAAAATGAAAGAGAGAGAGAAAGAGAAAGTGTGTGTGTGTGTGTGTGTGTGTGTGTGTGTGTGTGTGTGTGTATGTTTATGTTTGAAAAATAAAGACAAGGGAAAGCATTTCAGATACAAGGACCAGCCTGACCTAAGTCACAGGAGGCCCCTTATCTTTAGTGACAATGATGACCTCATCATGGGATGTATTTTCTGTGTAAGGATGGAGTAAGCCTCATGGGAATCTGCTATAAACAAATCTGGATCTCAGGGGACAGTTAGGAGTTAGGGATGTAAATCTGGCAGTCAGAGGAAATAACCTATGGTATGATTTACCCCCTATGGAACACCCAGACTTAAAGGGCAGGAGAAAATGGCCACAGTAAAATGATTGCTAAAGATGACAAAAAAATCCAGAATGTTGATAGTTTTAAGCATTCAGCCAAAACAACAAAAATGGCCTCAAATGAATATGCATTCCATTTAATGACATGAAGTGGTTTGCAAATTTTCCTGAAGTGCACTCAGTGGTGTGGGAGTCACGGAGCAGCGAAGAGAGCTGCACTTGGCTTCTGCTATGCCAAGTAAAGGAGTGAGCTGAAGACAGCCGCAGACAACCAAGAGATGTTTCTAAGCTAAAAATCAGAGGGCAGCTAAAGAATGACTAGAAATGAAATCTGTGGAGATGGTCAAGGCAAAGCTGAAAATGGAAAGAGCAGAGAGGATGCTGGGGCAGGGTGAGTTCCTAGTCCACTCTAACCATGTCCATTGTAGAACATCAGACTGGAGACCCAGCACAAGCACACAGGAATATGCATAAACTGTGTTATATGTCAACAAATTGCAAGAGACTATTCAAATTCAGTACATATCCTGACTCCTGAATATTATTTTCTCTACTGGTTTATTTCACTGACAAATGCATATCTTCCAGTTTGATTTCATGATACACTGACCCACTGACCCACAAAGACCCAGTGGGTATAAAGACACTTCAATTCCTAAGGTCAGACAAGAGGTAAAAATTAAGAAGAGATGAAAACAAATACCCAGGTCCAGGCAGGAAGTCAAAGCCACTGAGACTGTAGGTGCGCATGGGTAGACACAGATGAGGCCATGTGCTAAGTATTCAGAGAATAGAGTCAAGAAGAGAGGCAGGGACCGGGAGGGGCATCCAGAAGAGCCACTGACATCAGAAAAGGATGCCGATCAAGAACACAGACGTGCCTGCTGCCATCCAGGCCTGTTTAAGCCAGTGTTTGCTTTACACGAAGAAGGTAGTTCTGCAACGCTGATGCTGTTCCATCTGCCTGCCAGTTTCGTTTGGTATTCTTTCAGCAAAACCAACCCATAGTTACTGAGTACAGACTGAAACAAAAGACACCATTCTCTGGGCTCCTCTGTGGCATGAACTGACAATGCCACACAGCTCCTTTCAATTTCTGCTCCCTCACCCACCCCCTACACACCTCTGACAGAACAGACACAAGCATTTTCCTTACATTCTCCCAAGTAGATACATATCTTCTTCCGTTTTTATTAAGGTTTTGTTGTTTTGTTTTGTTTTTAACTCAGAAAATGATGACACCACCAAGCAGGGCCTTCAGCACTCTATAGGTACAAATTGTTTACTGACAAACATCTGTTTGCCATATATTGTAGAGGCATGCCAGTAGCCTCCCTTTGTGTTTATACTGTTAGTCCAACAGATCACTCCCATACCATGCCACTGTAAGGTTGGAAACAATGTGGCTTCTATCATTTATCTGACAAATATTTATTGGGCAGTGACCATGTGACAGATGTTGTTCCAGCACAGGGACATCGTGTCTGCATTCAAAGTTGCTAGCATTCACTTCTGAGGAGAAAGGGAGACAAGAGACAATTTTGTTATATTCCCTTCCCCCTCCCCCATCTCTCAACCCTTCTTCCTCCCTCTCCCCTACCTCCTCCTTCCCCTCCCCCTCCCCCTCCTCTGTCTTAGTGATGGAGAGATGATGTAAAAAGAAGCATGTAGGAGTAGTACAAGTATGTAACTTGGAGCCTGGAGCCACCTTGTTCCTTGAACTAAAAGTGAATATGGTTTCAGTCTTGTCACGGGAAGAACTGGACTAGAGTGTGTCGGGTTGTAGACACGTGGAAAACATGCATCTCTCTTCTCTTTTAGTCAGAGTGGTGACAGACGGACACCATGACTGATGTCTGAGTGTGTAGTCAATTATTTATCAAACCCAGGTGTCTCGGTGTTTTTTTGTTTTTTTTTTTTTTTTTTTAAGTCAGAGGTGTGTTTCCGTGAGGCTTTGATGGCTCTTGTCCAGATGTAAGCATTGATAAACATGGCCTGCATCTGGAGCCCTTTCCCCACCATCCTCACAAAGCACTTTAGTCATTTGTCTCTATCCAGTCACTCAACCTTGGAGCCAAATGGTAATTTACATGGCCAAAAAGCTGGAGAAGCTGGAATTCCTGTAACAGACCTAACCTTGCACCTACCAAGGGCTTTGGATGGCACAGTAGGTTTCAACATCAGAACAGAGGAGTGTGAAGACATCTCTTTGTTCAAATGCTAGGGTTTCCTGGCATCAGCTCTGCTCTGCAGACTTCCTCATAAACCAGAAGTCTGACAAGAACTCACTCTGTTTACCCTCGGTTTCCCACCCTACTCCCAGTCCTAAGGAGCCTCAGCATCCACATGACCCCTCCCTTCCCTTCCTCAGTTCCAAAGGTGACTGCAGACTGAGCTAGTAGGCAGAGCTGACTCTAGGAAATGTACCCTGCTGGGAGCGGCAAAAGAAGTGTAAGCTCTTAGCTCATGCATCTGGAATTCGTCTTGTGCTTGCTAAGTGCAAATCTGCAGGTTTAATGATTAATTGGAATGACAACAGAGACCTGTGCAAGATGGGTAATGGCTATTGAAGAATGGCTGCATCTCTCAGTGTGGTTAGAGACCCAGGAAGTCTGGGACATGAAGCTGATGGATAACCAGCCCTTTACCAGGGAGACCAGGAAGCCACCCTGAAGCTGCCACCCTGTCACTTGCTTATGGGAGAGGAAAGCTGTTACATCTTAGGAGGGAAAGAGGAGGGAATTAAGGTTATCTTACTTCCTCTCCACTTGTTGACCTTTGACTTCTGTGCTTTGTCCACTCTGAAGAACTTCCACTTCCAGTCCTTTAAATCAGCCCTTTAGAGGAGCATTTGCCTCTTCTAGCTCCTTGTACCTGGGAGATTAAAACCCTTAAATTAAAAACAACTCTTTCTCCTATTGTGATGACATGTAATTAACACATGTAATAGGTCAGCTTAGAGTCCAGCTTCTGTTTTACCTCATAAGCAATTAGCTCTACAAAGCCTTTTGTGTAGTAGCCTACAAGAACTGTCCTGGCTGTGGTCATGAAAATTGAATGTAATTAGATAATGCCCAGTGTCTTACACATGGCAAGCTTCCCTTTGTCATTGTCCTTCACTAGCCTGAGAACAGTTGATGACAAATAAAAATCTTAGAGACTCAATGACCCAGCATGTGTGTGTTGTACTGAGCCCACTGCAGCTGAGCTTCATGCTGTTTGCAGGTGCACAGCTCTGGGGCTCACTGACTTTACACACCAAGGTTGGATGCTGGGGATGAGGTGAAGGCCATTCATTAAGCTCTGCGGTGCCGTGTTCCTGTTCTTCCGAACTTGTACTGAACTAGCAATAGCTGTCTTTAGAGTCAAATGCAGATCCAGGGTATTTCCAAGGCAACGATAGCCCAGCACCAGAGTCCCCATTTCTTAAAACCTGCTGTGATTTTTCCACAAGTTTGGAGGCAACAAGATATGCATTCCCTGAACAAATATTCATCTGTCATTGCCTGTCCCCATACCCAAATCCTCTCCATTCTTGCCAATATGCAATCTTCTCACATAGCTTTCAGGTGCTCATGCCTAGACCACCAGGGCAGTGACTCCACCTTGGTTACTACGTCCATGGGGTTTGTGCGATGTCCTAATAACACAGACCTGTGCCTACTTCCCAAGTCGCCCATTCCTTAGTGGGACTGACCTCCCTATCCCTAACTGCACTGGTTTCTTAATTTCCTGCCTCTCTACCTTTGCTCTCTTTGTTTACTCCGTTCTTTACCTTGCCCCTGCTGATCCCCATTACCTCATCTTGTCAGTATTCTTCCATCTTCTTAAATTCAGATCAAACGTGCCCTCTCTTTGAGCTTTGCTCTTGTCCCCCCCCCCCTTCCTCCTCTGAGTCTCAACTTATCTCTAGGAAAGTTCACTTGGAGTGTCATTTTCAAACTACGCATTTCTTCCTCCAGTTCAGTATATCATGCGGGGGAACCACTTCTCTGATACTCAGTCCAAGGTCCTACAAAACATCTTGGGAATGACTAAAGGCTGAATAGCTGTTCCAAGCAAGTTACCCATGGGTCAATTGAGTTACCAACTAGCCACCACGGGGAGGAAACATAGTGTCTGGGTGCCAGGAACACACAGAATCTTTGTTCTTGAAGACCCTATGTTTTATACAAATAGATTCTAGAAGTATTTTAAAAACTGAGGTGGACAATGTTCCATCTGTGGTAGGAGAGTGCATTCCAGACTGGTGCCCCTTTGTTATTCTGGTAAAGTGATGCCTAATTAAGTTCCCACCATCCAGTGTTTGCTTGAACAGATGTCATTGCATTTTGATCCTGAAAACAATGCTAAGAAGTCAGAACTGTTGCTACATATGAGGAAACGATGGTTTTTAGTGAAGGCCAATACTCTATCCAAGCCAGAGTCTGCTTTACTCTGAGAAGTTCTATCCACCAGCCACCGTGTCACCCGAGAGTCTCTGTACTGACACAAGCCACATGACCCATCAGGTACATCTTCTGGCTTTCCACTTGGAAGTTTCTCAGAACTCAGTCTTCATGGCACATTTTTTTTCTTTTTTCTTTTTAACTGGATATATTTTATTTACCTCTCAAATGTTATCCCCTTTCCTGGTTTCCCCTCCATCCCTTTATCCCATCTCTTCTCTCCCTGCTTCTATGAGAGTGTTCACCCACCCACCCCATCTTGCCTTTCCCACCTTGACTGGAGCATCGAGCCTTGTCAGGACCAAGGGCTTCTCTTCCCACTGATGCCCAACAAGGCCATCCCCTGCGACAAGTACAGCTGGACCCATGAATCCATCTAACATGTACTCTTTAGATAGTGGCTTAGTCTCTGGAAGCTCTGGTTGGTTGGTATTGTTGTTCTTATGGGGTTGAAACCTCTTCATCTCATTCAATCCTTTTTCTAACTCCTCCACTAAGGACTCCGCTTTCAGTTCAATGGTTGGCTGCAAGTATCTGCCTCTATATTTGTCATGTTCTGGCAGAGCCTCTCAGGAGACAGCTGTATCAGGCTCCTGTCAGCAAGCACTCCTTGGCATTAGCAATATTGTCTGGGTTTGGTGGCTGCATATGGGCTGGATCCCCAGGTGGAGCTGTCTCTGGATGACCTTCCTTCAGTCTCTGCTCCAAACTTTGTCTTGGTATTTCTTCCTGTGGATATTTTTGTTCCCCTTTCTAAGAAGAACTGAAGCATCTGTACTTAGGTCTTCCTTCTTCTTGAGCTTCATGTGTCTGTGAATTGCATCTTGGGTATTCTGAGCTTTTGAGCTAATATTCACTTATTAGTGAGTGCATATCATGGGTGGGATTTTTGTGACTAGGTTACCTTACTCAGGATGATATTTTCTAGATCTACCCATTTGCCTAAGAATTTCATGTAGTCATTGTTTTTAATAGGTGAGTAGTACCACATTGTGTAAATGTACCACACTTTCTGTATCCATTCCACTGTTGAGGGATATCTGGGTTCTTTCCAGCTTCTAGCTATTATAAATAAGGCTGCTATGAACATGGTGGAGCATGTGTCCTTGTTAGATGTTGGAGCATCTTTTGGGTATATGCCCAGGAGTGGTATAGCTGGGTCCAATTTTCTGAGGAACCTCCAGACTGATTTCCAGAGTGGTTGCACCAGCTTGCAATCCCACCAACAGTGGAGGAGTGTTCCTCTTTCTCTGAATCCTTGCCAGCATCTGCTGCACTTGACATATTTTCAACTGAAAATATTTGTGCCATACATTTCAACAAGCTCTTTCAGAAGCATCACCAGGTGCCCATTTGTCTACAG
This sequence comes from Micromys minutus, assembly GCF_963924665.1. Classification (NCBI taxonomy): domain Eukaryota; kingdom Metazoa; phylum Chordata; class Mammalia; order Rodentia; family Muridae; genus Micromys; species Micromys minutus. The sequence continues at coordinate 10,638,445 of NC_137985.1, forward strand.
AATGTTACAAGACTAGTAGTAATATAGATCACCTGCAGGTATAGAGCTGCCTTTGATAGGGTCATTACACCTCAGACTCATAATAGGACCTAGTATTCTCAGAGCCCCCCCCCCCCCCCGTTTCTGCATCACTGGTTAGCTTGTAAAGTATCCTTTCAAAGTCATGCTCTCGGGATAAGGCAACCTTAGTAGAATTTGATGTGACTTTTATCCAAGATCATCTATGGAGCAACTATAAGCAGACAGGCTAGTCTATAAAAGAAGACATGCAGAGAGCTGGGATTACGCTGTATTTCCCTGAGTACCACACATCTGAAACATACCCCTCATACAGTAAATGTTCGCTAAATAAAGTAAATGGGTAAGTTTTAAAAATCACTTTGAAAACACCTAAGAGGAACTATAAAGTATGGTCATAAGAAAATTGACTTTATGTTAGAAATAAATTTGATTCCTGATTCCACTCTGAGGTGAGTGGGTGGCAAGCCACAGCATATACAGAGTTTCTTCAGTAAAATGGGGCTGTGCTATTTGACCATCATAAGGGAATGGTGCATATCGTGCAGCATGCAGAAGAGGGTTGGTTCAGGGTGGCCCCTTACCACTAAGTCCACTAAAAATGATTTGTTTGTTGTTGTTGGTTTATAAACCATTGCTTAGAAAAAGTAGGCCATGCCTGGGGAACACTCTTAGCCTCCTTTGCCAGTTCCTGTAGTTGGGCTCTGGAAGGGGCTGGGCTATGGTGTCTCTCACTGAGCACTTCCTGTGCTTTCGGAGGTGTCTTCTGCAGCACCCACCCAGCATCTGTAAGTGCACCCAGACCCTTGGCTTGAGCTTCCCAATGGAGTGTTCAGAGGCCCAGAAACACCAGGCTGCAAGCAAGTGGATGTTCTTCCAAACTCCCAAGGCTTTCAGCACTGCAATCTGTGCTATGTCACGGGGTGCTCTTGTTGAATTCTGAGTAGAGAAAGTGAGTGAGATCCCAGGACCTGAGAAGGACATTCCTCAAAATGTGAGAAGTTAATGCCAGATCTTTCTATTTGACATTCATGCCCATAGAAGATGCCACCAAGGGAAACTCCAAAGCCTTTGGCATAGCCTCTGTTCTGTTGTCAGGCCCACAGAAGATTATCAACAACTGAATCTCCTCCTGTGAGAGTCCACTGTAACACGGCACCTTCTTTAGGCAAAACTTCAACATTAATCAACAAAGACAAAAGAGAGTGTGATGAAAACCATCTCAAGGAAAGCCTCTCACTGGTGCTCTTGAGGGACAGGCACCCAAGAGTTAGCACCTTTTCTATTCTTTTTAGTTCTGTGAGACAGATTCTGCTGCCTTCCACCTACAGAAGTGCAATGATTATGGAGAAGTTAGACAGTTGACCGTGACCACAGTCTGTGACTGATTAAACACACAGGTGTCTTTGCAGATTCATTTTTACTACATTAGATCTTCACCTGTGAAACCTGTTTTTAAGCTCTGTCTCCCTTCCCTTTAACTCCTTTTAAAAATTGATGCTCAAAAATATTTCAAGTTCTAGATCTAGTTCTAATAATTAATTGTACTGATTAATTCAGTTATTCAAATTCAGCTATGGTAACTATGAGAATGAAATTCAAGGTTTATTCTCATACACTATAATCATAAGGTAGGAGGAGTAAGGAGAGTTACCAGGGGTTCCAGCAGAGCAGGGCTAAGGCCACTTCTTAGAAGATAAGGAGTGTGACCTAGACCTCAAATGTTTACGAGTGCTCAGTGACACTTATTTTACAAACAGCATGGCGCCCATGCTCTTCCAGCTTGTCTATTTAGGTTGAGAGAGCTCCTGGATAAACATAACCTGGTATTATTATTTAAAGACAGAAAGATGCCATGTGCCCATAAAAACCCATCCTCTCAGAACAAGGAAACGATTGAAAAGCTATGCTATTTGAAGTCTAGTGAGAATTCACTTCCTCCTTGTACATTGCTTCTGTAAGTCAGACCCACACACAGATAGCCAAACAATTCAGACACCTTTCTTTTCTCCTCATTAACAGAGAATGGACAGAGAGTTTGGCTTCCAAAGTGATGCCTATTTAGAAAATGTAGGTGGCTTTCACTGTGCGTCAGACAAGGCTCAGGGCTTCTTACTCAAACTGTTATGTAACAAATTCAGCAATCCAACCTCTGATGCTGTTGGTCTTAAGCCTAATAGATGGAAAAGCTGAGTTGCCAGTGGGGTTGAACATGTTCCTGTGGTCACACAGCTGTTAAGCCTCACAGCCCAGTTTTACACTAACACAGTTGCAGGGAGTATTCGTCTTGCCAGTCTTCCACAAGCTTGTTACCTAAACTGATTTGTTTGTTACCTTAAAAACAGCAAAAAGGGAGGAGGGATAACGTGACTCTAAAACTTGAGGCAAGGCAAAAGTGGTTTTATTTATTATAAATATTTGGATCAATATACAGTCATAAATATAATGGTCCAAAATTTTTGGACTTAGATTAAATAAAAACCCACCATACTGCTACACTGCATGCATTGTTAATTTTCTGACTATAAGCATAAATGATGATCACTCTAAAACTACTTTGAAGTCAGTCTAAGGTCACTTATGAAATGGCAATTATAAATCAATATCCATATCCAAATCTGTATCTATATATTTATGTATATATTTCCTGGGTAATTCAGTTCTACTATGAGTAGTTCTGTGTTAGCCTCTTCCACATACGTACTGGGGATCTTGATACAGTTGGTATAATATTTAGATGTTTGTTCATGTTGTCCCAATACTACAATGAACAATAAAAGTGTTTTTTATTGACTTGTTTCCTGGAACTTTGTTAGGTTTGTATCAGCTTTGGTTAGTGAATCGATCCATAAGTGCTAAACACAGAAGTACCTAACTCTGTGGAAGGGTTCAAGACACTCGCGTGGCCTCTATACAAGGCACTGAGATGATTAAAGAGCTGCACAACTGTGGGTGGGATTCGCTTGGAGGGCTGTCCATCAGTACACCCACCAAGAATCTTAACACTGTGTCTCGCTGAATCTCACATGAACTAAGGACCATTTTCCCCAGTTTGAAAGACAAAAAAATGTCCTAACTGTCCATTGCTTTCGATTTCTGCTGAGGTCAGACATTTAATCTATATTTATTATGCATAAATGTTTAACTTTTAAACTCGTATTTAAGACTTCTTCTGCTTGAAGAAATTTCTCTCATCTCCTATTTCTTTATAGCTTGAAAAAACCAGTATCTAAAGTATTCCCTGAAAGCCTTAATGTTGCCTTTTGGTTCCCACAGAAGCCAAGGTCAGGCTTTCAGCTCTTTAAGCTCTCAGAACTCTGAGTTGTTACAGAGAATCAAAATGGGCTCAACATCTGCTCGGATAGCCTGGGTGACCTGGGAAGGGACATTAAACACAATTAAGCAGGAAGTATTCTGCTGGCGTCCTGATACAAAGGAACTCAGTGCACTATCAGCAGTGGATGGAGGAGCTCCTGGCAGAAAACACTGTGAAGATCTAAGTTTGTCTTTCTAAGGCAGTTTGTTATTTCCTGTAACTAAATAGGAAAGAATACCAGTGTCACTGTAGCGTGTGAATCTCACTGAGTTCTGTGAGCATAAACTATTTCCTAGGTGTACAGTTTCTGTTACTTATTCTTAGAAACTGCCACTTCATCTATCTTTGCTGCATTGGGTTTCTTACAAATGATGCCCCTTGGTTCAGGTCACATTTCAGTGGTTCTAGAAGGACATGACTATCAAGAGACAGAGATTGAGGACTGTCTTCTTGGAACCTGCCAATCACACTCTCTGTCCCTTCCTGTTTTTCTTGCTACATACTTCCTATCACCCAAATTACTTGTCTCTGATTTTACTTTCTACCCCCCTTCTTCATGGGGGCAGGGATTTTGTCTGCCCTGTGCTACCGTGTCCCCAGAACCCTGAGTGTATCTGTCATACATTTGGCACTAAATAAATGCTGTCTGCTTATGTAGCTGCTCACTAGGATGAAATGGCCTGGAAAAGCATTGTCTTGCACTATAATCAAGCAAAATCAGTCAAGTTCAGCAGACTTGAGGTAGAGTTCCATCTTTACCTGTTGTGGCTTTGGACACATCACACACTGGTTTTCTCCTTCAGCTTCCATATTGAAGGATTAGCTTGAATCTATTTAAATGACAGAAACATGAAAGAAGAGAGAGAGAGAGAGACTTGATGCACACCAAGTGCTCAATACACAAAGTTCTCAGTATAATTCAGTAGAGAATTCTGCCCAGAACAGCTGATGCCCTGCCCTGGGACAACCCATTCAATCTGAAGGCCTGTCTGCCCAGGGCCACATGCAGCACAACCTTTCCACCTACCCCAACCCTTGTTCAGCAAAGTGAGTCATGGAGAAGCAAAAAGAGTTCACAGAAGATAGCCATCCAATCCAGAGACAGCCAGGGTCTGGGCAGAACCATGTACCAGCAGGGTGTTTCTGTGCCCACCCCCTTTTCTCTTACTTTGTCTCCTCAGAAATTCTAAAGTGAGGTCAGAGGAGGAAAACCAAAGGAATGCTGGGAGCAACTCAATATTCCAGGGCTCCTTCTGACCTATTTCTTCTACCCATTCAGAACAGGTAAGAAAATGTTCTTCCCAAAAGGTAAAGTGGCTGACACAACTTCCTACAATGGGGCCTAAGAGGGGTGGCAGTGGGGTGACACCAGTCATTTTGGTTGTTACCATGTGTTAATTTGCTAAGGCTGTTTAACAAAGAACCACTAGCTACACAACTTAAAACAACCTAAATGTACTTTAGGAGAATAGACACCCAAAATTAAGGTCTAGGCATGGCCAGCTCACCCTGAACACTCCAGGGGAACTCTGCTTGGTTCTTCTGTACTAGTTAGCTAAGAAGTTTTGAAGTCCCAGGCTTAGTGGCTAAACTGCAGCAATCTCTCTGAAGTGTTCCTCAGTTGCACTGGATAAGAAACCTGCCTAACTCCACTTTCCCCTTCACATGCATCATTGCAAATAAGGAGCTGACCTTAACCATGTCATTGTAACCCATGACATCACAACCATATGTCCCCATACGAAATGACACCCTCCCAGAATAAACTGGCTTCCCCTTGCTCAAGTACTGGCCAAGATCTGATCCGGCCTATAAGGGAATGAATGGCCCCTTGATTGAAAACCAGGTCAATCTCCACCCCCAGTCAGAGCGGTAGTACAGTCTTTTTATTGATGCCACCTCTATATGAGCTTCAGTGGTGCAGTCGAGATAAAATGCTTGACAGGGCCACAGGAAAATCTCAGCTTTCCTGTTCTGCCATCAGGGGGTACTTGGCCATAAATCTCTGAGCATGTCCAGTCTGTCTCTGTCTAGTGGGAAAGCTGGTCCCCAGGCCCAGTGCATTATCTTAGTCAGCAAGTGCACATCTCTAAGAAAAGGGCTGGGTGAAAATAGTAAGATGTTGCCATTTCCCGTGGTCTCCTTGACTACGGACTGATGAGGAACCAGAGTCCGAAATAGCTGGTGAGCTCACCCAGGAAGTAAACCCACACTCCACTTCCTCTGACTTCTGCACTGTAGTGGCTGTGGCCTCTAATCTGCCTCTGGGATTTTCACCCTCTGACAGGCTCCTGGCCCACCCCAGTAATAGCTCCTCTACACACACACACACACACACACACACACACACACACAGAGCTTGTGTCCTTGAGAACACCGAGATAGAGACAGGGAAAGCTGACATTGCCTCTGGTGTTTCTTTCACCTGCTCCATCTCTCTAGTAAAGACCCACAAAGGCGCTATAGAACTTTTAGGAGCTCCCTTGTATTACTCTCAAGACTTCCAGAGCAGTGAAACTTAGATCACATCTTCATTTGGTATCTGAGGTCAGTCAAACAGAAACAAAACAAAACAAAACAAAAAATAAATAAAACAAAAAACAAACAAACAAAAAAACCAAACCAAACCAAACCAAAACAAAACAAACAAACAAAAAAAAAAACAAAAAACAAAACAAAAAAAAAAAAAAAAAACCCTGGAATTTAACTTGTCTTTACAGTGAGGATTTGCTAAGCCAATGAATGCCACAGTGTAAACAAGGCCTTCCCTGTCTTCCCAGGAACCTGTGGGGCACAACAGGCTTACAGCCTTGGAAGCAATCCTTTTACATGCTAATTACAAATCCCACAGTATCTGTGGATCTCTCTGGGATGTCTATATGCCAACAAGTTGTTTATTTCCAGGGTAAAGGGGAGAGAGGGCTATGAATTATTGAGCAGCCATTCACTCAGATACTGTGTGTTGAGCAAGTGAACCTCTGTGTGAAAGGCTGTTTATCTTCATAGCCTTCGTTGGATCTGCATTGCCCTGGTCTGCACCTGGGGGAGACTGGTCCACAAGCACTGGTGGGCACCTGCATCCAAAAGTATGCTCTCTGGCCACACGCTCTGCTTTGCTCTAGATTCTCCAATTCAGTCCTCAGACTAGTTCAGAATGCTATATCCCTAATTAGCTCAAATTAACTCGTTTTAATAAATCTTGTTTTCATTTCACTAATGAAAATAAAAGGAGGCTGTCAGCCAAGACACAAACCATCAAAAGAGAAAGGTTGTGTCAGATGAAGACCAATAACTACATCTATGAAGAAGAAAGATGGAAAATCACCGTCTCCTTGCCAGATACTTCTTTCCTTTGGAAAGAAGAGCTTTCACCACTCACGGGGAGTGGCTCCTGCAGACAAGGTGTGTGCCTGGGAAGTGTGACAGGCGTGAGGCTGGGTGGGCAGATTTAACCCTTCATGTGCACCCTTCCTGATACCGCTGCCACCGTCTACCAAGACCTTGAAGACTGACTGGCAAAATGTTTGGAGACAAACTTAATGTTTTCTGAAATTCTGCGCACCTTCCTCACCGGGGAGGCAGTGTGCAAGCCACACCAGAACTCCCCATTGAGACATGTTCGTAGTGCATACAGAGAACAGTTTAGTAAAAGTCAGACGTTTGACCCAGAGATAAAACAGCTGTTCGTTTTCAGACTGCTTATCATTACAAGGCCTGAAACATCACAGGCAAGTTCAACCTCTCTGAGGTTTATAGAGCATGCACTGAACTTCATATAATGGCCTCCCAGCAGCATCTAATGCATGAAACAACAGGCTTCAAACAACTACAAGACGCAGCATATAAATCAAGCCTTTAAAATATTTACTAATCCTCACTTTTTTATGCCCCTTCTCCCCCCTATTCCCACCCCTCCCCCCAATTCTTGCAGAAACACATCAAGGTGACTCTTAGGAGCTGCCGGACCGGCTCTGGATGCAAATGGTCTCAACAATGCCTGAGCGCGGTGCTCTTTCAGCTATGGAGCCGCTCAGTCTAGGCTTCAAGTGCCGTGGAACTGCAAATAACCCCTGCACTTTAGAGCTGAGCTTGCTCTAGGAGACTGGTGAGCGAAATCCCAGCACGCTGATTCATTCTGCTTACTGATTGGTTGCTTTCCATGGCCGCTGACGTCATCCTGTTGCTGGGTGGAAAACTTCTGCACCACAGTCCTCCATATTGACTTCAGATTCTCTTAAAAGGTACATTGTACTCCACAGCGAAATCAGATTATAGCTCAAATGGAATTAGAAAATCTTTTTGTGTGATTGCTTCAGTCGTCTTACAGCCCTCCACCCCACAATTTAACAAATGCTTTTATGTGGCACTTCTTCAGGTCACCTGACCCCTCGAGACTCTCCAAAGAAACTTTTTTTTTCTTTATAGATGAAAGGTATTTTCACATCTCCAAGAGTGAGCTAGCTTTCTGATTTCTTTATATCTGCCTTTCTGGACAGAATTCAAGGATGTCATTTGCTACGGTAATTATGAAGGAGGGCTTTTCGTAATCAGTGGTTTTCTAGTCCTCATGCAGCCATCCAGCGTTCTGTAAGGCAGAGTAAGTGCAAGTGCTGGCCACCTCCCTGCCCTTTGTGACAGCGCACTCCATAGATGGGTGTCTCCCAGATCTCCCCAGCAGCCCCAAGAAACAAGAACTGTTACTTCTCCCACTGTATGGGTAAGAAAGGAATTCAGTAGCTATGACACAGAGCTCACAGATTGCAAGACTGGGACTCCACCCCTGGCTTTCTGACCCAAATTCTGATCGCTTTTTTGGTGGACCGAACCACTTTCAGGACCACAGCAAGGCAATTTGCATTGAGCAGTCTCAAGTAACTAGGTATCCTGAGAGGCATCAGGCCTCAGTCCTGTCCCTCCCCACACAGAGTCTTTGCTTCCAAACTTTTGGATAGCTCTCCACACAATCTCAGGAGATGCTCTTAGACACACATTTATTTTAGAAATCTCTTACTTAAGTGCTGCTCTGAGGAGGAGGAAATAAAAGCCTAATAATTTCAATACACATTTGCATGTATTACATAAGGCTTCTTTCTATAAGGATAAGATTATCCAGTTACAGGCTTATTTTAAGTCTTAATGGGATGAATTTGACAGAGCAGAAATAGCAGGCTTCGTAACCAGCTCAGTAAATCTACAGTCAGAGCAGTGGGTAGCAGGCTCTTCCTGGGCTGCTCTTGTGTGCCTCTAGATGGGATAGTGACCTGCCCGCCTTTTGACTGTCTCTTCCAGCCTCCTTTTCAACCTGTAATGCCCATTTGAAACAGTTGAGCTTTCCTAGGTTATCTTTATGTAGGGAACAGCAAACCACACATAAACACCACGGATTAACTCCATGGAAACGGCCACATCTGGCTCTCAGTTGAGAGCAAGGCTGCCTTAGTTTGAAACTAGAGAGAGGCGAAGAGGGCACTTCAGCCAAGGTATGAGACTGAAAGGTTGGCAGAGGAGAGCGGGAAAGGAGGATCACAGAAGTGGGTGGTTTGGGCTCTTTGCTTTCCTTTCTTGACCTTGGGCTATAACCCCCACATACCCAGCCCCCTCTTCTGGGAAGGAGGTGGGATCTCCAAGCCAGTCAGATGAACTCACGCTCCGGTCGTGTTCCCAGTGATGGCTCTGTGGGACACAGCGGGCCCTGTGAGCTTCGATGCTCAGGTCTTCCTGCCAAGTTTGTAGCAAGCACCCCACTCTCGGTTTCAGCCACTGTGCTCCCTGAAACTAGCTCTTGTCACACTGCCCACATTTGCAGACTTTTACTGTTTCCCTGTGTTACTTTGAGGTGACAAGCAGTTGCAATTGCTGTGGACTCTTTGTCTCGACTCTCTGCCCTCACTGTAGACCCAGCATACCCGTGCACTTGCGGATGCTTTTGCAACTCTTTAAAGATGACAGCAAGTTAGCATCCCACAGAGGTCCAAAGGAAAGTTCCCTTGTCATGTAACTATATGCTAGCTGGAAACCTCACTGAATTATTAATATTTTATTGATGACGAACCACGTGCAGATTTTAAGTTCATACACTATCCATGAGGTTCCAGACTGCTAGAAACACAAGTCAAACCAACCAGCCCACCCTGCCCCACCTTCCCCTGACAATTGCTCTCCTGTGAAAGGTCCATTTTGCCCAGAAAGTAAGCTAGTTGATGAAATCCACAAGCACCCTTTATGTTCAGAGCCAGGTGACCTCTGAGAGCCCACCCAGCATAGCTTGTTGTCTTTGGGTCTTTGGAGACCTTAGCGTGCTGGGGTCAGAGTTCAGGACCTAGAATCAGGCCTCGTTCACTCTTCACTCCTGTAACATACTTGCACAGCAAGATCGGGAGGACAACAAAATTCAATGTGACAATGATTTTTCTGCTGATTTATTTTGAAAATAAGTAAGGGCGAGTTTGTTGGTGAATCTGAATAAACCAACATTAGGGCATCCACATCACAGAACTGGTATGCAAAGTACAGAGAAGTCTCAGGAAAGCCAGGCACTCCAGAGGATGAGGCAGGAGGATTGCCATGAAGATGAGACCAGCCTGAGATACACTGAGATTAAGGACAGCTTGGGTTACTTAGTGAGACATCTTAGCAGCAGAAATAACAAAGACTCAGTAAAGGTTACCAAGCATTCTAGTGCTTTTGGCAAACACAGAAACTCAAATGTTGACAGAAAAAACTCAGGCAGAGAGAACTCAGTGTAGGAACCTGGGGAACAGTGAAACGTGCCAGGAGACAGTGAAAATATACCAACAGTGAAGCGATTCCAAGTAAAAAGAGTTTTTTGATTTAGTAACTGGCTTTCCATTGTGACACAGTGAAGTTCCCACGTTCTGCACCAGTTACTGGTGGTTCCATCTTCAAACTGCATCCTGCCTAGAAAGTGAAAAATTGGTGGTGTATGAGTTCTGCCTCTTTTCTCCAGATTTAAAAATAATTTAAGTTGTTTGTTTGTGGATGTGCATGTGTCAAGGTGCATGTGTGGAGTTCACAGGACAACTTTCAGGAGTCAGTCCTCTCCTCACACCTTTACGAAGGTCTGGGAATTGAACCTGGATCACCACGTGTGTAGCCCAAGCACTTTACAGGCTTGGTCATGTCACCAGCAGGGGAGTCTCTGAGTCTACGAAGGAGACAGCGTTTCTGGAAAGCATAGCTCACAGAGCAGTGGACCCACTGAACGGCCCCAGCTCTGCAAACTATCTGCCAGGGCTTTACATTTGCACCCTCAAAATACAGCCAACACCCTGGCTGGTTTTGCATATTTCCTGCAAGTCTAAAAACAATATGGGTTAAGTTCCTGAGAAAATGTTTATTAAATGTCCATCACACGCCATGCATTCTGCTCCAATTAACAATGTGGCAGTGAGTTAAACAGCAGCCCGTTATGGATTGTTAGGTCTGTAACAAAATTAAAATGCAATGTCACAACTACTGTTGGATGGGAACTCACAGGCACCCTAAATAGAGCATCCGTCTCTAGCTACAAGTTAAGATGTGGCTCAGGAAGAATGCCATATACTGACCAACATCTACTCTTGCTATGCCAAAGGGCACGTTTAAGGCCCCCGAAACCTGTCATCAGTGATTAAGGAGGGTCCTAGAGCAACACCAAGAGGATGCAGCAGACCTGTATGTGGTAAAGGTGGGAGAGAGAACTAGTAAAGTGGAGGCTGGTTTAGAAAGACTCTGACACTAGCTAGGACAGCACCCAATACTGGAAAAATGTCGAAGTTTGTACGACAACCTCAAACAACTGCCTTGGAAAGTGGGGTTGGAAGGTGGAGCTGAAGAAACCACACGAGACAGCAGGGGCATGAAAAAACCTCTGCTCTGTGGATAAGCTTCACAATGAGGTGTCACCTGGGATACCTCACATCACAAGGATCACGTTACAGCATTTCAATTCCTCTGCTTTGTCTAGGACAAGGCCACATATGAAGAATGAGCCATAAATCTTTCTGAAAGCAGTCAGAGTAAAGGCACCTAAAGCAATGGCCCCAACGATGAAGAAGAAGCTGTGCTCAGAGCTATCAAAGGGGCCTAGGTTACTTCTCTTCTTGCTTGTAGTCTTTCCATATTGCTCAGGCCTTCCCATTTTCCTCTAAATGTAAAGACCAATGGGCTGGATTTGATATCTCCACAGGGCCCACCTAACTTTTCATGCTTTCTCCCTGACACATGCATGCTTCAGCTCTTGCTGTTACTCCTAGGCTCCAATGTCTTCCACACTGGGCTCTCTGCATGGAAAATTACACACATTCTCTTCCTACCTGCTTTACCTAGCTCACTGCTGCTCATCTACTTAACATATCAGGGAAGTCACCTCAGACCTCAGAGTCCAGGCAGAGCCTCTGTACTGGATGTCTGCTGGGTTCTCGGCCCTAATCCCAGCCATCACTCAATGCCAACAATGAACTGTTTCACTACTTCTGTGCTAGAAAGACCTCTGTGAGGGTGTGAGTTCCAGATGGCTCAGTCCTACACTGAGGCCTGAGTGTTCCTTAAGCTTTAATGGCCCCTGGGGAAATCTGGGGCCCCGGATACTACAATGCTTTGATTCAGAGGGTCTGAGGCAGGGCTGGAGACTTTCACTTTCTTGCACTCTTCCATGGGCCATCTGATGCACTTTGAGCAGCAAAGGCCTGTACCCAGCCTTTTACATGTCTCCACATGACTATGTTCTTCTTCCTACAGTCAGCTACTACCCTAGTAGGTTCCACAAAACCCTTCACCCAAACCGTTAAGTCTCCCGGCTGGTCTCAAGCCTTGGTTTCTACAGGTTTAATACTATCAAACTGGCTTCCCCAAATGTAAAGTCAAGCACCAACCCCACCTCTTTTGGGAACTTTCTAGTACAGCATTTCGGGCTCTCATGAGCTTTGTCTGGTGCCTTCTTGACCCTCCTTCACCTTGTCCACTCCTGGTTTGGTGAAAATGTTTTGGGTTCTGGACCCCCACTGCTCTTTTTCCTCCTCAGCTTTACGTCAGACCCTCCATGGAGTACCCGTTCCATGCTGCAGACACTTGTCAAAAGCCCACACTCCTATCCTGACTCCCCTCCCACGTGTCCCCTCTCCAAGGCCACTTGGGTTCTGCTCTACTTGTGTGCCACTAACTTACTCCCACAGCAACTGTTCCTGTGGGTCCAGAGAACTCTGAGCACAACATGGTGTCTTCCATCCTTGTCACCTTCAGGCCTAATATATGACTGACACTTAAGAAGTGTGACACAAGTGAGTCAGTGTCATTGTCACTGTGCACCGTGCTCTGTGTGCAGTTAAGAGGAGCACTGTGCACAGTGGAGTCCCTCTATGGAAGGAGTGGTCCGGAACCCCTTTGATGCCAGGAACAGCTCAAAGGAAAGTCTCCTCTGTAACTGGAGAAAAGAGATACTTATACCTAGCGAGCACTCAGTGAGTATTTATTGAAGGACAGAAAGAACAAATGTGTCCTAACGGTCTCCATGCGTAGCTGTCATATTGCAGCGGTATTACACGATGCAAGTTTCCTGTAGCTCCAGTAGATTTCACTCCAGTAAAATGATGAATTCCTAGTAAGACTATGACTAACCAAATTTAGTTCCTTCATGAGTCTTCTAAATGATCTCTTTCCTAGAAGAGAATAAAGCCATATGCTTTATTATTGTAGCAACTAACATTATAGAAACATAAAGCCATGGAAGATTTTTCAGCTCCCCTGGTGTCTAAAGGAGCCCTATCCCTTTTCTCTCCTTGCCCTCAACACCTTCCTCCTCCTGTGTGACTTCAGTGTAAAGGTCCCACAGGGCCAAGATACTTTTTTCCCAATCAAAGCCAGTAAGCTTCCCGCTGCAGTTCTCCTTTGGTAACCCCAGCTGGGACTATGGCTGAATCAAGCCTCTGCGCCCCGAGGAAAATGATTCTCTGGAGAAACAGAAGGATTTGCGCTGCTGGACCCACTGTGCTGGAGAAGGGTCCTAGAGCAGCCAAGGTCACCTGTGGCTTGTGACCCCTTTGGGGGTCAAGTGATATTTTCATAGGGATCACCTAAGACCATCAGAAAACACAGATATTTACATTATGATCTATGGCAGTAGTAAAATTACAGTTCTGAAGTAGAAAGGACAATAATTTTACAGCTGAGTGTCACCACAATATGAAGAACTGTATTAAGGGTTACAGCATTAGGAAGGTTGAGAACTGCTATATTAGAGGCCCCTGCAGCAGACAGAGTCAGGCTCGAGAGGGTGTCTGTCATATTTACTGCACACCACACTTACCACTCACATATCTTTCCAGTTCTATTCAACACTGAGGTCACACACACTGAGGTGCAGTGTGCCACCATGAGTGTTAAAAATACCCAGGCATGTTGGGTAGTAGTGGCACACACACACCTTTAATCACAACACTTGGGAGGCAGAGGCAGGCACTAGGTTTGAGGCCAGCCTGATCTACAAAGTGAATTCCAGGACAGCCAGGGCTACAAAGAGAAACCATATCTCAAAACAGAACAAAACAAAACCCACCAAATATCAAACAAACAAACCCAAGTAACAAATCCACTTTCCTCGAAGAATTCACTGTTGCTGTGACATAAACTAGAAACTCACTCAGTCAGTTATTCTGCCCCAAAAGTTTCACATTGAAGACCGAACGTCCTCACAAAGCATCTAGTCTAGAGGAAGGAAGTCCTAAAACAAAAAACACAAAACTGTATGCAGCAGGTGTGTCACAACACTGGGTGCCCGTCCTGCATGAAGAAACAAGGGGACAGGCAAGCTGCTGGGAGAGGTGTCAGGTTTTCTTTGTTCACGGGCCACTGTCTCTCTATGCACATTAGCTGAATAGCTGTTTGAGGGGACTTACTTCTCTGCACATCAGAAGTGGAGTGCTTGCTTTCCAGACATAGGAAAGACTCTCAAATGTGCCACAGCATGCACTTAACTGTGCACCTTCAGAGACACAAAGAACATCAGACAGTTTCAGATAAAATGAGTGCCTTCTGCCAATGGCAGGGGCTGTTAAGAAATGAAAGGGAAATAAAATGGGCAATGTCCAGACGTCCACGTAACTTGAACCTTATGTCACCCTATGTCCTCGGTTTCCCTTATTCTAAGACCTGTCACCTTTGCTGTGTATATCCTTTTCATCTGCAATGGCATCATATAATAGTTGCCTTTCAGGACCTGAGGTCACTGTGCAGATAGGAGTGGTCCTCACTCTTCTTGGTAGAGAATCATGATGCTCTATCTTCTCTTACAGCCCTCATCAAACAATAATTTGGGTTGTTTAGTTTTCATAAAATGGCAATGGGAGATGTGTGACAAAGATCACCAGAAATTGGGTAATTGTTTTGTACTTGGTTTATTTTTTCCAATCGCTCATTAAAATATTGGTTGATGAGTAGCACAACACAATTACAGTAGCTAAGCATGTAGGGAACGTCTCCGGATGACTTTCCTACTATGCAAAGCACAGGCGTGCTACCCTCAGGTGCCCCAAGAGACAGTTGTTCCATTGTAATTGCTGGCCCACATTGTGGGCCCAGCTGGACTGACATTTTAATTTCTGCCTCTTTTGTGGCTTCCATTATCCTGGGGGCCAAGGTATAAACGTGTCTGGAATCACAATTTGTGGGAGGTTAGTACAGTTTTGGAGCAGGGCCAGGACCATTCAGGGCTTGGGATGGATTTCCTGGAGATGGTCCAGATGCAAGACTTGTCCATTTGTGCTGTCTAGAATAGACAGTTACAATAAAGGTCTGCTTCCCACAGCCAGCTGTGCAATGGGAAAACCCTGAGTGAGCGGTCTGCAGAGGTTGCGTCTAGGTTTTAGTCTGGGAAGGTTGCTGGAGTATGGAGAAGGCAGGATGCTTAGGAAGCAGTTACTGTGCAGGGAAGATGCTTCAAAGGGCAATGATAGTGTAACTAAAAAGGCTGTCCTGCCAAAGGGAGTCCTGCATAGAGAAGAGAACAGAACAACCCAAAGCATAAGGTACACTGGTTCTGCCAGGTTTGTTTTTCAGCTCCAACACTCAATTATGTGACTGAGAAATCTTACCCCTCAGAAAAGCAGTGGTGTTGTGAACCTAGGGATGAAGAAACTAAAAAGTTAGATGTTTAGCAGAAGGCCTGACATAAAGAGCAAGTATTCTGTCTCAATAAAAAAAATTATAAGTAAAGTTTGGGGGTTTCTACTCTCTTAGAAATCAAAAACTGGATCCTTGCTCAGTGGAAAAAGAACTCATATCCAAGTATTTGCACAGGTTAAAGATCAGAGGCACAACTACAGACTTCAGGTTCAGAATCTTTGGTGTAGGGTTGGTCCAATTCTAAAGAGGAAGACTACAATCTGTGGTTTTATTGATTGTCTATAATTTTGATTATTTACTATCATAACCTCATGACATATTTAATTTGATAAAAATTTTGTTTCCCTAATATAAATCCTCTCTAGCACCTATAATGACATCATCTGTTCAATGTTCCAATTAACAGACTGATTTGCATATCTAGAAGAGGCTCCGGACCACAGCATATGGCTTATATGAAAGAAAAGCACCTGGACAAAGTGGGAAGCCTCATGTTAGCAGTCAAAGGTGGAAATGGTCCTCTTTCAGATCAACTTGGCCAGGGTTGAATCAATTCACATAGAGGCCTCAGGTAACCTGCAAGCAGCAAGCCACAGAATGTCACCAGTGTCCACACTGCCACACTGCATGGACACTTGCACTTATTTGTTAAACATAGCTGACACAGCACTGTTAGCATATGACATGGAATCGACAGGTTCCCACTATCTGTCCCCTCTGGAAGAACAGAAACTATATATATGGAGAGCAGGCCACGAAAATAAGTAAGGCATTTCTTTTGTTTGTTTGTTTGTTTTGTTTTGGGTTTTTTTGAAGTCTTTTTTTTTGGGGGGGGGACATATTCTCTATATTTACATTTCAGATGTTATTGCCTTTCCTCAATCCCATCTCCCCTCCCCCTCCCATTGCCTCCATGAAAGTGCTCCCTCTCCCAACGACCCTCTCCCACCTTAGCACCTTGGTGTTCCCCTACACTGGGAAAAAAAACCCAAGCCTTTGCTGGACCAAAGGCCTCTCCTCCCATTGAAGCCAGACACTGCTGGCTGGGACAAAAGGTCTCTCTGTGCCAATTCATTGAATGGTGTTTTAGTTCCTGGGAGCTGTGGCGGGTTTGGTTAGTCAATAATTTTGTCCAAGTAAGGCATTTCTAAATGTTACACAGAAAAAATTCTCTTTAAGTTCTGCTATTTTGCTAGCAGGGTAATGTGGGTGGCTTTGAGAAAACACTGAACAATAGAGGAAAGCTACTCGGGTTTGGTGGTTTTCTATAGTAAGACATTAGCAGGAAACATGGCAGCTGACGTCAAATGCCATAGATTAATACAATGAAGGGAGAGTGAAACATGAAAAATAGGAGGCAGATCAGAAAAGTGACAAGGTGAAAGGCAAAAGACACTAATCGCCTGGTGATCATGTGCTGCTGACAGTGCTCATGGAAACCAAAAGCCGCTTGACACCATTGGGACAGCTGGTTTGTCACTGCAACCCACAGGCTCTGGGAGATTCATCTCTCACTTCAGAATTGGGCAGAGTGACCCTGCCCAAGCATCGCTCAGGGATGTTGAGAGGCCACTACATAAAAGCAAAGGATGGGGGCTGGGTGATGCTCCTATATCTAAGCAAAGAGAAAGCAGGCTAATTGAGTTAAATTATTAACTTACAAGAACAGTCATTTACTTTTGAGCCACCCAGTGATGCAGTAATCTTATTCCAGACACTCATAACTAAAGGGCCACTGGAGTTTTGATGGACAAGTGACTTGTTACCTACTTTTCCAGAGAATGCTGTCATAGGCAACAGAGTAAATATCCAAAAGTCTTGTTTCTTAGATTTGCAAACAACCAGGAAACAAATAAGTTATTTGTCTGATGGCCAGTTCAGACTGATGATCAACCTCTCTAAGCAGAATACAGTCATAAAAGGCTGGTGTACTAGGTATGACCTGTTCATGCTGTGTCCAGTGTACAACTCAAAGGTCTCTTTCAACCCAGACCTGTTTATAATATGGTTAGGTTCCTACCTGAGTCACAGGGAACATATCGGTCACATTACCTTTTGTGATTCTGTTCATGTCACAAAAGGTAGTTGTCTCCTGAAGAGTAGAGCTGGAATCATTGGTTATAACTAGTAGCCAGTATGCTTGAATTACCCCAAAGCATTCTAGGCTAGGTTTCTGGCTCCTCAGCGGGTCTAATAATCCATCTCCATTAACTGGAAAACTATGTTCTTCAGCTAAAAGCTTAAAAATTATTGTTATCTCCAGCTTAGAGAAGACTCTGTTGAGAGCAGGATACATAAATGTACACACAAATACACTAACCTGAAAACACATGCAAATCCAAATTGCAGGCATTGTCTTTCTTTCTCCACAGAAACTGAAATGACTTAGATTGTGACTGGGTAGCCTGACAGAAATAAAAATATGTGCTTTGCAAATACAGATGCAATAACAACATTTAGTAATAATCTCTGCATATTTATCACCAAAAGCACTAAGACCCTTTAAGCCAAAACAAAATGTCCTAGTAAACTGTATGGGAGGCCCAAGCATTAAAGTTCAAGAACATTTCAGTTGCTAGTGAAAAGATAATGTATATATCATTATACAGGAGACATTTCCCCTTCAACCTTTTTTAAAATTATATATTTGCCTGACCTTATTGACAACTACATATGTGTATATAATGTATCTTGAATCTATCCAACCTAAAGTCTTCCCTCCTGTGCCACTCTTCTCCCTCCCACCTTCACACCATGTTTTTAAAAATAACCCCCTGTCTTGTTAGGATTTATTGCTGTGAGAGACACCATGACCAAGGCAAGTCTTAGAAAGGCAACCCTTAATTGGGAAAGGCTTACAGTTTCAGAGGTTCAGTCTATTATCATGACAGGAAGCATAGCAGCATCCAGGCAGACATAATACTGAAGGAGCTGAGAGTTCTACATCTTGTTCTGATGGCAAACAAGAAAAGACTGTTCCCACATGACTAGGAGGAAAGTCTCAAAGATCACCTCCACCTCGACACACTTCCTCCAACAAGGCCATATCTCCTAATAGTGCCATTTCCTGGACCAATCATATTGAAGCTACCATATTCCATTCCATTAAACCCCCATAGGCTTGTTTAAACACCTGAGCCTGGGGGGGGGGGGGCTATACCTAGACATAGCATAAGGCAAAATGAATTTAGTCCATCTTCAAATATCCCCATAGTCTATCCAAGTCTCATCAAAGTTTCAAAGTATGGAGTTCAAAGATCTTCTGAGATTAATGCAATCTCTTAACATAATCCCCTAAAAAGCCAAAATCAAAAAGCAGATCATATACTTCCAACATGTCGTGGCAGAGGATATACATTACCATTCCAAAATGTCATATCAAGGAAATATTGGACCAAAGCAAGACCAAAAATGAGCTGGGCAAACTCTAAACTCCACATCTCCATGTCAAAGAGCTCTCTTCAGATCTTCAACTCCTTCCATCTTTGTTCACTGCTGTAGACAGATCTTACATTCAGCAGAAACAAATTTTGTTCTCTTGGGTTGTTTCTGCCCTGTTAGCAGCTTTCCTCTGCAGGTATCTCATGGCTCTGACATCTTGGGTTATCCAAGGCAATTTCAACTTTACAGCTTCTTGTTCCAGTGGCTGGGATCCACACATGACCTTCTGGGCTCATCCAAAGGGCTTACATCATTTCTCAAGCTCTGTCCTCTGGAGTAGCCTAGGCTCTGGTTGACTCCATGACACTACTGCTGCTGTTCTTAGTGGTCGGCCCATGGTATTGGCTTCTCAATACACTGGAGTGTTCCACTACAACTAAACTTTACCAATAGCCTCTCATAGGCTCACTTCATGGTGCCAAGCCCTAACTTCTTTGCATGACCCCTTCAGTCCTGAGCAATCAACTGCAACTGAGGCTATACCTCAACCTGGCCTCTCACAATGCTGAGCCTCATCTGTTCTTCATGACCCCTTCATGTATGTCTTCAAAACCAGTACCATCTGAATAACTCTTACACATTACCAAGTTCAGTTGCAGCATAAAGTATAATCTTGGCTATCTCTGGAACATAGCCTTTTTGTGTACTCAGTAAATACTGTCCAGATTTCACCTCAATAATGCTGGTCTTTTCTTAATCACCACTAATTTCTTAGCTCCAGCTAATTTGCATCAATTGTCCCAGTAGTCCTTTCTGTTCTGGACTCTAAAGCAAGAGCCACATGGCTGAAGCTGCCTAGTTTTGCT
Organism: Micromys minutus; assembly: GCF_963924665.1. Classification (NCBI taxonomy): domain Eukaryota; kingdom Metazoa; phylum Chordata; class Mammalia; order Rodentia; family Muridae; genus Micromys; species Micromys minutus. The sequence continues at coordinate 10,658,143 of NC_137985.1, forward strand.
GCTTGCTGAAATATGACACTCCCTTCTTCTATTATATTATAACCAGATTTCTGTTTTCCAACTCTTTCACTGCCTAAGTTTCGTTATTCTGGAACTTGCTCTGTAGATTTACTTTGAACTCAGAAATCTGCATAGCTCTGTCTCCTGAATGCTGGATTTAAAGGCATATTCCACTACACCTAGACTTAAGGTTTTCTTTACCTGGAACTTGCTCTGTACTAGGCTGGCCTTGACTTCAGAGAACTGCTTGCCGTTGTGTCTTGGGATTAAGGATGTGTTCCACCATGCCTAGACCTAAGTTTTTCATGGCCACTATGCTTCAAGATCCATATTAAAAGCCTGTTCCCTCCATTTATGGACTGAAGTTCATTTTGGATTAAAAGTCCAAATGAAAACACTAACCAGGTAATAATAACACCTATATATAACTATACCTGTTTTACTTCAAAGGCATAAACAGTAAGCTTAGCTGGGTGGGATCTTGCCCTGGAAGTCACCACCCCCTTAATCTGATTATCTCCTTGAATATAGGATTTAGCTCTTCTATTTCCTGGTGCCTCTTTAATACATTTTGTGTCTTGTTCTTGGTCTATTTTTTTTTTTTCTTTCTTTCTTTCTAAGCTTGCAATGTTTGACCAAAATACTCCCCATGATACTTAACCAGAGAACAAAGTCTATGCTGGGTATTTTTGAGACTTCCTTTGTCAATGCAATTAATCGGAGTCTTATCACCTTAGCCTCAGGCAGATTCCGCAGACAAGCCAAAAAGCAGAAACACCAAACCTAAGAATGGTCTCCAGAGTTTAAATTTTCTTTAGCACCAATGTCTTCCATATTCATACTAGGATGGCCCATTTAGTACCACTTGAAGTATCCCATAGTTTTCCAAATCCGAAGTCCCAAAGCCCACATTCCTCCAAACAAAAGCATGGTCAGGCCTATCACAGCAATACCCTAGTCCTGGTACCAACTTCTGTGTTAGTTAGGGTTTCCATTGCTGTGAAAAGACACCATGACTAAGGCAATGAATGAAGGATTTCCTTTATTTTCCAAAGGCTTAAGAAAGCTTGAGAACTATTTAACAAAAGACAGTGAGAAGGGTCTGAGGGTCGGTGAACCTAGAGTGAGCCCAGTAGAAATGAGGAGAGGAGGACTGAGCCTCTCCAGGAGGGATGGTGAGTGTGCACAGGAAGAGAACCAGAACTCCTGGCTCTCTGTGACTGGCTTTACTTCCACAGAGGGCCTCCTTTCATTTCCAGATCAACACATTTGCCCTTTATCTCTACATGCTCCGATGCAGTCCCTAGTTTGTATATTGTTTATGACCTCCTCTTACACTTGGACTTCACTGCCAACCAACCATCTTAGTGTCTCAGTGTACTAAGGCTAAGGTTCCAAGAAATAAATCTTATTGGCTCTGATTATCATTTTAAACCACTCCATGGTAGCTAGTGATCAGTTCTATAGTAACAGAATATAGCTGTTCAAGCACATTCCACTCAGGAAAATTGAGTCTAATAAAAACATCTCTACACATTTGTACTTGCAATGCAGAATGGGTCCTGAACCCCTTGGCATCCCGTGGGAGTATCACAGTGATAGTTAACTGAAGCCTGACACAATAGTACCCTCATCCCTTTGTCGTTGTTCTTGACTAGTAAAACTTTGGAGAAATTTAACTGTGATTTTTATTTGGTTTTACATCTAGTTTTAATCTTCTGACTCATAAACTCTTGGAAATCATTGGGCTGGATCCACGGGCATTAAGTCTGAATGAAGGATGAGTAGAAAGAGTAAAAGCTTTTGTCTCAAGATCTGCCTTTTCAGGCACTTGACAAAGAAGATACATGAGAACCACTTTAACACTGTGTCTGGAGAAAGGCAGTGTGAGTAATAGATTACTGATACGTGCTCATCAAGGCACAAAAAAGAGGAGCTTGAAGGTTTCATACATTATACACTTTCTTACTGAGACCATAAGAAGTTTTCAGTATATAAAAACTACTGGGGGTTTTCTGGTCCAGTAAGTTCTAGTTCTTTCTTTTGGAATATCTTACTTTTACATTCTTTTACTAGTGAAAACTAAGAGTGCAGTGCCCATGTAGGGATAGTTGACAGAGAAGAGAGGGAAGCCTGTTCCAGATAATCTTGTTTGCTCAAAAGAAACACAAGTACAGTTACTCAGAGTCAGCAGTGGCAAAGACTGGGTAAAGGAAATTGCTGCAGAAATAAACAGGGCCCAGCACTGGAGACAAGAGGAGGTCTGCTCCAAGACTAGGTCACTTTCTATCCATGCAGGGCCCACCCTCCCTCCCCAGCCAGCATTGCTAGTTTGCATATGGTGTATGACATCCTCTCAGAATCTAGCAAATAATATTACATCTTAGTTTCCTAATGCCAAATTTCTAAGTAAGGAATCTGATTGGCTGAGATGGTCATTTAAAAAGAATTTAGAAAGATGGACAGCCAAATTATAGTCTGTCTTTGAGTCAAAAGTCTATTCTATGATACTGATTTCAGACAAATGCCCACATAGCAGAGCACTGAGCACAACTGTATAGAATGAGGCCACCAGGAAAAAAAAATAAAAGACCATATAGGAGGTTATGGATGTATGGATGGAGCAAATTGGTATGGAAGCCTCATGTTGCTGGCAGACTATATGCAAACAGATCATTCATACTGGCATCCAATCCTACTCACTGAAAAAACTACAGGCTTGCCTTGCTGAGAACAGCCATGTCACCCCTCCCTCAGCTCTGTCATCTTATGTTCATCTCTGCATCTCCATGTCTAGTCATGTGCATATCAGTCACCAACACTCAAACTTTTGGGATTTTAACCTAACGTGAGCAGAGTATTTTCTTTACCCAGAGGATATCTAGTTGCTTTAGTTTAGAGCAACACGCCAGTGGGAAAAAGCATCTGTCACCAGCCACAGTTACATAGATTGATTCCCAGAAGCCACGTGGAAGAAGGTGCAAACCAACTTCTATAAGTTGTCCTCCACAGATGTGCTGTGGCACGCATGTGCTGTAAACATTTACAAAAAACAAATAAGTGTCAAAATATTTTAAATTAATTTTTAAGTTATTAGAATTAAGAATAATGAGAGAACTTCTTTGCCCAATCTCAGTGTTTATTTCAATGAATGTCACAGAAGCATCCAAATATATTTGGTGAATGTATTATAGATCTAAGCCAATCCACCTGGCAGCCTGACACAAACAATTCATTCAAGTAATAGGGACAATAAGGACTGACACAATAATGCCAAGGTTGGATCATATAACAGTTAAATACAAGTTCAAGCCACAATTCTTTCTTGAAACAACTGTGTGATACCCAGTAGACCTTTATTGCTATATGACATATGCAAAATGATTGAAATACAACCAGTTCATTGAGGGTTTACAAATATTAGTCGGGATAAGATATTGTTTGCAAATTACTGCAGAATAATTGGCATAAGTTCCTAGTGTATGGTAATAGTTGTATTTATTACTATACAGATAATATATAATTATAAGATTGTATAATATTTGTAGAATACAGAGCAGAGGTAGGATTATATCTTCAAGTACATGACAGTCTTAGTGTATGTGGTCATACTAGACGTGGTGCATGCATGGAATTTGCACAGGAGGGTGGAACAGTGTAATGGAGTAAGTGTGAGATAAGAAAGTTAACTAAGAGTCTTCCATCAGGAAAGGAGGAACGATTCCATTGAATGGTTAAGGGGCAGTGCTTTCAGAAAATAACTGGGGGATTTTACAGGATGTGGCAGTCTGGTTGCTGCAAAGCCATGCTTTGTTGGAGTTTTGTAAATGGAGCTTGAATTATATGGAAAGAGAAACTGGGAACATTAAGATGAGAGCTGCACGTGGAAAGGGCTTCCCAGATGGGGTACCTCATTCTTGGAGATGGGAGAAGGCAGCCCACTACTTACATTTCATTTTATCTAGGAGGCTTAGGTCAGGTGACCAAACCCAACTGTTTATTCCCTGCCTGTGTTCTCTCCAGTACCGCAGTCATAAATTACACAGTGGTGTTACTTGTTTAAGGTTCAATAGTCTTGGCTCTGTTTTAAATAGGACTCTTGTGTTCTTCATATTAGGTCTAGAATAAAGTAAGTGTCTGCACATGGAAGCACTGTGCATAAATGTGAGGAAGCGTTAAGTGAGGAACAGGGAAGCAGGAGGCTGCCCACTGTGATACTACTGTGCGTCATTCTCTAGTCCTTGGAGGAAATCAATCCTGTCCTCTGGCTGATACAGTTGCACGAATGTACAAGCATTCTTTCTCAAATGTCCCCAAAGCTACTGCTGAAGGGCATCTAGTCAGAGGCATGAATGTCCAAAGGTCCCTCTGAGCTCTTTACAAGTAATCTTCCCCTAAAATCACCCATTTCCATTTCTCTTCTCTAGCAATACAGGGAAAGCTAGAGATATGCCTCAGCCGCATCGTTAGGTCATAAAGCTGTCCTCTGTCGGTTTTATCACCAGGACTTACTATTTGGTAAGGGTTGAGAAAACAGAAGTGTGAATAGAGGGATATTTAGACCATATATACTTCGAAACACACGCTTCCTTCAAACTTGCAAGCTTCTAGCATCTTATACATTACTACTGTGGTTCTAAGTTTGCAATTCATGTTTGTATGTATCGTCTTAAATCAGCATTTTACCTCTGAAGTACTGTGTGGTTGTATCATTCACTGAAATGGAGATTACCTCCTTTCTAACAAGGCCAATTGGTGAACTTTATGTTTGCATAAAAAGATATTTACAATTTTAAGACTATTTGGGAATGTTTACTAGATTTCAGTTAGCAAACTCTGGTGCATTTCATTGTTTCCATTTGAAGAGCTTTTGAATAGCTCTTATATTTTTAAGTGCTATAAATACTCAGCCGAGTAAGACTTGCATGGGAGCTGGATGTCTAGAGTCTAGGTGTATCACAGCTATATTCAGAAGCTCTGAAAACTGCATGTGTAGATCATTATGCCCTCCTGAGGTCCCTCCAATTTTACTCTGATGTGACAATTCCTGAAAATTCTTAAAAATGCAACACTACTCTGGGCTCTCTAAGTCTTAGATGGCAGCTGTTCTGGGTTTCTATTAACAAGCCCTACGTATAAACTGCCTTATTCTCCCCTTTTACCCATGTCCCAATTACCCACCCATCTTCCTTTTCTAACACTTAGACAGCCAGTGCGCTTCATGGTTATCTTTATATAAAAATGTAAACTATTTTTGCTGTAGATGGGCATTACAGATGCAATCTGTCACCTATATTATATTTGTTCCTAAAAAGACTTTAGGGCAGTGACTTTGGAGAGACAGGGAGATGAGCAGGATAACAAGAAATGTCCCCAGGATACAAAACAAAACAAAAACAAAACCTAACATAATCTCAAAGTATGCTTGAGAAGCTAACGAAATCCAGACTTTAGGTTTATCACCAATACTATACCCTCTGCGGCCTTAAGAGTTTCAAGCCATGTATTAACATAGTTCTATCTTAATTACATTTCAAAACTAAGTATTTTATCCACTATTGTCAGAGACTAAGGTCTTTCTTTGTTCGAATTTATTCGTTTCCACTTTCCCATGTGCTAGAGGCACTGGGTAGCAGGAGTAGCTTTGTCTGTGTGGCTAAGAGGGATTGATGATGATAATTCTCTAATCTGGACAAGATGCGCAACCTTTGTGGAGGTCACAGTCATTTCTGCTAATGGTAGCAACGTCTATAATAATTCATCATTATTATTAACTTTGTATTTGTAGCATTATGCTTTTCTTAAAGATAGTCCCTTATAGTACAGGTTTCAGGTCTTTACAAAACTAGAACAATCACTGACAACTCACTCCTGTCAGATTGGAAAGATGAGGCTTAATATGCAGCTCATGGTGGTACTGTACTCTACTTATTTCCTCATTTCTATACATGGCTATCATCTCTACCCCACATTATCTTACTCTACAGATGTCAAATGTCATATAACTCAAAGGTCTTCAATGAAAAGCAATTTTAAAAGTGTTATAAAGATGGAATATTACAGCATTTCTTATAGGCTAGTAATAATGCTGAAGTGTCTATAGATCCAGACCACGGAAGGCAAAGCACCCTTAGATGGCTCCCCGGCTACTCCTGTTGTACTGCTCCTGTCACTCTGGTGACTTCCACAGCTATGAAAGAAATCCCTGCATAACAAATGTTTACAACTAAGTTCATTTTTTTAAAAAAACATGAAGTCAGCTGGCATTGGGCAGTGAGAGAAACTGACACACCATACTTGTGGGACTTCCACTGGCAATCAGTCTCTCAATGGGATGTAGAATACAAATCCAGTGTGTGCCTCAGACTAGCAGGCTCTGTATCTCAGCAGATGAGCCAATAGTCATAGCAGTAGTTATGTTGGTAGATTATTGAGGAGACAGAATGGGACTGAGCCTTGGCTGTTCAGAGATGAGTTTATTTCTCCTTGGAAGTAATATTGGTCTTGAGCCACAGGAGAAAAAAAAAAAAAAAAAAAATAGCAAGAATCTAACAGCTCCCGAGGAGTAATCGATTTACAACCCTGTGAAGTGCAGATTCCTCTGCAAGAAACAAATTACAGAATTCACAAATGTGTAGATACTGTTTGGTATCACAAATGTGTAGATACTGTTTGTTATTAAAAAATGTAAAAAAAAATGGAGTGGGAGAGAGAAAAGAGAGAGGAGAGATGATAGATAGATAGATAGATACATAGATAGATAGATAGATAGATAGATAGATAGATAGATAGATAGATAGGTAGGTAGGTAGGTAGGTAGGTAGGTAGATGGGAACATAATTCTAAAGATGTCTTTACTAGTTGGTTTTTGATATTGAATTCTTCCTTAGCAACCACATAGAAAATAATAGCTAGGTCAACAGATTGAGAGTCTCTAGAGAAGTCCAAAATTCACCTCATGTCATTAACTAAGTGTCTTCTTTCAAAAGAGCTGAACATATTTCCCTCAGCACACCCTACATGCTTAACTTGTCAAGAGCATTAATTTTATAAAAGGAGCCCCAAGCAAAAATCATGTTCAAAGCCAAATAAGGAATTACGACAGACTTAGACCCAATCTTTCTGATCCAGAGCATTAGTTTTTATGGGCAATTCTTTTCACAAATATTTACTGGAATCCTTTTATAAGATCTCATCAGTGCTATTAAAGATTGGAAAGACCTGCCCTGAAAGAACATTTGAAAGTAAGAATGCAAATTCACTGATCTCCAGGGTGTTCTGAGCACTCAGCTGGAGCAGATAAGACCTAGGAATGTGGGGAGCTTCACCTGTGCCCTCCAGGGGTTTGGAGTCTAATGAGAAAGTATTTTTATCTTCACCCCAGTAGAGAGCTTGATTGTAGAGCAGAGGCCTAGAGAGGGACCATGATGCTTGGACAAGCATTTGAGTTCAGTAGGAAATCTTTTAACAGAAGAAAGGCAATGACTCAGCAGGAGAGGAGGGCACTTCAGGTGGGTGTAATATTAATGGGCTGACACTAAAGATAACAGAGCTCTATATTCAAATGACTGCTTTCACTGTGGGCTTTTTCAAACCTTTCCACAAAATATGCTCAGCAAGTGTTCAAAAGCCTTAAACTAGACCTATACCCCTGTACTCTAAAATTCTCTACCTACCAATCACAGCTGCTAAGCAAAAACTTATATATGAGGATGTTTATCACAACATTGGAACACCCAGAAACAATGTAAAAGTTCAGTCACAGAGAAATGGAAAGTAGTTATGGTGTCTCCGAGCCCTAAAACTTCATGCATACCTTATTAAAAATAATCACATTTTGAGAATATTTCAAAAGCAACAAATGATTTTGACATGAGTTTCAGGTCATGTAAAATATTTCATAAAGCATTATCCTAAGTTTTTAATGAAAAAAATAAAGTTGGATGCAGTAAGATGGCTCACGACAGGACTTTGAGTCCTGGAGCCTCTCACACTTGACCTACATGCCTTTGCTCCTGAGTATACACACAATAAATGAACAGACTGTAGTGGCTCTTCCTGGTTGTCAACTTGACCTCATCTGGAATGACCCACAATCCAAAATTGGGAGGCTCACCTGTGATCCTGCTCTTGAGGCATAATGGCTATGAATCCCAGGACTCTACTCTGAGCTCAAGGTCATCTGTGACAAAGCAAGTCCCAGATCCAGGTGTAGTGGTACACACTTTTAATCTGAGACACTACTTCTGTTGGAGACCTACATAAAGACATTGGAGAAGGAAGGCTTGCTCTCTTTGCCTGTTTGCCTTGTGGGACTGAGCATCTACTAGATCCTTGGACTTCACATTTTTAGGGAGTTGGACTACAGACTTTAAGTCACCAACAAATTCCTTACTATATAGAGACTACCCATAAGTTCTGTGACTCTAGAGAACCCTGACTAATACACAAAGTTTTAAAAAAAGTAATTCTTCACATTGGTGGCAACTTTTGCCCATATCCTATTTTTTTAAACATCTTCCCTATTCTAGACAGACCAGACAGCAGAAGATTGGTGTTTCTTCCCATTTTGAGTAAAGTCAAACAACTGGCTTTCATCTTGCCATCTCAGTGATCAGTACAATCTTAAATTGGTAAGTCACTCCGTAGATCTCATTCTCTTTAGCCAAGTGGAAGAGTGCAGGAAGGAAGGCCTCAACTGGTGAAGAACTAAAGAGAAAAGGAACAAGAAAGCTGGATTCTGCCAGGAGAGAAAACATGTATGAAGAAAGCCAGAGTGTGAGGACCAAAATGCTGAGGCCTGAGGATGACTCAACAGCACTTCAAGGGAGGACCACGCAATCACACATCTTGGGTCAATCTAAGAAATGTTACCAAGCCACCAAGAAGTAAAAAGCCCAAGCCTGGTGTCACACACCTTCCATTCCAACACTCCTGAATCATGAGTTTGAGGCCAGCCTGGTCTACAGGGCAAGTTCCAGGACAACCAGGACTATGTAAAGAAACCCTGTCTTGAAAAACAAAACTAAAACCAAAACCGAACAACAAAAGGAAATGTTACTGTGAAGTAGAAGATTCATAGCTGAATAAATGGCACTGAAGACAAGGCTGATCAAAGTGGAGGGCAGGCCAGACACAGCTCCCTTTAGTAATCTAGGAAAAGGCTGTTAGCTGTGCCAACATGGACTCTTGTGGCTATCATTTCTCAGGATTTGTATATTCAAGAATGCACAAGACCTCTTTGCAAAAGAGACATTTACTCTTAGATGGGAAAAAGAGGAAAAGTTATAAAAATATTAGAAAATAATTTGAAATAAAATACTATTTGAGGGAAATTCAATCTCTGCACTAAATTCCCTTCATCCTTCAGTTTCTCCTTTATTTTCATATGGACTCACATAAAGTCAGCTTTGTAACACAAGCCCACAGAGCATGGCAGAGGGACATGTTAATCCCAGAACTTGGGAGGCAGAGGTAGTTGACTTTTCTAAAGAGTGAGGCCAGCCACAGTGAGGTCCAGGACAGAGTGAGTACCAGGACAGCCAGAGTTACTTAGGGAGACCCTGTTTCAGAGAAAGAGAGAGGGATGGGTGGGAGGACGGAGAGGCCCAGCCAAGAAAAGAATATAGATTAAGAAACTCAGCAAAAATGGGAACACATATGTGTTTCAGTTTTCAGGAAAAAAAAAAAAAAAAAAAAAAAAAACCCTGTGCCTTGCTGACTTTTTGCCTAGATTTCTTGGTTCTCTGCAATGAAAGGCTCACAGTAATTTCTTCCTTCATTGACTTTTCTTGCTTTTACCATTTCTTTTAACTGAATGTTTAGCACCCTACCCAAATCACTGCTATTCTAGGCTATGTAGTCTAGCATCAGGTCATTTTTTGCTAGCTATCACTAGCTAAATGGACCTTCACACTTACCTAGCCAGATCACTAGACCCGTGGGCTTTTACAGCCTGTTTGAACCCGGTGCAGGCACATTTTCATTTCCTTTGTTCTTTGTGTAGGCTTGTTTAAGGTGTAGGTCTCTAAAGAGGATGGAGTGGAGACAGATGTTGAGTATGGAAGAGATTGGCAGTTTGAACCACAGTTTGGTCTAGTGGCTTTGTTATGCTAACCGTGCGGGCTTCTCCAAGTGCGCCTTCCTGATTTTACATCATAGGACACTAAATTCCTAACACAGGTTAGTGTTAGGAATTAAATATATGTTAAAATAAATATAATACAAGAAATGTAAACCAGTGGGTCAGTTCTTTAAAATCATCTCCACAGATACATTCTGCAAACTGCAGGCCTTCACACATCCTGACACATTGAGACCTTTAGAAAACGAGAAGCCGAGAATACAGATTAGGTTCTCTAGAGCGAAAACAGGTGATGTCATAGCACGCAGTGCGGTATGGTCACTGCCAAGGCCGGCTGGGGAACTGCAGTTCCTGGAGCTCGGTGTTCTGCGCCAGCGGCAGAAGCACCCCGTCAGGTTTCCGCAACACCGGTGAGCACCCTGCGCCAATCAGGTGCTCGCTCTGCACCGCCTTTGTTCTCACCGGGGAGCAGGCAGCCCGAGTCTGGTCTGCAGTCCGTGGGCTGTTTGTCCCGGGGTACCTGCCTCCCTCATTCTCCTGGGTTGGACATCTGGACAGCCAGAGCTTTCCTCTGTGAATAAGTCACAGAACATAGAAGCTAGACACTGACTCACCGTTGTCAGTTTTAACTCGTTTTAAGAGCCAGTTGGTACTCAAAACCTTCTATCCCAGGAAGGGATTGCGCTCTGCAGGTCTCTAAGCAGAGGCTTCCCACAGGATTTGAAAGAGAGAAACAGTGAGAGACAGAGACAGTATGAGCATGAGTGTGTGTGTGTGTGTGTTTGTGTGTGTGTTTGTGCACGCGCGCGCGCGCGCTAACCTCTGACTTGCTCATGATAAAAGAACTTTCTTTGCTGTGAGAATGATCGTCAGAGAGAGGGGGGAAAACCCCTAAACCAAAGATGTGTTTGTTTGTCTCTAACTCCAATATCTGTATAGACTTCAGACCTCTATCTCTACAGCTGCAGGTAGCTGGTCTTTAGCACAAGACCTACAGAGTGCTTAAAGAGCATAAAGTTCTTTGAGATCTCTGGGTGCAAAGTGCTGCAAGACCGCAGTCTTCCTCACAGCTTTTCTTAGATTTAGGCCGACCGAGAGAAAGCCGAACCACTGCCGCAGAGGAAGGAACGTTCTTGCGTCCACCCTGCCCTCTCAGGAAATGTTTAGCTGGGTCTCAGATCCTCTAGCGAGCTCTAGCTTCCAGCTATTTAATCTCACTCTCTTCTTTCGGCCGTCTTGCAGAGAGGCGTGGCTTGTCCTGAGGGTGGCGCTAGAGTCCCTAATAATTTGCATACACCACACCCCCGCTTATCATTGGCAGACTGGAGTCCCTCCCACCCCACTACCTAACTAACCCACGGTCACTCTTCAGCTTCGAGCCTCGGAGATAAACTTAACTTGCCCGGAGATTCGTGCTGCTCTCGCCTCCCACGATTGGCCGACGCCACTCATTGGCTGCGGGCACGGAAAAGGGCGTGGTCGAAGCCGTCTGATTGGCGGGGGGCGGTGCCCAGCCGCGGCTGCCCTGAAGGCGGCCGGCCTCGGGGGCGGGGCTGCACTGAGGAGCAGAGACGGCCGCGGCTGCTCGTCCTGGCTGGCGGGGCGGGGGTCTGGCGATGGGGGCGGGAGGAACAACGGGCCGGTGAGCGCCGCGGCCGCCGTCCCCGCCGAGCTCGCGCGGGCAGCCGCTGCGCCGTCGCTGCCGCCCGATCCCCTGAGAAGAGAACGTTGAAGCAGCCCTCCGCTAGCGGCCGTGGTGACAGCCCGGCTTCGGCGCGATGAACCGCGGTGGCAGCAGCGCGTCGGCCTCGGCCAACTACCTGCTCTGCACCAACTGCCGGAAAGTGCTGCGGAAGGTACGGCGCGGCCGCGTCCGGCAGCGAGGCGCTCCCCACGGTCGGGGTCCGGGCGGCGCTTGCGGGGGACGAGACGCGAAGGGTCCTCCCGCGGGATCCCCGCGCTCGGCCCCTGGGCTGTAGCCGGGTCTGCCCCGAGGCTTGAAGGGATGCTGGGATGCTGGGAGGAACCGGCTCGGCTGGGGATGGAGGCTGGCCTGAAATCACAGCAGCCGGTTTGGTCTGCAGGAGCCTGGCTGCCTCTCTCTGGTGGCTGACTCTGGGGGGGGGGGGTGTTTTCTTGGACGGGGTCGTTTCTGCCAGGCCTACGGTGCCTTGGCACAGCCTTTTGACATTCTCTTGGTCGGTCCCGAAAGGCACCATGAAGGCATCTTGAACTTTATGCCCATGGGAAACACTGTTCGATCATCCAGCGCTTTCAGCTTGTGTTGGTGGAGGTGGAGGCTGAAGACGACTTGGGTTCGCCCTCCTTATTCCCCACCGCGGTGTGGATCGAGAAAATCCGACCTAGGATCGGCTTATTGCTTTCCAGAGTGACTGATAGAAAGTTTACTCCAGTATTGTTTAGCTTACTTGGCTTAATCGCCCCGTGGGGGATGGGGATTCAGGGAGAGAAAGGATGACAAAATGTCCCTGTAGACACAGAAGAGTTTTTAATCAGATATGAACAGCCTCCTTGACTAATGTAATCTGTCTCTTTTCCACACTCTTATTTTTACATTGCACGAAATGAAATCATTAGGTGAAGTGTTTCTGTTTATCCAGCACCAATGAATTAAAATTGCTGAGCTGTGCATATCCGAGAGCTAAGATGAATATGGTGCCGGTTTTTGTCAATTTCCCTATCTACAGTCAATTTAGGATTGCTCTTTATGCACTAAGAAAAAGAAGCAAGCCCATAAATAAGCAAGCTCAAATATTTGCGCTCTTTGTCCAAAAACTGTTTTTCTTCCTCTGTGGGTCAGGCCAAGTGCCAATCAAAGTTGTTTTTCAAGCCTCTTTTCCCTGCAGTGGAGCTGGCTCCCCCCCCCCCATTCCTATTTTATTTGAGAGCGTCAGGAAAGCAAAGGAATTGCAGGCTTGAAGTTAATCGAACAATTAAATACACCTTAAATTGTGTTTATTGGATATATTTCTCTTAAAAAAGATTTTTATTAAATGTGCATGTTGAGTATGTGCAGTTATTTTTTTCCCATAAACTCCTGGATCAAATTACAGTTGATACTTGCTCAGCTCATTGTAGGGCAGCTTGTGAGAAATGTAATGGATCAGAAGCTCAGTTCAGCTCAGTTGAGTGTTAACTCTTTCACTGCTGGACCAGGTGGCATCTGAATGGAAGTTTTAAAAATTATTGTTTCTTCATTTTTTTTAAGTCAGAACTATCTTTGCCAGGAAAAACAGTGCCAATGAAACTTGTTTAATTTGACTTACTCTTAGTTAAAATGAAAGGAAATGGTGTGTGTGTGTGTGTGTGTGTGTGCTAATGTGGGGAACCGTGCTATAATTGACTTATTTAAGTGATATAACTCTATTTCAAAGCACATTAGATTTTTAACAAAAAATTAAAATTAATGGCAATTTGTTTGGCTAATAGGGTACTTGAGATAGAGATTAGGCTTTGTACCTTTTTATTTTTCTTTTGACCGAGCTTTGATTCTGAATTCATGATACTAGCACTAATGACATATTTATGTTTTTCTTTCAGTTTTTAAAGAAACTAATATATCTGTTTACCTGGGAAGACCATCTCATTCTAACCATAGCTATAAGGAGGAGAAGTGTGTGCAGAGGGGGCATTCACAGTTTTCTGTTTTATAATTGTACACACCTCTGCCAGCACCCAGTTTTCAGTAACTGCAAGGTGTTTAATTTTGACTCATGTAGTGGCATGAAATAAGTTTAGATGAGAAAAGAATTGTTTGTGCCAGTTAAGACATGATCTGGCAGGCTTGAGGGATGGCTCAGCTGTTAAGAGCACTGACTGCTTTTCCAGAGGTCCTGAGTTCAATTCCCAGCAACCACATTTTGGCTCACAACCATCTGTAATGGGATCCAATGCTTTCTTCTGGTGTGTCTGAAGACAGCGACAGTGTACTCACATACATAAAAATAAATCTTAAAAAAAATAAAAAAAAAGACATCATCTGGCAACATTGGAAGCTTTTTAAGATTGCCATTCTTAAACACTCTAGAAAGAAATCAGTATCTAGCATTAAAGGCTTCATCATCCTAAAAAATCCACATAAAGTTTATCTCTATGATGTTTTATTTTTGGATATGGTATGGCTAACTAAAGTTAATGTACAGCCCTCACAGCCTGATCTGTATATTTCTTGTCTCCGTTTAATTGAGTGCGGTAATAAGCAAGCACATTGGCTTTTAGCTGAGCCAGGACCACAGTGGAAGAATGAATGTCTTCTGCATCCATGTCAATGGCCCTTGGTTATTAGGACTGTCATCACTGAGGAACAAAGGCCTTTACCTTTGCATAAGGCAGAAGCCCTTTTTTGGCTGTGAGTAATACATGTACTATACGATGGCTTCTGAAGAAACTTTAAAAGGAACTAAATTAACCTTTAAAGGAAATAATTTGTTTTAACTCTATGTCCCGAACAGTGAATTGTGTATTGTATGGGAATCTTGCTTCTTCTTAGAAGTACTTTCACAGTTTTGGTCCAGTGTCTTGCAAAATAAAGAGAATTGTTAAGTATTAAAAGTATCTGACTTGGGTCATAGAAGAATAAAGAAGGAAGCAAGAACATCAGATCCATAGCTCTACGTCTGTCACCCACTGTACAGCGTAATGCGCTGTCTAACAAAGGACATGCTGTTTACTTTTGAGGAAATTCCAGTGATGACCGCAGGGATCTAATCTTTCATTTCAAACATGAAAGGGCTAAGCACATTAAGGAAAGAAGGTAGCAGTCAGCCCATTCACCTGCCATTTCAAAGTAAGGTGGCATGGTACACATGTGAGTGTTGGACTAGTATTACTGTTAGCTAAATAGAATTAAATATAAATTAAAGAACTTAACATTTTAATTTCTTCCTTCCTTTCTTTCTAAGTAGTTCTAGTGATGCATCTTGCTGTGGCTAGAGTATTTTTTCGCTTATACATTTTGATATTTTATAACTTTTTGATGTTTTTATAACTAGAGAGGCTATCGAATAAAAGGGAAAATGTTAGTTTGACATTTATGAGCCTTGCTTACTATAATCAAAATGGTCAGCATTAAAATTTTAATATAGTTCAACCAAAGGAATGCATTTCCTTACATCACTAGCCATCGTCTGCCTTTGGCTAGTGAGTTGTCTTATGTTTTATATTTTTGATTGTGAGATGGTTTTAAAATAAATAACCTAAGCAGAGATCAAGCAGTGAATTTGTAATAGCAAACCTAGAAGCAGTGTTCTTCAAAGTCTCTCTATGGATCCCTAAGATGCTTCAGAGTATTAAAATACTTTTGTTGGATTAAATATTTAATTATGTGTTCAAATATTTTTAATCTAAAATATAGATATTTGAAAATATACCCATCATTTTAACACATTGGAATCTATAATAACTCGTTACAAGATGGTAATCATGATATGAGGGCAATGATGGCAATGTGGATATTTGCATTAGAGTTTTTATTACATTGATTATTACATTGAAAATTGCCATTGTGAAGGCATTGGCCTTTACAAGAACATCCCTTTCTGTACATAGCTCCTCATATCATATATTTGTTTCTTGGACCACAGGTTTGGTAATATAAAAAGCGGTTACTTTGTGACAAAATACTTAACTAAATTTGTTACTTTTTGTATTTAATACTTCATAGTTCAACATAAGGTTTAACTTGTAAAGTGGCTTCTGCTGTTTTTCCTAATTTATAAGATATTTCAGTTCAATCTTTGGCACTGGTGTTTCAGTTTGGGGTAAGTTGCTAACTTCCTTGAGATGCAGTTTTTTCCTGTAGACTACACATTGTTTCTACCTGTCTTGTGGTGGCTTTTGTGGCTTAGAGTGTATGTAAGCATTATACAAACCCTCAAATGTCACTGTACAAGAATGGAAAAGCTCAGTCTATGTATAATCCTCTAACACACAAGTTAGAAGATTATAGCCAATAACACACACTGAGAATTTTGGCTAGTTATCATTTCTTAAAGGAATTTTAATGATGGCTAGTAAGAGAGAGGTCATGATGGTGTTTTGCTTGAGAGGAACCCTTATGCATGTTTTTGGTTTTCACATGTTCATTTGTTTCCTCTTGTCTTCACAGACATCCTCCTTTAAAGAGTAATGTGATACAGCACTTCGGATTTTCAGATAATTTAATTAAATTGCCTTTGACAAGGAAGATTGGTATTTGTTTTGAGAAGACCATTGATAAGGGTGATGTGCCCAGGATAAAGCAAGGGCATCTAGTTACTCAGTTTAGGAGGAGAGTTATGAAGTCTCTCAATCTTTCCAGCTGACTGTCCCAATTTGTCCTTTGCAGACAGTGACCTTGCTCGTTTAAATAGTGCCTTTACATCATCCCAGCTTTCTCTGAAAACTGAGGTTCAGGTGACAGCGTGTATGCCATCGTTGTCTCTGTGATGGACTTGTCCCCTGCAGTGGTGAGGCTGCCAGGGACTGTCTCTATTCCATACTCAGTCTCCGAGGAGTACCCCAAGGACACCTAGAGCCAGGACTAAGAAAGTCAGTCTTTGATTGCAAAAGCTAAAAGAGAAAGAATGCCAGGGAGCCAGCTGCCCCTCTAACTCTTGGGTGCTAGCAGTCACATCACCCCTTTTTCTGGGCCTTGGACTCTGGGACTACACCTAGGACTCAGAGGTGCTAGAACCTGAAAACGTTTTTTTACCCTTTTTTGCTGTGTATAGAAGTAGTGAGGGTGTAATTGCGCTGACCTGTTAGCATCAGTATCAAGGGAGTAACACCACTCAACATTGTGGAAAACAGTGTGTTGCATTTAAGACTGCTGTTGAAGAAGTGTAAGCTTTACATTTTGTTGAGTCTTTACTTGAGAAGTTCCATCCTTTTACATGTGTGAGGCAGTGGGAAGGCTTACAGCACCTCTGTGTAGGAAGCCGCCTGTCTCATGTGTAAACATGTGTAGTAGTTTTAGTACTGAGCTGAACCAGCCAGTTTTTCATGTAACCTACTTTACTGAGAAGAAAACAGACAAACTTTGCTTCCTCAGATTCAAGTGCTTAAGTAAACATATATATTAAGGTGCAAACAAATTTTTATAAAATTCTGTTTGCTTCCATTAAATTAGTTTGATTTTGTGCTTTGTTTTTGAGACAGGGGCTCATTATATAGTCTGGCTAGCCTGGAACTTAATATGTAGACCAAGCTGTCCTCAAGTTCCACAGAGATCTGCCTGCCTCTGCTTCCTTAGTGCTGGGATTAAAGGCTTGTTCTACTATTCTAGGTGTAAATTTTTCATTTTTAAAGGTCTCTCCTCTTGAAGTGAAGGATTAATGGGTGTGATTTTTTGATAATACAACAAACCCCAGTAAATTAGTGTTTTCCTAACTACTAGTGTGTGAAAGCTGCTACCCTTCCCTTCTTTCAGCCAAGAGCCAAGCCATTCATTACATCACAGTGGGCATAAGCTTTGGGTTTGGCTATTGATTCTCATTACATTGACAACAAATATTGGGAGTTCTTTGGGGTTTTTTGTTGTTGTTTTTTATTTTATTTTTTTGATTTTTTAGGATCCTGTTACTAATTTTTGAGGTGTTTATTAAGATTACATAAAGATAAAATATCTATACAAAACTGCAAGGATGGTTTTTTTAATATAGTACAAAATGTTAAGTTATGATTTCAAAGGAGTTATTTACAAGTTTTGATGTGATATCAAAGAAAAGTATTCACAATTGTCTACTTTTTAAAGCCACATATGTGATTTTCTTTAAATATTCTTCAGTCAAAATATCAGCCAATGAATGCAGAAAATCCAGGTGTCTTATGATAAACAGAAACTAAGGAGATTTGCAAAAATGTAAATATGAATATCACTGTTTTGTGGTGGAAAATAAAGTTTTTATAAAGATGCATGATTTGTGTTAACATGTAATAGACTTTTGTTTTAGGTAAATTACACATTTCAACTTTCCCTAACTTTAATTCTTACTGTAACTATTGACAGTTATAACATACAAATGCCTGGCATTTGCAATACTTTTTGAGTATAAAAGGCTTCCACGAGTGGGATGTCTGCAAACTGTAGGCTGGAGTTGCAGACAGTACAGTATAAGTGGGAGGAGTTCCGTGGAGAAAATAAAAAGAAAGTCCTGATAGCACTGGCAGAAAATATGAATAAGGCCAACTAGTCACCTCTGTTCTATGAGGAGATGCTTAGAGATACTTCCTGTCATCTTTTTCTTGCTACTCTAGAAGCTTTTCTCTTACCATGGGAAGACCTTGATTAACTACAGATGATCTTTCTCTGGTTATGAGATAGAAATTTGGTTCTGAAGGGGCTATTCTGTTATGTGAGGCAACTGATGAAATGTGTGGTCCAAGGCTATGTGCATCATACTCTAGTTGATGGGTGGAAACAGAGGTAGAAGCAGGAGAGGAACCAGGGAGAATCAGATCAAAGAGAAGTTCAGTCTCAGGGCTCTGATGTCATCATTGTGTGACAAAGGGAAGAAAGCAAGAGCACTGGTGTGGATGAGAATAGCACAGTTCTGCAATCAAGGCTTCTGGCAGCTTTCTTCACAGGTACCGGGCAGCTGTGTGTGTGTGTGTGTGTGTGTGTGTGTGTGAGAGAGAGAGAGAGAGAGAGAGAGAGAGAGAGAGAGAGAGAGAGAGAGAGAGAGAGAGAGAGAGAGAGAGAGAGAGGATGTAGATGTGGTGTGTAAGTACATGGAAGCTCAGCAGCCATCAGCAGGCTGCTGGCCCTGTGGTCTCCAGGGTACAGGACAGGGATCTGTTTACTCTCTGTGATTAACTAAAACTCGAAAGTAGCAGCAGCATCTGGCCTATCGTTAGATATCATTGTGATAGGCATGAGGAAGGAAGTAGACTTTGCCACTAATCTTCCCAGCCTTTACTTTCTGCTATAGCCTGGACACCAGGCTATCCAGCTACTGCATCGGTTTCCTTCCCATATTCATAAGAGATAACAGGTTACCTGGATTTGTGTCTTATCAGATAGTCTCTTATTTGGGATCTGGTTCAAGAAGTTGTTTTGTTTTTTTAACTCTTAAATGATGAGATTTTTATTTAACCACATCGGTATTGGCAGTATATTCATATTGGATGCAATACAGTAGAGCTGATACAGTACAATCACACCATTTCCAAATTATATCCTCAGGTGTGTGTGTGTGTGTGTGTGTGTGTGTGTGTGTGTGTGTTTCTAGATTGGTCTTACAAGGAACATTTTCTGAAGTACAGCGACAAAGATGATTTGAGAAATACAGTGTACAGATGCCCAGGTAGGTTGTTGTGTTTTATTGTTTGGTTTGCTATTTTATATATTTTGTGGCTGTGAGATTATTTTAACTAATTATTCCTACTAGTCTTCGGAGAGTGATGTCAGAGAAAGAGCATCTACTAAGAGAGTGTGAGGACACCAGCCTCTGCTCCTAGCTATGCTTAGAAATAGAAAAGGGCCACTGCGGCATTGTGAACCCAAGCTGTGAATGCCTCTTAGAACCTGGCAATGTTCTGCAAGGAGTGGCTAGTTTAGAAGAGTAGTTAAGGACAACAACAACTCCCAAATGTTTTGTTGGTATCTCTGCAGATTCCCCTTGGGTAAAGGGTTCTGCTTGACCTTTGTTTCTCCTCCAAGTCCTTTTCTTCCAAAAACTCCTACACAGCTGCAGGCACCTTGGTCACCAAGTGCTCTTGTTGCAACCATGAAACAGCGTTTTGTAAGCTCTGACTACCCCACAGCTAGCCTTTTTCTTTACTATTCACCCATTGCTCGCTAAGCCAGATATTGGTTGTCACCAAGGAGAAGGCATTACCGATACACAGTTTCAGGTGTATTTTGTACTATCAATACAAAGCAGCTTTGGTTTATGTGCTCCCTGGGTTGCCGGTCTCCATTAGCTGTTGAGTTCTATGTATGTTCACAGTTGTCACAGTAAACTCCCCCCCCCCCCCGTGTGTGTGTGTGTGTTTGAATGTAAACATATGTGTGGTTGCACTTATCTCTGCATGTGTGTGGAGGACAGAGGTTGACATTCATTAAATATCTTCCCACCTGCTTTCCACCTTATTTCTTGAAACCAGGTCTTTCATGACCCAATTCAGCTGGAGTGTCTGGCCTGCGAGGCCCCCAGACCCTCCTTTCTCTCCGCCATCTCCTAGCACGGGGTTGTAGTCAGCTGTTTCCATGGCCAGTCTTGCATGGGTGCTAGAGAACAGATATAGAGCCTCATGTTTGCATAGCACACCACTACCCCCGAGCCCAGCCCTCAATTTTTAATGATGAAGAACTGGAACTCAGAGGGCTTCTGGAACTGGCTGTGGGTCATAGTACCAATAAGCAAACAGGATCTGAGACCAGTTTGAGATCCAAAGTGTGGCACAGCATACAGACATAAATACTGCATGATTGTATATTCCACATTTTTTAATATGAAAAACTCTTATAAAGCAAATTTGAATGTACTGAATAGGAACCTAGAGCCTCAAGAGATTAACAGGTATGATCTCAAATTTAGATGTATTCTACCCTTTTCATTATTAATGATTTTAAATGAGGTTATTAACAGTCTGGGTCATACTCTCTTAATATGAGTAATCACAGGATTAATTAAGACAGATATAGGGTTTTTATTGTTGTTGTTGTTGTTTCTTTTATGGCAGTAGAACTCAGGGCTGTGCACATGGGAAACAGAGTTGAAGTGTTTATAGCAGTTTTCATCTATTTACATTTATCTTTTCAAATCCCCAGTTATGAGACCAGTTTGTCCTGATGTCAGGATGTCTTTTTTCTAACTGCCCCCTTCACACTTGAGCCCTCTTCTTGCCAACCGCCAGTGATGACTCAGTCACACAGAATCACCTAGGACTGCTATAGCCGGTCTAGAAGAATGAAACCCCCAGGAGATAGCCTCACTTTTTGGTAAATTCTTTTGCAGTGCTTTATGAAGATAAATGAGAAAGTCCTTTCTACCATCCAGGTCAGCAAGCATCAGTTAAAGGTGGCAAGAAGCACTGTGTCCGCAGTGTCCCTGCTTACTGTCCCTACCCTGGTACCCTGCATTTGCTGTGTCCTCAGCACAGTTCTATCCTTTAGCTAGCTCTGCTCGGAGAGAGGGCTTCCTGTGCAGGTCTGCTGTTGTAGATGAGGATTGCAAGGGTTTCCACAGAGAGACCTAGGAGGCTCTGTGGCAGAGCACTGCAGATTCCTTGGTCTGCAGAGGTGCTAGCTGATGAGTCTGCACATCTGACCACTGTTCACAGAGGAGAGTTGCTCCTGCCTCTCTACCAACTGCCTTTCCTAACTAGCTTCTCAGTGGGGTGCAGATATGAGCACTCAAGAAAAATTATTTATCTTCTCATCAGAATTTTTCTGTATAATACTTAAAATTGGTAGGGTCTTAGTTGGGCTACAGGATACCTATTTTTTGTGTAAATACATTATGTTTGAGATACACTATATTTACACTATATTAGTACTATATAATCCCATGTGTATATTAAACATAGCTATAAGATGTAGGTTCTAATATTATTTAGGCTAAGTTGTTGATGCTTGGAAATTAGCATGGCCAGGGTGTGAGTCAGTAGCAGATTACTTGTCTAGCATGTTTGAGGCTCTGGATTCAATCTTCATAATGCATAAAAGAAATTAACATAAACTAGTAATTTTATTTGATTATACTAGAAAAATATTTAGTAGTTGGCTCTCTTCAAAATGAGGGAGTGTATGTTAAGGTAAATAGAAACACTTTTTGGTAAAACTGTAATTTCCATTTTAATATCAGTATGTTTTGTGTCATATACTATTTATTTTAAATGGCTCTCACATTCTTAGACAAGAAATATTAAGTCTGTTAATATCTACAAACTGCTCAATACTATATGTCTTCCATTAATTTCTTTATTCCTTCATACATATATCCTTCCTGGTAGGTACAAAAAAGAGAGAGAGAGAAGATGGAAAGGCCATGATTTTTACCTAAGCAGTTATTTTTTCATTGTGCCTTTGGGTCTTTTGAAGGTTGTCAAGGTTATGGTCAGACCTTACATTTTAGGGCACAAAAGGCTTGTGTTGTTTCACAAACATCATGTCTTCAGACACAGCAAATAGTATAGAGTGTACTTCTTTTCTGTTCGTGGATGAGTTTCCGCCTGCCTTCCTTAGCCAGTCTTGACGGAGCTCCCATGGAGTGTGCATGTCATGTATTCGCCGGAGCTGACCAGGGTACCACATGATGTGAGCTGCGTGAGTGTTGGCCCTGAGGGATATTGTGAGGGGGATATTCACTAGAAGGTAATCTTTCTAAGGTGTGTTCTCAATACTTCTAGTTAGGGTGAGCTTTTAAAAATGAGGCACTAAGCATTTGCTCAGTGACTGTAATATGGAACTGTTTATCTGTGTCGCGTATATGTAAGTGCATCTGAATGTGAAGCTTTTCTTGGTAGAAATCTACAGATACTTGGAGCAGTGACAAAGGCATTCAGTGTGCGTGGTTCAAGACCGTTGGTCAGACAGAATTCTCACTGAATGCGGGTTGACAACCCTGCACTTAGTTCTGGAGGGAGCAGTTTGACAGTGCTCACCTAGAACTAAAGTACACACAGCCCATGTGTTGGCATGAGTGACATTTTTTAGCCTCTTTACTCTTATGAAATACTTATCAATGTGTTGGTTAAAAAAAACAACTTAATGATATATATAAAAATCCATATGTAATGGAAAAACTTTGCAGTTTAGCTGGCTTTGAACTTTTTAAGGCAAGCACACATATAAAATGTATATATTTGTACCTTGCTTCCTTTACTGGTTAGTCACTAATATCTGTGTGGTTATGTTTTCCTTTCTTTGCTAACTGTTGCCTTTAGGAGAGGTATTGCAGAACACCTTTCTGTGGTGGGTGTATGTTACACATACCTCATAGCAGAGGCCTGGAGCCCATTTCCTCCTTTTCTTCCTCATAAGTATTTAATGCATCTTAGTGATTATGGGTAATTAACTATTTGGCAAGAATTATGAATGCCTGAAAACAAAGATATACTGTGTAGAGACCAATCAATTCAAGGTGACAGAGTTCTCAAATAAAGATGTAAGTTCTCAGATAAAGATGCCCCCACCCAACTTGTTTTTCCTTTTAAGACTTTCTTTTGGAAAGAGTCAGGTATTAGCAGGTAGTAGCCATTCCCAAGGTTACAAATGCTTGGGAGAGTGGTTTGGAGTCTCTGAGGAGCCAGATGGGCGTCAGTCTGGAGGTTGGATCTATAGTCACAACTCATATAGGCCGACTTGGAACTTTTGAGGGTAAAACCATCTGTTTTTTATGGATGATCCTAACAGATCTTCCATATGATCCCTGTGTATTGTAAGGTGAAGAACCAGTGGTCTGGATTAGTCCCTTTTAAAATTTTTAAATAAATACTATTTACATACTAAAAGTTGCCAGACCCAAAGTCCATATACCTCTCTCAGCTTTGACAGTCAGACTTCGTGTTCAGAACAGAAACTATACAGTTCACACTCAGTTTTACATACTTAATGCTTTATCTACCCCCAAAGCAAAAACTATGACAGAATAGCACTAGAGAAACAATTATCTTTATATCGTCTTTCACGACTCCTGAGGCCTTCCTTACCCCCTTATATGTAGCTTTTCTTGTTCTTGTTTCTGCATGTTTTACTGTGTCCACATTTGCTCTCACGTACATACCTTAATTGGCTAGATTCTGCAGCTGAGAGAGATGTGCTTTCTTTGTTTCTGAGATTGTGACCTTAATACAGTATGTTCTGAGTTCAATCCACTTTCCTGCTGGTTTCTTAGCTTCATTTTTCTTTAAAGCTGAGTAGTAGTGCTTTTCTTAAGCATATTTTTCAAACAATATTTGTCAGACATGAGGTGGATCTAAACTGGTTCTATTCTTCTTAGACAAGCACATGGTTAATAACCTAGACCAGTTTATGAATGTTTTGCCTGTATGTATATGCCAGTGCCCTGCTGGCAGAATCCAGAAGTGGGAGTCAGATCTCTTGGAAGTAGAGTTGTGAGCCACTGTGTATGTGCTCAGAATCAGATCCTGGTTCCTCTGCAAGAGCAGCAAGTGCTATTTACAATTAGAGTAAATTACAAAGGATATCTGGTTATATAAGCAAGAAACTGTTGAGTCAGACAACTCACAAGGAAAGTAATTTTTTCCTTAAAGAGGAAATAGGAGATGTATCCTAAAGATATACCAAAGACTGATTTTTTTTCTTTATTGTTTGAATCCTTATTGGTCACTTACTTGCCTTGTATAAGTATCAGACAGTGACATCAGGGGGCTACACACCTACTTCTTATGTGTGTACTTGTGCACACACATGCATACACACACAAATGTTACTAAGTGGAAGCTAAGTCTTTGCAAAGCTCAGAGTACTTCAGTCAGTCACAGTTGTATTTACAGAAGCAATACAACTAATTTTATTCTGTTGGGTTGATTCTAATTTTGTGATAATGGGTGTTTTCCTTATGTTATATCTAGGACTAAACTTGAGCCCGCTGTTGATCTTAGCAAGCTCATTACATGGTCCCTCCCCCACCTGCAGATTCTCTTAGGTGTTGGCTGCTCAAGAAGAAATTGCAGCTACTTAATTTAAAATCTTGAAGAGAGATGCTTTTCTATTGACCATTTTTCTGTCTTCTGTGAAGAAAGGACTAATAGAGTGCCTTAAATAGAACTGTCTCCATGGCAATGGACAGTCAGCTTTTGACTTGGAGTCTCATAAAAAAGGAAATTTAAAAGTGTATCTTCATGGTCTGAAATAGCAGTATGGCGTCAGTAAGGCATGTGAGTGCTTCCCATCAGCCACCGTGCTGTTGACTTCACCAGAATAAGGTGTCTTTGTTGAGTGACATTTGATCTGAGCATTTTTAGTCTGGACAACTCCACCTCTTAGTCAAGGGGTGAGAGTGATTCCACCCAAATTGACAGTAAACTTGAGAGTCTCTTACAGGCTTAGGACTGAGTGTTATTTATCCCTGGATATATTCTTGCAAAGAATTAAATTCTGACCAAATGATGGGTTATTCATGATTATATTTAAACAGAATTATCTCTGAAATAGTGGAAGCAATAACAATATTTGAAGTTTAATAAAAATTGTGTTTTCTAGTCCCTATAATTTGTGATCTTCAGATCACTTATCTTGTTTAAAGGACAGCTGGTAAACTGTCCTTCCCCCACCCTGTTCCTGCTTCTGCCCACACCCAAGTAAGAGACAGAGCCCTTTAATTAGCTCCTGGGCCACCTCACCATCCGTGAAGTTCAATAAAGGTGCACTCACAGTAGACTCTGGGATGGGAAAGGCTAGTTCCTTTTAAGTATGTAATGTTTCCATTTTTAAGAAGATAAACACAGAAGGAATATCCAAACTGATGAGATTATTTGGAGTTGCTGGGATTACGGATTATTTTAATAATGTTTTTTATTCTTGTTTGTAGTTTGTTTTTATTGCTATACATGTATTCATAAACATATTAAAAGCTGTTACTGCACATGTGTGGCAAGCACTCAACTGAGCTACAGCATCTCCCTTTGGGTTTTATAGATGATTAGGTTATTTCCAATTAACAATGGTCATCACACAGAAAAACCTAAACACTCAAATATATTACTGTATGAAACAGAAGGGTGGTTAAATATGAAATTCTTGTGAACTTCTTGCATGTGGTTACCAGAAAAAGCTTAGTCCTCTAGAGCAAAAGAAATGATTATTTCTTGTTAGACATGATCTGATTGAAATTTTGAGGTCATCATTCCTTGAGGCAGTATTAGAGGGTCTTCACAGCTTATCCTGTGTATTCTGTGTAAGGACTTCATGAAGTTGAGATGCCATCCCCACTTCATGAAAGAATATCTTCCTGCTGGACCAACACAGTATCAGTACTATGGTAACACACAACTTTCTCTAGAAAAATGTAGATTAGGGAAACAATTTCATTTTTAAATTATTACTTAACAAAACCCAGCTATCTTGTTTTCTAAATTAGAAAAAACTCATATTTTCTAAGGAAAATACTTGTCAGCTTTTGTGCAAGAGTCTCATTGCCATATGGCCTTGTGAATTGCTAGTTTATATGTCGAGAAAAAAACCTGTTAATTCTGAGCTGATGGAATTGAACTGACCCTTGTTCCCCACAGCATTCTCATGTGCCATTTGCATGTCTTTCCCTGGGGAATCCAACGAATCCCAGTAGAAGAAGTCTGCCTTTACATGTACTCTTTGATGTCCATATGTCTTAGCGTGTTAAAGTCTTTGAAAACATTTGCCAACTAAATTTTGCTTATTAAACATATGTGCCTGTCCAAACTATAATTTAAAATGATTTTACTTACATCGTGTGTGAGTGGCAATTGTAATTTGGTGATTGGACTTCTGCTCTTAATCACAAGGTAAAGCCACCACTGGAGTGGTCAGTTAGTACTGTGCTGAATGATCTGGAAATGTGCTTTGTCAATGCAGAACTGACACTTCATTAACTGTTCTAAGACGCCTTAAAACTATTCTCACTGTGGTGTATACACTGTAGGAAAATGGTAGCCTAGGTCGCCTTGGAACTCAAATGTTTTGCTTTAGAGAGTAGAATTGAGAATTGGTCTTTGAAGACAACAGGAACTGCTCAGGAGGCCCTGCAGCTTCAGCCTTTGCCTGTTTGGATGTTTCTTTGGGGAATAAACCTGGTAGAGAATGTGGAAGCATCCCCATAGGGTAAAGCAGAACACGGAGCCAGCAGTCATTGGGGGGCCACCCATTAGCTTGCAACATCCTGACCTATGTCAGCCCACCCCTGTGCTATGAAGTGATAAATGAGTTTGTCACATTGAGGATCACATAGTTCATCTTCTATCAAAGAAACTCATGGTTTGAGAAGATGTCATTCTTGAATGTAGAATGAAAAGACTTCATCATATTTAAATTGTGATTCTATAGATTCTATAGGTTCTATTATAATCTATATATAGATATAAATTTGGCATTCTATAGTGAAAAGGTACATTATACAGAATGTAATTGTGTTTGTAGTCCTGGCTTTATAACGTTTTATCAAAAGAATCGGAAACCTAATTGTTTATCGGCTAATTGTTTAAGGAATGTCATTAGTTTCCCGTTGACTTCTATTACATGTGTTCATGATAGGTGTCCCATGGAGATCAGAGGACAGCTTTGGAGAGTCAGCTTTTTCCTTCAGCTCTTTTCTCCAAATGGACCCTGGGGCAAGCACCTTCATATACTAAGCCATATAGCTATCACAAAATATTTATTTTTAAAACACTAAAACGTATTTAAAATTAGCAAGAATAACAGGTAAATTGTTTACAGTGTTCTTCTTGTTTTGTTTCTGAAACACTACCAGCACTCAGACAATATCATAGCAGAACCATGCCATGTTAATGCAAACAGGCTCTTAGGATCGTTTTCTCTCTCATTTCCAGATGGGAAGGCCCGTGCCTCCTCCAGTAGCTAGGTCTTTTAGTGGTGTAAAGGAGCAAGAGGTCAGGCCTTGGCGCTCTTGCT
Source organism: Micromys minutus (assembly GCF_963924665.1). Taxonomy (NCBI): domain Eukaryota; kingdom Metazoa; phylum Chordata; class Mammalia; order Rodentia; family Muridae; genus Micromys; species Micromys minutus. The sequence goes on from NC_137985.1 coordinate 10,685,802, forward strand.
ACAGTGCAGCCTTCACTGCTGTTCAGTCACAAAGCACTGTTACCCTTGTTTACTCTCTGTATCCCTGTCATCAAGTGATGTGAACTCCTTTCAGGAAAGTTTATACTCTGTGTACCTCTATACTTTCTGTAGTCTAGTAGACAGACATGAGTTCAGGGTGTCAGACAGTACTTAAAATGCCTACTGCCCAGAGCTGGTTCTTCACAGTGTAACGGCTAATCTTAACTGTCAGCTACAGATTTCTGAACTCAGATTCTCTTTGTGATTTTCAGACACTATGACCTATAGCAGCAGATGAATACCAGAGTATACATGAAAATCCAGCTGTGTTTAAGTAAGCTAAATATTTATACAAATGTAAGAAAAACTGTTCTCATTTTTTCTAAATTATAGTTTTCAAACAACCCCTTTTGTTAATCAGTAATAGGTCTATTAATCTTATTTTCACTGTTCCTTTTTTTTTTTTTTGGGTGGGTAAGAGTTGCTGGGGCTTGAATCCAGAGCCCGGCAGACTCTAACCACATCCTGTATCACAGAGCTGCACCATTAGCCTTTCTTCTTACTTTTCAGATATTAATGAATTAAGTGGTTTTCAAGTTTTCTTTAATTTCTAATATAATTATTGATAAATATAACCCATGAGCAAAAGGTTTGAGATTTATGCTTTTTAATAAAATAAAGAAGGACTGATATTTAAAAGGTTATGGTGCAGTTTTTAAAAGGAGCTTATTTTAGTATATGTGCATGTGGTGGTCAGAGGACCGTTTGCAGAAGTCAGTTCTCCTGTGGGATGAAATTTGAACTCCGGTTGTCAGGTTGGTCATAGCATTTCCCACTAAATCATCTCCTTGGAGCCAGTTTCAGGTTTAACTCAAATTACAATCCATTGTGAGTTTACTCACATCAAATTAGGGCACAGTCTTGTCATCTGCTATCGGAGGAATTGAAGAACTTGAACAGAGGTGAAGTCCATGGGTATTTACTATATGGACTGTACCCATTTCTGTCCAGGCAAAAATTAAGAGATGGTTCCTTCCAGCTAGTAATAATAACAACAACAGCAATAATAATAAAACCAAAGTTCAACAAGATTTGATGTAAATTCAAGCATTTTATTAACTTGTGTAATTGTGTTCCCAAGATACCGCAAAATGACTTTTTCAGTTTAAGTGAAGATGAATTCTTGCTGCCTCTGACAATTCTGTCTATAAAGGATGAGTGGTTTATATTAAGTAAATGCTTACACATTTTGTGAATCTGTGGGGATCAAATGTGCTTACTATAGTGCCCTGATTTCTTCAAGCTGAGTGGTCTGTGTTGTTAAAAATAAATAAATAAAATAAAACCCTGAAAATGGTCTTGTTCCCACAGGCTGCTCTGTAGACACTTGATGCTAAACTCGAGCTCCCTTGTGCCCAGGCTACCACTGTTGTTTGTGTGTTTCCTCAGAAGGACTAGTTACTCCTGAGCATGTACTGCATACTGGAATGCTCTGTACCTGTAATCACCACTTATGGGAATTTTATTTTCTCAAACTCCCAGTTTTAAGTTCTCTTAATGTAGTTGGGATATGACTTTAGTAGGGAAAGCATTTTAAGATTGAAGGTGAGGCTTTGTTTTTGTACAGTCCGGAAGCCTGAATGTTCCTAACACTCTATGAAACTGGACTGATACTTAGCAGCAGGACAGAGCATTGTCTGCGCAGTAGGAGCGAATCATGGAGTTAAGTGGCTGCCGTCAGCTTGCATTACCACAGGTTCAAAGACTTACAAGTTCTCTCCCTATTTTCTTGGGCTTTCGCCAAAAACTTTAACAGCATATTCAAAGAGTATCTTTGTAACCTCCATCTCTGAATACTTAAAGGCTTAAAAGGAAGAGTTTTCTATCCAAATGGGTGTCATAGAATGCAGACTTTTACTGATCTCTGTGAACTTAGGGTAGTTTATGACAGGCTGCAGGTTCTGATTGTTTCAATGTAAGCAAACAAGTAAATGAGGATCCAAATGGTACATGGATTGATGCACAGCCCTGCATCAATTTATTAGTTTAAGTTACTGATGTTCCCAGAATGTCCACTTCCTTGAGTTAACAGCTCGCTCTGACACTATAATACAAGGAAGAGAAGAGGCCAGGACAGACCTCAGGCTGGCCAACTCCCATTCTGTAATTCAAACCGGTAATACGAGCAGCTTGTTCTTCCATCTTGTGCTGCGATGCTGGGGTTTCTGATGCTGATCCTGTACAGCTGGAAAGCAGTGACAAGACTGTGATTTGCCTTTGTATCTGTAGGGAAGGGAATCAGTGCACTTGTGAATCTTAAGAATAGATTTGCATTCCTAGAAGAGCTTGAAAGTAAGCAGAAGAGAGCAAACCCAGAGCACTAGTGTTTAGATGGGTCTGAAAGAAAGAATGGGAGGACAGTAAAGAGTACAGGGAGGGGACACGGAGGCTCAGGAGATACTGTCTCAAGTAGAGGCCAGAAACACCCTCTGAAACCTGCCCACTGGCTCAGTAGTGTACTGAGCATGAGGCTTACTGGTGCTACCCTGGCCTCACACAGGGGGTGGGAAGGAAGTCACCTCCTGCGACTCTCAGCATGATTCTGGGTTTAGTTCTGCTGTCAGTAACTAAATGCTGAAGTTTAAAGGTGATCTGACCCAGTGTTTGACTTAATATTTTTACCTTTGGATGTTTATCTTACTCCAAAGGTGCCATCAGTGTAGAAGCTTGTGATCCACAGTTGTGGCCAGGCACTTCATGACTTTAATAGGTTACCTTCCAACAAGCCCATGGTAAGTTAAAAATCAAAAAAAAAAAAAAGTTTAAATCAAAAGTGTGATGATTCAACTTACTTAGCCTCACTCTACCTCAAGTTTGCACAGCTACTTAGTGTTAGTCTCTAGTTGGTCAAAGTCTGTCATATAAAGTCTATATTTTTAGAAGTGTTGAATATCTAGTGTCACTTAGTGAATAGTGTATGGATAGCGAAAGTGGGAAACCAGAGTAGTTTTTAATAAAAACAATGGATATTTGCCATTAGTTAAGTTCAAGTACAGTATCTACTAACTGCATTTCATTTTAAAGCAGAACCATTGTTTAGGATGATCCTGTAACTAGAAACGCCAACTCACTCTGGGACTGACTGTGTTGGCCTTGAATTCAGAGCAGTCCTCCTGCTCAACATCAGAGAGATGGGATCACAGGTCTGACCACCACAACCCAGCTCTGTACTGTGTAATGAGTGGGATAGAAGGGCTGTTGTTTCTAGGCGAGGGAGAACTTACTTAGCTACAGCTTGCTTGAGTGGGCCTACAGTTTATTAGCTTCAACTTAGTCTGTGACTATGTTTTGATTCTTCATGCAACTATCCTTTCAGTCCTGGGATAAGAACTGCCAAGGGATCTAAGAACTAATTCACTACAAGGAGTTCCCCTAATTTTTGTCAATACCAGTGCTTAGAGATGAGCAGAGTACTGTCTTGGTCTAGCAGGGCTCAGGGAGGAGGTAAAGAAGTTGTGATACAGTGATGAATGCAGTGTTCTTGAGTATAGTTTTTGTTGTTGTTGTTGTTTTGAGTATAGTATGTTGGTTTTGGTTTGTTTTTTAAGATTTCCACTTAAGAATTGAAATATGTATGTACCCTTAAAGAAGGCTCAGTTTTGTCTCTGTAACAGGATCTTTATGATAATGCTTTCATGGCTCCAGAATTGGAACATGGACAGGAAATATTTAATAGACTTGCATTTGTCTTAGTGGTCTGTTACTGTGAAGACACACCATGGACACAGCAACTCTGATAAAGGAAAGCATTTCACTGGGGCTGGCTTACAGTTCAGAGGATTGGTCCATTATCAGCACGGTGGAGAACATGGTGGCACCCAGGCAGACACGGTGCTAGAGAAGGACCTGAGAGTTCTGGATTCCAATCTACAGGCAGTAGGAAGAGAAATAGAACCACTGGGTCTGGTTTGGGCTTCTAAAACCTCAAAGCCAACCCCAATGATGCATTTCCTCCAAAATGGCCACACTTCTTCTTTCTAAGGAGTGCCATTCCCTGATGACTAAGCATTCAAATGCACAAGCCAGTGGAGCCATTCTTAGTGAACCATCACATTCCACTCCCTGCGCGCGCGCACACACACACACACACACACCCATAGGCTTGTGGCCATCTCATAGTGCAAAACTGCATTCAGTCCAACTTCACAGGTCCCCATAGTCTGTAACAGTCTCAACACTGACTAGAAGTTCAAAGTCTCTTCTGAGACTTGTGGCACTGTCTTACTTGTTACCTCCTATAAAGTCAGAATAAAAAAGTAGATCACAAGTTTCAAACATACAGTGTCACAAAATATATATTACCATTGCAAAAAGGATCATAGTGAGAAAATACTGGACCGAGATGACCAAAAACCAGCTAGGCAAACTCTAAACTCACCGTCTCTATGTCTATTAGTAAAGCACTTTCAGATCTCCAAGCCCTTTCAAATTTGTTGACTGCAAAACACTTGTCTCTCCTGGGCTGGTTCTACACCCTGTTAACAGCTCCTCCTGGCAGGTATCTATTCCATGATTCTGAAATCTTGAACATTCTGGGATCTCCAACAAAAATCCAGGCTTCACCTTCACACCTTCATTCAGTGACCTTTCTGGGCCTCTGCAGGGACTCTCCTGAAATATATCTGCCCAGAACAGCTTTAGCTGTGGAGGGAAACTCCAAAACTCCTTTCTTGTATTCTTGACTGTAAGGCCAGAACCATGTGGCCGAAGCTGCCAAGTTCTTCTGCTTGCTGGATGGACCTTGTCCCCTTGCTCAAATACATTTTTGTCAGCTTTCTGGTTTTTTGATGTCTGTTACTGCTTAAGCTTTTCTTTAATTCCTTTTCACAAGTTGGAAGCCTGGCTGGGTGAGGTCTCTCCCTGAAGCCATTACTCCTTTAATTCTATCCTCTAAAACTTTATCTCCTTGAGCACTGGACTTCCCTGCAGTACACATCCTGGTGCTCCTTTCTCCTCAAACTGTATCTTCCTACTTTTCCTTACTCAGCTTGCTGTTTTTATTACAGATCTGCATAAAGATGGCCACTAATAACCACACAACAGAGTCAGTACTAAGCTGCCTCAGAATCTCCTCTGCCAGTGTTATTAATCCAAAAATCCTCTGTTTAGCCTCAGGCAGATTTTTCAGACAAGAGCAGAAAGCAGTCTGATTCTTCTCCAAAATATCACTTCTCTGTAGGCCACTTTCTAAAATTCTTTCCTTCTGAAACTTCACGAGCTCACACAGTTGAAATTGTCTTCTATACCCTGGTAGCATGCCCCATTAAGTCCCAATTTAAGGCATTTAAATTTTCCTAACCCAAAGTGCACATTTTACCAACAAGCAGTATGGTCAAGCCTGCCACAGCAATACCCTGATCTCTGGTACCAACTTCTATCTTAGTCAAAGTTCTATTGCTATAAAAAGACACGTGGCCCTGATCCAAATGATGAGCCTATGGGGTCATTCATATTCAAACCATTACAGCTTCTGTAGCTCAGTTGCAAGTGGTACACTTCTGAGGTTTTCTAGAACAAGATGTCATTCTTACAAGGAGGAGAGCTTGGGTGCTCCTTAGTGCATCTGTGGACTTCCAGCATAGCACCCTGGCCAGCTCCCGGTGCTCTGTTCTTCCTTGAAACACTATCATTCTCATTCCAGATCTTCTTCAGTAAGCGACTGAATCTCGGACATTGCAAATGCAAGTACACACCTTAACCAAGCCCAGGAGAAGGATAACTTTGTGAAAGTCCGTTGTATTTTCTTCTCAAAATAGTAGGAAGAATTCCACACTGAGAGTAGGGAATGAGTTACACACTGAAAATAGACAATAGCATTTTTGTGCCAAGTGCTTTAACTAACACTAAGTCATCTCCCTAGCTCTGGGTTGAGGTTTTTAAAGCAGTTCCTATATGTTCCTCTCTATTTGACCTTTCCTTTTGAAATATACAATATAACTAGTATCTGCCAAAATCATATAGCTGAAATTACCTAATAAGGAACCAAGGAGAGGCATCTGCATGTCTTCCGAGCAGTGTGCCAGTGGTCCAGCCCTGACCTTTCTGCAGTGATTCTCTGAAACAGAGCATGTGTGGTCAGTGCAAGGACAGACAGAAACTGAGACATACTGTTCACATTATCATTCAGATGTTTTCTTGTTGTACATTGACACTGCTGAACTGTCATCTGAGGATATCTTTAAATGCTGTGGGCTTAGATTTCACTTCGCTAGTATGGTTTGATACATTAAGCAGATGGTGCTTAAAAAACATAGTGTGTTTTTATAAAATCAATCACCCATGTTGCTATTCATATTCTCAGTGGAGTATATGCAGGAACAACTTTACAGAGTGGGCAGAAGTACACATTTTTTGCTTTTGCATTTTCTAATGACACAAACTGAAGAGAAATAGGTAAAAATTCAAGTTAGTCATTTAAAGCTTTTATTAACTTAGAATGTAGCAATGAATTTTCATTGGCAGTCAGCATTTTAGGGGCAAGTAATTTGCTGATTAATTTTACTGTCCTTTTTGTTTAACGAATTTAAGACTTATTTATTTATGTAAGTACACTGTCATTTTCTTCACGCCAGAAGAGAGTATCAGATCCTCTTACAGATGGTTGTGAGCCACCATGTGGGTGCTGGGAATTGAACTCAGGACCTCTGGAAGAGCAGTCAGTGCTCTTAACCTCTGGGCCATCCCATCAGCTTGCTGATTAATTTTAAAGACACATAATTTTCAGAGTTTCTAACATGCAAGTGTCTTGGTTTTCTATTGGGATTAATTTATATAAAGTGATCTAGTGAAGTACTTAGCACTTAAGTGTCAAAACAACTAATTTCCTAAATATATCTCAGCTCTATCCTTTCAGGGCTTTGTTTGCCAGCAGATAATTGCTTAATGGGACTGCTGCGAGCTGAGTCCTGTCCAGGAGGCCTCTGCACTGTGCAGAAGAGGCCATACCTCGCAGTGCTGCTGAGAGGACACCTGAGAAAGCCCCGAAAGCTCGAGTTGGCAGGTGTGGAGCAAAGTGTCTGTTTTGTGGACAGTTCTTTCTTGATTGAAATGACCAGTTGATTTTCTTGGAAGCAATGGTCTTTCATGAATGAAATGTGAAACAGCCCATGTTAACTGTTGTCTAAAACATCTGAGAACAAACCACAAGTTAGAGTCCTGCTGTTTGGAGCACTGTACCCTACACTCCCTTTTGTTTCCACAGTGGAATCAGCATTAGATAATCCCCTTCAGATTTCATGTTTGCAGAGTTATCAAGTAAAGTCTAGGGAGTAGCATCTTCCTTCTTTTCTAGCTGGTTAATTTCTTAGTTGTATGCTTTCTCCACAGTTACATCTAAATATTTGTTTATTTATTTCTCTACTTGAACATGTTGTGCTGGGTTAAACCCTGTAAAAACAGACACTCTCAACCTCTCCCTTGTCCTAGAAGCAGGCCAGTACGGAGCCCCCAATGGTAACGGAATGGTCTGGGATCATGTGGCTTGGAAACTTGCCATGATGGTTTTGAATTCTGGACATGTAGGTAGGCAGTTGAGTCTTTAAATCTGTTACTTAATATTAGTGAAATCCAGCAGCCAGTGTGACCAGTGGCTGCCTGCAGGATGGCCCAGCTAAGAGAAACTCCAGGCTGTTTCCTTCCTGTGTCTTTTACAAAAGCTAAAGCAGATTCTTGATCTAAAAGCCATAGTAAAATTTACTGGTTTGATAAAAAGCTTTTAATCCCAAGAATAAATCATTAGCTTTATCACATGTAGTTAAGGAAGGATCCAGGACATCCCCCCTCAAAATTAGCACAGCAGGCTCTATGAGATGACTCACATGGAGAGTGCTTGCCGAAGTCTAACGACCTAAGTTTGTCCTCAGTACTCATGGTGGGTGAGAACCTACTCCAAAGTGTTACTCTCTACCTCTACTCCATGGCATATAGATGCAAATAAATAGTTAAAAATAACAAGTCTGGATTTAGCACAGATGCAGGTTATTTTGTCTTCAGTATAAAATAACCCGGGTTTCCATGTTTGTGTAGCCCTTTTCTCCCACTGGGAAGAGAGCAGAAGGAAGCTACAGTGCCTCATTTTGCACCAAGATTAAAATTATTTAGAGCTGGTCAAAAATGACCAGCATCTCTCATCTGGGGCAGCTGAGGCTAGGCTTTTAGAACGGTTATCAGTAATAATGAGACAAAAAGCTTGGTCCTAAAGTATTCCAGGTTTCTAAGGACAAGCTGAAGAAAGTGGAAGGTATTACAGCTTGGGTAGAACTCTGCCTTGTAGTTTAAAGCAAACCTCTTGGGACATTTTGGCTTCTTATTTTTCTCATATCAGTGGTTCTCAACCTTCCTAAGTTGCAACCCTTTAATACAGTTCCTCATGTTGTGGTGACCCCAGCTACAAAATTATTTCTGTTGCTACTTCATAACTGTAAGTTTGCTACTGTTATAAATCATAATGTACATATGTGTGTTTTCCGATGGTCTCAGGAAACCCCCATGAAAGAGTCTGCAATCCACAGGTTGAGAACCAATGCCTTAAAACATAAAGTGATTAAAAAGTAGCTGGTCAGTTTTTTTTTTCATAGTGAAATGAGCTCATAGTAAAATTGAAGATCTGCCTTGACCAGTTTTAAATTGGTTTTCAGCTTTTTAGAAATGTACATAACAGCCATTTAATGTAACAGAGAAATATCAGAAAGAACTGTCCTATGCAGAAGCAGGATAGGGTGTTGAGGGAGGATGTGATGACTCGCACTTGTAATCCAAGAGAAGGCAGAGGCTAGAAGGTTCCAAAGATCCAGCTTGTTCTGCATGATTGAGTTCCAGGCTGACCAGAGCTACATAGCATAAAAAGACCTGTCTCAAACAAAACCATGCATATATACATACAGTATAATACACATGTATACATATGCCTTAGGGTTTTACTGCTGTCAACAGACACCATAACCAAAGCAACTCTTATAAGGACATTTAATTGGGGCTGGCTTACAGGTTCAGAGATTCAGTCCATTATCATCAATGTGGGAGCATGGCAGTGTCCAGGCAGGCATGGTTCAGGAAAAGCTGAGAGTTCTACATCTTCATCTGAAGGCAAACAGGAGAAAACTGGCTTCCAGGCAGCTAGGATGAGAGGGTCTTAAAGTCCACCCCCACAGTGACACACTCCCACAAGGCCACAACTCCCTGGACTAAACATATATAAACCATCATAGTATATTTGTATATATACACATTACTACATACTGTATATGTGTAATAGCAATATAGTGTAAGTGTGTGTGTGTGTGTGTGTGTGTGTGTGTGTGTGTGTGTGTGTGTGTGTGTCTGAGAAAAGACAAAAGAAAATGATGTTAGCTCTTGGCTCTTGATTCAATTTATTGATAAAGCAGTGCTCTCAGGTCAGGCTGTTCCACCTTTCTCCTGGGCTCACACCAGAGTTCTTCCATTTTCCTCTCTGGCCCAGAAGCAGTGTCAGCCCAGAATAATGTTGCAAACACAGATATGGTCCTCATCTCTTTACTCAAGTGAACATAAAGTAAAAGAAGCCAAGCACATACTTTTGAAATTAGATGAAAATGAGCATTTTTTGCTTTTCTGTGGCAGTATGCAACTCTTGAAAGGCTAATTAGAATCCAAACTCCAGGAAGTCATCTTGCTGCAGAAACTGTGCTAAATCTCATTCACTATGGCACAGGCCTCTGGTCATACATGTGTTCCTCCCAGCATTATTCATGATTGAAGTGACAGCCCTACAGATGGAACAGCTAGCTAGGTAGGTGGTGGCTGTGAACACTCTTGTCCTGGCCACAGCGAGTGTGTGCCCACCCGTGTGGGGCAAATGACGTACTTATCTGTGCGTATGTGTGCCTTCTTAGTAGCTGCTTAAAACTAAAGGGTTGATGCTGTGTTTATCTGCATGCAGGATTCTGCAATTCTGTTATGATGTTTCATATTTAAATGTTGCTTGTTTCAGAATCTAATCCTGTAAGGAAAGTAACAGTTTCACAAATGTAAAGGTGAATTAAGTTGATTAATGTATTAACTCAGGATTTGTATAAAGTGTAATAGTAATCCTCAGTCTGTCTCCAGAAACCCCTGGTTTACTTCCATGTAAGAGAATGTGCATTTCATCCCCTACAGTTTCTCTGCATTTTGTGCATGTCCTTATTTTACAGCATTCACTTGTCTCCCTGCTTACATTTGTTTCTCTTCAAGCTTGATGTTCCCTCTGTAATCAGCTTCTTAGATGCTTTGTTTATTTGAAACGATTAGTTTTCCAGGAAGCTGCTGTTCCTGGGAAACTAGTTCATGAAGGCAGTAGGGTGCATTTTGGTTCTGTTTGTTTGTTTGTTTTTCATTCTTACTTTTGTGTACTTAGAGACAGGACCATGTAGCTCAGTCTAGTCTCAAACTCATGATTCCCCTGCCAGACCTTGCCTATTGCTGGGGTTACAGGTGCGCACGAACTATCACGACTGTCTTAGCATTTCATCTGTTGTCATCGACACATGGAACTAAGGAAATATAGATCTTCTATTTATAATTCATTTTCTAGACAGATTATAGTTGATGTACGTATGAGAAATTGAGTGACTCCAGTTCACATGCTGCCCTCCAGTGTGCTCGAGCTGTCAACTGAGGGTGACTTGTCATCATTTTGTAATCTAGATGTGTTACTTGTTTGGAAACTTAAGCAGTCTAATGTGTCATGTGATGTATACATGTCACCAGAACATCGACAGTTGATGGAGAGTGTGTGCCAGGCTCAGAAGGGTTGGGGCTATGTCTGTTTTCTTAACCCTCTCCTTGGTCTATTATAATATTCAATTAGGCTCTCAAGCAAGTCATTGTTGAATACCCAACTGCCTACTTTTGCCAATTTGTTGTAAAACTGCTTCTAATGAAGTACGGGACTTAAAGGATTTAAATAACTATTTTGTGTTTGGTAGGCTCTTTGGTTTGTAAGGAACAAAACGACTAAAGTTACCCACTAACAAGGGGAGAGAGGAAGGAAAAGAATGAATATAAATGGCCATGCTTAAGCTTTACTTTTTCCAGGAATCCATAGCAACGCCACTGGTTTCTTGGTTGACACCCACTCTGGGCTTTTCTTTTGTTTCCTCTCGCCTCTGCATTTGAGTAGCATTTTGTTTCTCCTGGCTCTCTGATTGTGTCATGTTCATGTAACTGTACTGTATAGCCCTGAGCAATTATTGATGTGTGTTAATTTGCCTTAATTTGGTTTGGACAGAGCTTATAAACCCAGCTGTCCGTGGATATACCACTGGGGAGCCCATCCCTCCTACGAGCTCCCAATCAGCTTCTGTTTGATTGTTGGGATATAAGCAGGGTGGGTCATATAGAAGAGACTTTGTCACCTGAATTACTTCTTACCTCACATTTCCTCAGGAGATTTTTTAAGGCAGCTAAAGCTTTTAAAGCAAGCTTTTTTAATAGCCACAAGGCCTTTAATATTTTCCTCATTATACTATTCTACAGAATCCTCATATTCCTGCTGAGTCTTTGTGCCCATGCTGTCATTCGTAGTGTCATCTTGTGGCATCAGAAGGCTAATTCTTAACTCGGAGTATTACTTTTATACGAGAAAAATCAAGTGGCCATTTCCCCACGTCTCTTCTCCTGGATAAGGAATTTGAGAGACCTCTTTGATCTGTCTCTGACCTAACCTCACCCATGGAGAAGGAAGCAGTCTCACTAAAAATTTCATAATGTGTTATATGAGAGAGACTTAAGTATGGACAGAGGTATTCATATTCCTCAACGCTGTTCTACTGTAGCAGTGTGGGGTCCAGCAGGTGAGAGTTATTGTGGAGGCAGCAGGCTTCCCTCATGTACAGTGTGAGCGAAGGCCCTGCGACACATGATAACAGTTTCCCCAGCACTGTGGGAGAAGTCCATTCCTTTATCACATAAACATAGCCAGTGCTGCTCTGCGTTTTCTTTGACCTGGACCCCAGACTTCTTTGGGTTTTACATAATTATATTGGCTTATTTATTCTAGTACATTGGCTGAAAATATCTACCAATTTAACACACTGAAGATGTGTTTTCTTTTACAAACAGGACAAAAGAATCAGAGTGTCTCAGCCCCTGACAAGAGGACCAAGTGCCTTTATTCCAGAGAAGGAAGTAAGTTCATTTGTTTTCAACACATTGTCTAGTCAAAAAATAACTCTAGAACGACATCCATTTCCCATGTAAAAGTAGGTGTGTTTTGCTCTTTAGTGTATTGTTACTTATGTCAAGAAAACAGACTTGTTTTTTTCAGACTCACTAAGAAAGTCTGAAGATTTTTAAGGTTTAAAGAGACCAGCATTTCACAGAACTTTTATCATATAATTGGGATAAACAGTTTTGAAATAAAACAAGAATTTCCAGCTATACCTTTGAAGGACAGTAGACAGGCAATGCCTTAATTACTGGTATTTTCTCATTTACACATTTGATTGACAGAATCCCACAAACACTCCAACATTTGTGTGTCTTTGGTAAGGGTTTGATAACAAGATTGTATGCCAGGCATGAGTTAGCAGTGACACAGTAAGGTTTTTGCGTGGTTTTGTTGGTGTACATCTTGAGGTGTGGGGTCTTTGTGCATTTCTGGTTGCCTCTTAGCAGTCACCAGACAGAGAACCACTGTTTGGGACTTACTTACCTGTCCACGAGAGCCCAGTACATGTGGATGCAGTTGTTTCATAAGAGTATGTGCACAGACATCTTTATTTTAAATAACTAGGAGCCTTGGCTTCTCCTTCCTGTCCCTGACTTAGTGGCCGTCTTATTGAGCCAAATCTCAAGTGGAAGTGGCTTGCGTTGCACATGCCTCTGCCTTGTGGCCCAGGACCGCACTTGCGGGATGATGGCCTAACACTTGTGAATGGCCTCTTGAGGCATCTTTGTAGCATGTATTTGAAGATAATCTATTTTTTAGGATATGATGCAGTATATGAATCTGGTAACATATTGTGAATGTCCTGAGAACTAAGAAACATCTGGAGAAAGCAAATTAAACATAGGGAAGAGTTCTAGACCTAACTATATTTGGGTCTGGATCCTTGTTGTTTTTTAACTATCTGCTCATTTTGTGTGGTTGACAGAACAGGGAGATGGACAAATGAAAGTCCCCAGGGTCCCATAATGAACTGAGGTGAAGAAGTTTCCTTTTGTGTTTATGCCAGGGTAGCTACCATTTCTCACTTTTAGACATACTCCATTTAAGATCAAGTCTTTCTCCATAAACAGTTAGTTCCTTTGTATAATTTATACTTCCCCGGGGGTAATGGGAACTGAGAAGCCAGCTCTGAGAACAGTCTCCTAACTACAGTGTCAGTCTTTAAAGGATAAAACCTTTGGACTTCAAGAGATCTCATCAAAACCAGTTTGCTATTAACTAGATGCACAGAGGCGAGTTAAGTCCAGAATCTGCTTCTTCCTCTCTAACGGAGGAGCATGTTCATCTTAGCCAGAACTACAGTGCAGGTGAGACGAGCCAGCAATGGAGTCGTGCTTCGTGTCCATCCATTCCCACAGACCTGGTCTTCTCACGGGGTTAGCAATGGCCTCACACGACCATAGCCAACTTGTCATGTGATGCTGAGCTGGCACCGTGTGTAAGGCTGCATGCTATTCTATTTTTGAGAAAGTTCTTTGGTCCCTAGGTGGAGAATGTAAGTCCTGTTTTCATGTCTTATTTTTAATAGTTACTGTGATAGGCGTAAACTAGCAACAGCCGGATCTCTTGTCTTTTAATAAATTTCATCGCAAGTCATTATATGTTTTTGTATCTCTAAAAAGATTTCATAAAACTTCTTAAAAGTGTTGATGAGCAAAAACAACAAGGGATCAGATATTTGTCCAAAATAATGCAATTAATGTTCTTTGTCAGTTGATGAGACTAAATGCATGTGACCCAATGCTGCTAGATTTGCGTCACTACACACTTGTGTGACAATGTCCAGGCAAGCCAGCTTTGAAGTCTGCATGCTTTCTGTAATGACAGATGGTGGAGGCTTCTTTCCTCAGCTTCATAGCTGCGTGCTTTAATGTTTGATAACTTAACATTTGTTGTTTAATAAATTGTGGTACCAAAGCCAAAACTGAATAGTACTTTCTCTTTTTAAATGTCTGCTTCTAGTATGAGCAACTGCATAATTGCTGTATCTGTTAGCATCAAATGAATAATGTATTTCTTTAGTACAGGCAGAGTCCATGTAAGCCAAAGCTGTCTTTACATCACAGCGCTCACTGCATTCTGTGCTTCTCGGTTGTAAGGTTGTCCAAGCAAACACAGTGGATGAACGAACAAACTTTCTTGTGGAAGAGTACTCTACATCTGGTCGCCTGGACAACATCACACAGGTGATGAGCTTGCACACTCAGTACCTGGAATCTTTTTTACGGAGCCAGTTCTACATGCTGCGTATGGACGGCCCCCTTCCCCTCCCAGACAGGCACTACATCGCCATCATGGTAGGTGCTTACTTCCCACTCTTCTCTACTGTCAGGAACTAGCTTCCATGTGGTCTGTGTCCCTTTGAAGGTGCGGCTTTGGGGGAGGGTCTGAGTAAGTGTTTGCATGGGAGATGTATGTGTTTTGTGGAGTTGTGTGTGTAATATGAGTGTGTATAGGGTGTGTGTGTGTGTGTATAGAGAGAAGTGTATATGTGTGCATGTATATATGTTTGTGCATATGTGTGTGAATGCATATGTATAAAGAGGGATGTTATATGTACACACACGTGTGTGTATTCATGTGTGAGTGTGCATATGTATAGAGAGGGATGGTATATGTTCACACACGTGTGTGTGTATTCATGTGTATGTGTGCATATGTGTAAAGCTGAGTGTATTACAAGAAGCATAAGTGAAGAAGCCTCTGGTATCCCTTGGATACATTCAGAGTGATTTAAACCACTTAATATGCTGAGTGTTTCTCCTTTAACCTTCAATAGAATCATTTTTCATACTTAATTTCTTATGATTAAAGATGGTAATTGGGGGGACTGGAGAGATGGCTCAGTGGTTAAGAACACTGACTGCTCTTCCAGAGGTCCTGGGTTCAATTCCCAGCAACCACATGGTGACTCGCAACCATCTGTAATAAGATTTGGTGCCCTCTTCTGACATGCAGATATATATGTAGAACACTGTATGTAATTAATAAATAAATTTTTGGAAAAAAAAAAGATGGTAATTGGGTCCAGACTAATCCCCTACCAGTTTTGCTGTTGTTCTTGGGGTATTCTGCATGAACTGCTTGTTACATTTTCTTAGTCACCGTATCCATGAACGTGATTCCTGGAGTGACAGATCTCCATGAGAGAACTACTGAGTGGATATTGGCGCTAGTGTAGCTCTTGTTACAGGGTGGCTAATTAGTTAGCTGCAAGTAGAGGGCTAGGGAGGAAGCTGAGATGGAGGTGCTAGAGCTGAGCTGTGTTCTACTTAGACAGCTACTGGGGAAGAGGATGAGGGCATGAACCCGTGGTGCTGTGTTTGGAGAGGTAAAGTGGTAGCCTGGTCGCCCAAGCCAGTAGAGCTGCTCTGGACTCAGGGCAGGTTGACATGAACTTAATGAAAACCATGATTTTTAGCAGACATTTTCAATAGCAGGCTGAAAACAGCAGTGAGACAGAGATGAGAGAGAATAAAACAGGATTATTTTACAGAAAGTTGCCACAGAAAAGAGGGCAGAAGTACTTAACATGGTGATTCCATTGACAGCACCCAGATGACAGTGACTGCATAAGGAGAGGTCGGTGATGGCAGTGTCTGGGCAGGTCTCTGAGGTCACTGTGGCTCCTCCATAAACATGAGTTCTGAATTGTAGGATATGCATTACTTAGGAGCTCCTGGATTTTAGATAGAACATACTGTGTCTTCCCCATAGCAGGCTTACATGGTGTCTGTATATTTCCTAAAAATATCCAGGTCTATATATACAAGCTCAAGAGAAGTTGTTGGCTTTATATAACTATTTGCTTTTAAAACTTCAAATCATTGGATAAAATGGTATATGAAAAAAAAAAAAACCTGCAAATCAGCCTCATGCATTGATTGAAGAATCTGTAACAACAATATGGTAAACATTTTTGAAGAAGAATCTTGTGAGAAAGGAGTTACTGATTACTAGTAATGACTCCATCTAAATTACCCACTTGTAATTGTCACCTGCTCATGACAGCTCTCAGGAAGCTTGTTTCTGTGTTTCAGGCTGCAGCCAGACACCAGTGTTCCTACCTAATAAACATGCATGTGGATGAATTTTTAAAGACTGGAGGAATTGCTGAGTGGCTCAATGGCTTGGAATATGTACCACAAAGACTGAGAAATCTTAATGAAATTAACAAGCTGCTGGCACACCGGCCCTGGCTGATCACAAAAGAGCACATTCAGGTACTGGGGACTCCTATCCAGGTTCTGAGGTGCGCTTGAAAGTTGAGAGTTCGTGGGGTTTTGTTTAGTATAATACTTTTTTTTTTAGTTTAATGTATTTTAATAGCAAACTTACAGGAACAGCACAGAAGACAGACAACATTAAAAACATGTACTTGCGTGTAGGACAACTCAGTTAGAAAAGTCTAGTGAATGGATGGAATCTACCAGATGATAAAAACACTACAAACACCATTTAGTTGCCGTCAATAAGAAATTTACTTATTTAAAAAAAATCCAAATGCTGGCGTTGTCCAGAAAATTTAACAGGTTTATTTATAATTGTTGTAAAGTTGAACTGTTGAAATGTGTTCACTGAAACATTTTGCTTGCATTAATGCTTTACATCTTGCATTTATATTAAAAATTCACACGCAAATGAACATGGAGAAACAGCCAATACCTGATTCTGTCCCCTATGTTTCCACTCGCAATCATATACTTAGGTACCTTTGACCCCATGGAAAAAAATATCTAACATTCAGAACTACTGATAACTGGAAGAGGAAAAAACAATTTTTGAGAATGAAATGTTTCCCCTCATAGTGGACTCTTAAGCACATTCCCTGCATAGGCGACATGCTAGCTGGATATCTTTTGGCATAATTGTTACACGTTTGGCATGGATAGCACACAGGCTGGTATCTTCAAAAAGGCCAACCACATAGGCCTCACTTACCTCCTGCAAAACACCAATAGCTGCGCTCTGGAAGCTTCTCGCACCAGACGCTGAAAGAGGAGCTTGCGAATCAGAAGTTCAGTGGACTTCCGATAGCGCCTGATTTCATGGAGTGCCACAGTGCCAGGCCTGTAAGGATGAGGGTTCTCCACCCTTCCAGCAGAGGGCGCACTCTTGCGAGCGGCTTTTGTAGCCAGTTGTTTCCTGGGTGCTTTACCACCGGTGGATTTGCGGGCAGTCGGCTTTGTACGAGCCATGGTATGGGCACCTCACTTACCTCCTTCTCCTTCCGCTGGAGCTCAGCAAGGGAGAGGCAGCGCTGCCGTTAGAGAGCGACGGCGGCGCGGCGAAGGCTGCGAACACACTGTATAATACTTTTAATTTTTTTTTTTTTTTTTGAGATTGTAATTTCAACCTTTCTTCCTTCCCCCTTTCCATCTGAACCCTCCCATATACCTCCTTTCTCTCTTTCAAATTCATAGCATCTTTTTTCATTAATTGTTATTAAATGCATGCATGTGCACGCGTGCACACACACTCAATTTTAATAAATACATACCTATAGAAACTTGAGAAATAAGAGATGCTATATTACATTTACAAAAAATAATTAGAAATTTGGTAAGTTTCATTTAAGTGCAAATAAAACCTGACCCTCCACAAGGAGTCACCGTTGGCCTGAACTTGTGCTGCTAGGAAAGTTGTTTCCTACTATCAAGGAGTAGATAGATGAAGTTTGCTAGAACCAAGAATTCCTGGCTCTGGCCACTGTTGTCAGCAACATGTGCCCTTTGTTAATAAAATACATAAAGTTTCTGATTCCTTTGCTTGTTTTAACACTTCATAATTTAAGATGCATAAAGAAATGGCTTTACAAATAAAAAACAGTTTTCCAGCTAGTGTGGGAATTCCTGGCCAGATAGAGAATAGAGCTGTGAATGTGACCCTTTGGACGTTCGCAGGTGCTGTCCAGCCATGCTCAGCACAGCCCAGTCCCAGCAGGGGCTCTCAGCTCTGCGTCACATACAGCTACGTATACATGCATATGTATTGTTAATTCATAGGAATGCCCTTTGAAATTACCTTATTATACCACACATTTTGTGATTTACCTAGTTTTTAACCAAGCAGCCTGTGTCTATTTTTAAGTATTAAATTAAAATTTAATATTAAATATTAAAATTAAATATTAGTTTTCAGACTCTGTGAAGCATAGCACACTGTTCTAGGCCTGTGTTGTGAGTCCATGGTGTGTTAGTTAGATCAGAGAATTTATAATTATTCTTATGACGTATCATAATTACTTTGTACCAGAATCTTTAATAGGCTAAAAGATGAAAACCTAGTCTTGAATATGCTTGGATTTCAGGGGCAGAGAGACATAGCAGGATGTAGTTGGTTAGACACGAGTTTGTGCATAAGCAGGCTGGGATCACAAGTCTTGGTTTGAGGGGCTTTTTTGTTTGTTTGTTTTGTTGTTGTTTGTTTTTCAAGACAGAATTTCTCTGTGTAGTCCTGGCTGACCCAGAACTCATTCTGTAGACCAGGCTGGCCTTGAATCTGGGATCCACCTGCCTCTGCCTCCCAAATGCTGAGATTAAAGGCTAGTGCCCTCACTGCCCTGGCACACTGGGCATGCGATTGCAAACATTTGCACAGGCTAGATGGACATATTGCACCCCAGGTTCTTGCAAAGTCTGGGGAGACACAGGGGGTATATGATTTTTTCTTTAAAGATCTGTTTAAAAAGCTAGGTCTAAGAATAAGGAGAATTTTTCAAAATGAGATGAGCTGTTTCCTGTCACAGAGCAGTTTCACAGAGAAGAGCATGCAGTCATATGTTAAAAGAGTAACCGTCAACTTCAGGAAACAAAATTGTAGGGATTTATGGATGGCAGTTGGTGGGAATCACGTCATCTGGTATGAGCCAGTAAAGGCTCCATTATAGAATCATTATTTACCCTTAGGAAGCCATGATCTCCTAAGTTACACTACCCCACAGAAGACATGAAATAAGCTTCAAAGCATTTGTATTCTCATCGTTTTAAGTTTATGTATCTGGATGTCTTATTAGCATTTACTGTATCTGAATATTGAATTTAAATTTTATTTTATAAATGCCTTTATGAACACATGCTATAGACATGGCCCAACTGTTACTATTGGAAGTACATATGGCATAAGATGGCTTGTGCCAAGTCTTACTATGAGTATATTCCATCACACAGGGTGGATTACAAATGGTGCTACCCAGCAGGACAGTCAGAGCATGCATTTGAAAACTGATCTCTGTATATGCTTTGGGATTGTACCATGTGAGACTAAGAAGGGAATAAGGATGGTGACAAATGGGTTTGGTTTTCTCTTCTGGCATGAGTGCCACAAAACAGAAGATTCTGGCACACATGGTGGTGCCAGTTACCAAGGGCTGAGGTGTCTCACTCAGGGTGAAGAGGAGGGGGAGAGGTGTCTCACTCAGGGTGTTGGGGGGGTGAGGTGTCTCACTCAGGGTGAAGAGGAAGGGAGAGGTGTCTCACTCAGGGTGAAGAGGAGGGGTGAGGTGTCTCACTCAGGGTGAGTTGGGGGGGCTGAGGTGTCTCACTCAGGGTGATTTTGGGGGGGCTGAGGTGTCTCACTCAGGTTGAAGAGGAGGGGAGAGGTGTCTCACTCAGGGTGAAGAGGAGGGGGAGAGGTGTCTCACTCAGGGTGATTTTGGGGGGGCTGAGGTGTCTCACTCAGGGTGTTGGGGGGCTGAGGTGTCTCACTCAGGTTGAAGAGGAGGGGAGAGGTGTCTCACTCAGGTTGAAGAGGAGGGGTGAGGTGTCTCACTCAGGGTGATTTTGGGGGGGCTGAGGTGTCTCACTCAGGTTGAAGAGGAGGGGAGAGGTGTCTCACTCAGGGTGAGTTGGGGGGGTGAGGTCTCACTCAGGGTGAGTTGGGGGGGTGAGGTCTCACTCAGGGTGAAGAGGAAAGCCAACATTAAGTTGAGAAGCCAGGCACAATGGTACTCTTTCTTAATTCCAGCAGTTGAAATTGAAGTCAGGAGGGTGAATAGTTCCAAGTCATCCTAGGCTACATTCCAAGCCAGGCCAGCCTGTGCTGTATGATGAGGCCCTAATGGGAGGTGGAGTGGGGGACTGGAAAAAAGGGAGGAAACCAGGGAATACAAATTAGCAAAAGTCAAGTTGAAAGAATAAATCATTCACCTAAGTCTTAAGGAAAGAGTCTGTGCTCAGGATAGGGCCAGCCAGCGTGTCAGAGGGAAGTGGTGATGATGAAGACCTACTTTAAAGTTTAAAAGAAGCCACAGCATGAAGAAGCTACTCATTGTAACAAGTAACGGGTCAGTTCAGAAGTGAAGCAGTTAGGTGCAGTGTACACTTTACCTGTGTCTTACAGTTAGTATAGCAGTATAACCTCATAAAATATGAAAATGCCAAAGTAACAGATTTGAGTAGAAGAGTATATGTCTACAGCTGTGCTGTATAAAGATGGTTATTTTTTAAATAGAGAAAATAACAGCATCACCCGCAGGAATGAACATTAAACTGATGAGAAGGAGTCTCCGTGTCTATGGAATTTACCCTTGGAAGTGACCCTACAACAAAACAATTTACAGGAGAAAGGATTTATTGTAAATTACAATTCTAAGTTGCAGTCCATCAATGATTGCTAGGAAGTCAAGACAGAGCTTGAACGGCTGCTATATCCACACTTCAAGAGCAGACAGAGGGAGGATATATGTGCATATACTTGACCTTTTCAGCTAGCTTTCTTCTATGTTCCTATAATTCAGGACCTGCCCAATTTTAAGATAAGTCTTCAGGTAGTCCAATCAAGAGAATCTCTCTAATTGTTGACTTTAGATATAGTCAAGTTGACAGCCAAGACTGGGCATTACAAAGCTTTGTTGTTTTTAATGGACTTAATTCTGGCTGTGTTATTCAGCTATCTGCCAAATAAAATAGCATATGAAAAGGTGCACTGACATGTCCCATGTTCTTATTCCAGGGAACTGTCATATTTGGTCCTGTAGCGTGGGGAGGCAGCAGTCTCTACCAGATGCTATCTAGAGGGAAGTCAAACAACTACCCAGTTAAACCAGATTTTCACGTGACTGTGGGACAGTGTCCAAAACACCTGAAGATGAATTGCTATACTGGAGACCATCTGAGATCCTCCAGCTTTGATGTTTCCTGATTCTCTTAACATCTCACTAAAATAGTGTTTTAAAAGTGCTCTAGAAGCAGAAGAATCATTGCATAATACAGTATTTGTCATGGCCAATGCCACAGCAGAATTAGGTTGTGAGGCTTTGGTAGCTTGCATGTTACATTATGTGATCAAAGGTCTATCTTTAATGAGTGCAGCATTTTCAAAGAATTTTAGTTTGCTTTGCTACAAGTGAGCATGTGAGACTGTGGCTTCCATGTTGACCTTGGCTCATGTTCTCATTTCAGAAACTTGTGAAGACTGGAGAAAATAATTGGTCCCTGCCTGAGCTGGTGCACGCCGTGGTCCTGTTGGCTCACTACCATGCTTTGGCCAGCTTTGTTTTTGGTAGTGGCATCAATCCAGAGAGAGACCCAGGAATCGCCAATGGGTTCAGACTGATCTCAGTGAGCAGCTTCTGTGTGTGTGACCTGGCCAATGACAACAGCATTGAAAATGCCTCCCTGGCGGGCAGCAACTTTGGGGTTTGTTTTCTGAACTGTTTCTCTTGTAATCTTCTGGCTGTTACTGTCTAGAGAGAGTTCACTGTGACCAAATAGGTATTATGTACTTTTAAGATTCCCTTAGTACTATAAAAGTTTCATCAATACCTAAAGTTCCAACTTAAAAAAAAACTCTAGGGTGTTATTGTACAATACCTTTGCCATCTACTCCAAACCTATAAGTTGTCATTACCCTGGGGTCCCTAGCATCCCTACTTGTAGTCTCCATGTGAACGTTAAAGACAGTATATCCAGGAAGACTCTAAGCTTTCTTTTTCAAATACAGATACTGTATTTACAGAGTTCACTTTTCCACTGATGGTGAAGAAAATAATGCTGAAATTTATCATTAAAGTAACTTTTTTTTTCTTCCTAAATGTCCCTTTAAGTATCTTCGCTGCCCAGGTAACTTTGTAGTCTTAATTTCTTAGTATACATTTGGCTGGATTTCTTTGGATTTTCTATACATTTCTTGGCACCTTAAGCAAAGTGATATTGTTAGAAATAATAAAAACAGGACTGTAATGCCAGGCCCTTACGCAACAGATCTCAAAATGGTGTATTGATCTGCAGGGTACTGTGTGACTGAGGAAAACGCCGTATCTTGGGGGGTGGAAAGGAGAAAGTTTGAAACGACTTCAATTTTCAGTAAATTACAGTTGTTATATACCAAACACTAGAATTCTATATTTTAACACATACACATGTGTTATGTTTATAAATATATATTTATAACTGAAGCAATCTAATACATTTGAAAATATTTGAGTATGTTATCTAATTGCTGTGAGTTAATAAAAATTTAGGATATTTTTAAAAATCGTTTCAATAAAATGTAAATAATCCATGACCCAACTTGCCCATTAAATGGGTTAAGCAAATAGTTGTGAGTGTGGTACTGACAATAAATTTTAGGGTCTTACCACAGTATAAAAAGCAACTCCACAGCTTCCCATCCCAGCTCCTCTTCCCCCACGCCTCGCCCTCAGTCACTCACCTACCTTCTAGCTCTGTCTTGTCCACCCTAGCCACATTTGAGATATCCCTGCTGGTTAGTCATGTCGTCTGACCAGTGTCCTCTGTGTGTGCTCAGTGCAGTTGTGAGGTAGGGGCTCCCGGGAGCCGTGTGTAGTGTCAGAGCACCAATGCTGTTTTCTGTTCCTCCAGATTGTGGATTCTCTAGGTGAGCTGGAAGTCTTAATGGAACGAATGAAAAGGCTTCAGGATGACAGGGAAGATGAGGAGACCACTCGAGAAGAAAGGAGCACGCGTTTTGAGAAGGAAAAGAAAGAAAGTCTCTTTGTGGTCCCTGGAGAGACTTTCCATTCATTTCCTCACTCAGGTGTGTTTGCCCTTTCTCTTGCTCAGTTGTTCAGATATGAGGACCGGCCTGAGCTTTCCCACACAGACACACGCATGGGGGAGTGCTGCCATCTCTATCCTTTGCACTCCTGCTTCACCAACACTGGGCTCTGTTCTCAGAAACCTGCCGTTGTGCAAACACTATGCAGTGCACCCACATAGACTGTGGTGTAACTTCTGAACAAGAGTGTGTGTCTGTGGCTGCAGCACATGGCCTGCTGCTCTACAGTTGCACGTTTGGTAAGTGCTGTGCATACGTAGCGCATACATAGACCAGTGGCTCTGTCTTTGTGTTGCATTGTGGTATGTTTGTCAGGCGGTGCCCACTGTCTGTCCACCGGGCTGTCAGAAAATGTGAAATGCCCAAGACTGCTCTGGGTTGGCCTAGTGTCACAGGCAGTAGGAATTTCCTAGATCCAGGATCATTGAGAGTCTTGGACTGAAGTGTTGTTACACAGCACGTGGCCATCTCTATGAGACTGACCTGAGGCTTGTCCTTTCCCTGTCCTGGATGCATATTTACAGCCGTTAATTGCTGAGGTCAGCAGAATGTTACTTGCCACTAGACCAGACAGTTTGATCCTGAGCTCCACATTGTAAAAGGCAAGAACTTACTTTCACAAGTTTTCCGCTACCTCCACATACACTTCATGGCATGCATATACCTATACACACAAAAACAGTTATATAAATAAATGTAAAATTGCATTTTCTTATACTCTTAAGGAGTTTTGGAATAGTAAGGTGATGTTTTAGTTTTCTTCTAAAGGCACCAAGCAGTTTGTAGTAAGTCTTATTTAAGCAGCATGTGAACACATGTAAACCCCTCAAAGATGTCATTTAAGTCACATAGCTCTTGAAACTCTATTTTTAAGACTTATTTTATGTGTCTTAGTGTTTTGTCTGGGTGTCTATATGTCTAATATGTGTCCCTGCTCCTGGAGGATGTCAGAAGACACTGGGTCCCCAGGAACTGGAGTGTGAGTGCTTGTGAGCTGTCATGTGGGTGCTGGGATTGAACCCTGGCCCTCTGACACAGCAACAGGTGCCCTCAACTATTATCAACCTCTATAATCGGATGTAAATAAATACAGATATGTTGTGTATCAGTCGTTCCATTTTATAAGTATTTTACCATTAACCAGTTAACCATCCCAGTCCCAAGTTTGCTAGCTGTAGAAAGTTAGTATAGAAAAATGACCCTGTACAGTGGTTAATTGGGTTTTTTTTTTTTTATTTAGATTTGCCAACTTTAAAATGGAAGTAGAAATCAGTTTTTTCCTATTTAAAAAAAAAAGTATCAGTATGACAAAGCTCCCAGATTCCACGTAGGGAAAGACTCTTTTAGAAAGAATTCTAAAGAACCTTTTAATCCTGAAGAAAATAAACACTTGATTTTTTTAAATTTTTATTTTTGTGTTTATTGTATTATATAATCTTTACCAGAAGGTTACTCCAGTACTACACTGGAGTGTTTCATGTCTCACATTACTAACTATACACACACACACACACACACACACACACACACACACACATATATATATAATATTTATATATTTTTTTTTAGAGAGACCCTGTCATAAAAAACAAAACAACAACAACAAAAGCCCAGAAAGTTGTAAATTGTGTCTAAAATGTTGTTTTCTTTAAGTACAAACTTAAATATTTGCTTATTTGATGTTTGAAGTTGTTGATCACCTGAGTAGTGATTTTAACTCTTCAAGATAACTCTAGAAAGAATAGTGCCAGTCAGTTCCCTGTGAGTCTCACAGATCCTGAGACACAGCTGATGCTGAACAGCTGTATTAGGTTTTAGCCATGTGATGGGTGGCCTGTGAGACATCAGCCTACGACTTGCTGGCCCCATTGCTTTGGGCCTGTGGCAGCACAAATGCAGGAGGACACAGCAAGGTCCTGCGGTAACTTTCAGGGAACCCCAGCACCTACAGGTCCTGTAGCCCAGCTTTCCCACATGGACATCGGAGGAACACAGTGTGGTAAACACGAGTGGAGGGACGGTCAGACATCCCTTTCACGGACAGATTACTTAAAAAACGGGTCTTACCAACTGTTCTTTCTACGTTTTAAGGTTTTTTTCTGGGATCCGCTTTTATATGTTAGTTACTGAAATTGAAAGTTTAAAATTATAAGTGAGCAAAACAAAACTGGAATCCAAGGTAGAGGCAGCGCTGTGACAGTCACGTCTACTGTCGGCGTCTGTGAGTGAGCCCAGCAGCACAGGACACGGGCCAGAAAACCGACAGTTCAGTGCCACCGACATTCTTAGTTGGCTTTTACTTTGCAACTCACAAACCTCTAGTTTTCCTAGGAGGCTTGTCTGACTGTGATTTCATTTTTAAACGTTCTGTCATTTTGGTTATGGTGTGATGGGGTGGATAAAAGAGAGCTTGACCTCTAAGTTAGGAGCTGATGCTTCATAAATGCCATTAGCATGTTCATGGAGACCTAATTGGAGTCTGCACTGCGGTGAGCTTGGATTACAGATAATCCACAGTTTCCCACAGAGAAAAACCACTTAAAAGCTTTGCATGGCACTGGGGACCATGCTCCTGGGTGGAATACTTGCCTAGTATGCACAAGGCCCTGGGACTGATGCCCCGCACTTGAGAAGGAAAAAAGAACAAGAAAAAGAAAAGCTTCTGATAAAGGCTGACTGACTGTTACTTATTTCTTAAGTGAATTTTTCTTTTTCCTATGATGAAATAAAGAAAAGTGTCTGTTCTGAGCACAGCATCACCTGGCAGACAGGAAGTACTCAGCAGATGTCAGGTTCTTTTCTGCCTGAGCAGTGCAGGCTGAGAGCTCAGTGCTTCTGCTCACATTCTGTGGCGCAGGACTTCCCTCTTCCTGGCTGTTCTATGCGTCCCCACTAGTCAGTGGCTATAGCCTGAAGATTTAAGGGGACTTCATCTTATTAGAATATTCACACATGCTCTTCCAGAAGAACTTAAATAGTTGTCAAACTTTTAAACGTTTTACTCAGCTAAAATTACAGTTTTTTAAAATTATACTATAGTATTTCTGCTCACTTTATCCAGTAATTACTATTACTGATCAAAGACTGAATTAATTTGATATTAATTAAGTTATTTACAAAGAACCTATTTCTTACATAGGAACTAATTTTTTATTTTGAGAATGATATGCTCATTTATGGAATAGAGGCAAAGCTTGTTTAGTCACTGTTATAGTTGAAATCAGGTGGGCGGAAGTAATAGCAAAGACACATTACTCTAAAAAAACAAGGAACTAGAAGGAAATTTTCTTCAGCTTAAAATAATGTGCACTAAGTATTTGCAGTTTCTCGGTTGAGGGTTTAAGCCTTTGGGCATGGAGACTCTGCTGTGGCAGCATTGCCTCCTTGGATTCCTTGCCCCCCAGGTGATGCTCAGAAGACAGTCTCATCAGCTCCCTTGACAGCACAGGAGTAGCACTCCCACAGGCATGCTCAGGCTGAGGTGTGCACTGAGCGACTAGCCAGGCACCCAGGAGGCCTCTCCTCTCAGGATGCCATGCCTCATCTCTCCACTGGCTTGCCTCCTGGAGGCTGACAGTGAACTAGAGTGAAGGGACTTTTGCTGTTGAGAATCAGATGTAATTTTAAAAGATGCATCTTCAAATGTAGCCTTCATCTTTCTTGTCCCTTCTCTTGCCCCATGTCCTCATTTCCCCTTGGAGAGATCAAACAAGCTTTAAATCTTACATTCCCGAGCCTGAGCTTCTGTTTCAAAAATAGTAAATTTGACACATTGATCTTTTTTACTACTGTTCAAATATTTCAGTGTGGTTGGGGTTTTCATCTTCATAACTATAATTAAAATCTTAATACCTAATATCGGGTAAAGAAATTATACGTAGAACTTCATGCATAGGCGTTTTGTGAGTATGAGCCGTGTAGTCAGCACTGAAGTTCAGGCTCCGTGTCTTGGCATTGTACATGTCCTGAGTGCCTTTATTGTCCCCTAGATTTTGAAGATGACATGATCGTAACAGCCGATGTCTCTCGATACATCGAAGACCCAGGCTTTGGGTATGAAGACTTCGCCAGGCGAGGAGAAGAACATTTGCCAACATTCCGAGCCCAGGTACACAGTGCTTTCAACTTAGAGAAACTAGAAAGTTCTGCCCTTTCAAGGAAGAACTGTTAAAAATATAAATAAAGTGTCTTCTAAAGTAGCTAGTAGGCATTTTGATAGTGTCTGCAAAACGTTTTATCTAACCTACTTTTCAACTCATTCTATTTGATGTCCTGATAGAAGATAATTATTTCAGCATGTTTACCCCCAGGAAGTCACAAGGAACCTGGATGCTTAGTTTAGTTTGCCTGCATTATGCAGGATAGTTACATGTGCCTGTTTTTGGAGGGCAGGGAAGAGATCAATACGATAACATTCATACTAGTGCATTTGCGATGTGACTGTAGCCGTGGTTTGTGCTGGTAGTAGTGTAGCAGTCTATGGGAGGGGAGTTAAATTTAGACTCCTTCTTGCCTGAGTGAGTTTGGTGACATAGGAATAGTTAAGGACTTCTGGTGTGCATAGTGCCGGGCCAGAGTTTATCACAGACATGCCAAACTTGAACCGTGTGTGAGACAGCTCCCGGCTCTGCACATACAACTTGACAAGAAGCATCCTTGGTAAAGCTGCTGACCTGGAACTGAGCTAGAGATGCCTCCCGAAAACTGCTTTCAATAGTTTTATTTTATTTCAGAAATTAAAAACATAGGGTTTAACAGAGTATGCCCATTTTGTAAGTGGACACTTTTTCTGCATCCAGGACTACACGTGGGAAAACCACGGGTTCTCACTGGTGAACAGGCTTTACTCTGACATTGGCCATCTCCTGGATGAGAAGTTTCGAATGGTCTACAATCTCACCTACAGCACAATGGCCACCCACGAGGGTGTGGACACTACCACGCTGCGCAGAGCTCTGTTTAACTATGTTCACTGTATGTTTGGAATCAGGTATTTAGTCATCTGTTTTATTTATAGCCTGTTTGGGAACTATACCTTTCTGGGGTAAATGCTACCTGGTTTAAGAACTAATTTTCTTCATTTAAAGTGTTATGAATCTGGGGCTTAGGGAGATGGCTCAGTTGGTAAACACTGTGTGAACAGTGGGCCTGAGTTCAGTCCCCAGCACCTATACATAAGTCCACACTTGTAACCCTAGCTTTGGTGGGTAGGGACAGGATTCCTAGGGCTCACTGGCTAGCAAGCCTTACCTAATTGGCAGGCCCCAGGTCCCAGCAAGAAGTCCAAACTAAGATGGCCAGAATCTGAAGAACAGTGCTGAGTTCTGGTCTCTGACTTCGACACATGCACACACTGTATGTGTCCGTGATCACAAAAGTGAATGGTAGGTAGGTAGGTAGGTTGACAGGTAGGCAGACAGACAGTTCCTGACAAATCAGCTCCTAATGCAGCATATTATATAAAGAACACTACAGAGTTAGCATCCCTAACCTACAAAGCATCTGGAAGTTGGAGCTGGAACCTTTATGTTCATGGCCTGGGTTTGGTCTCCGTGGTTGCAAAAGAAAAATAAAAAAATGCCCTTAAACCTCGAACGTGATCACATGGCTTTGAATTTTGGAGTATTCTGATTTTTGGTTTTAGATAAAGGCTATTTTTTCTGCTCCATCAGTCTGAAGTTTCACCTGATGCGCACTGACGTATTAGGTTCAGGTTCTCACCCTCTGCCTGGAACACCCAACTGGAACCCCTACAGACTGGCCTTATTCTTGCTCATTCACTACCTTCTAGTATTTTCTAAAGTGCTTCTCTCTGAGAATGCCTGCCTACCCTGTTTAAAATCACAGACCTGTCCTCCCCAGCTACAAATACATTTTTCTTTAAGTAATATCACCACCTACAAACTATGAGTTTGCTTTGTACTTTTTTTTTTTAATACCTTAATAGAGTTTAAGCTCTATGAGACTAGGGGTGGATTTTTAACCCTCCTGTTGACTACAGACTCCCAGAGAAGGGTTTATGAGATGCCAGGCACCCGGTAAATGCTTCCTATGGCTTACGTAATGAGCTTTGCTATGACACCACTGAAGAGCAGGGTCTGAGCAGTGAAGCCTGGGTTTTACACAGTGCTGTCACTCACAGGTATGATGACTATGACTACGGAGAAGTTAACCAGTTACTCGAACGGAGCCTGAAGGTTTACATCAAGACAGTGACCTGCTACCCTGAGAGGACCACAAAGCGCATGTATGACAGCTACTGGCGGCAGTTCACCCACTCAGAGAAGGTCAGTGTCATTACCAAGCAGACCTCAGAGACACATGACAGCTTCAAATCAAGAACCAGGGCAGGCCATGTTAATAAGTTGGTACAACTGAACTAGCTATTGTTTTTCATGTTTTCTTAATCTCAGGATATTGACTGTTGACTAAAGTTCAGATGTGTGCTCAAGCTAGCATGACATATGTCTTAGTCAAGGTTTCCACTGCTGTAATAAAACACCATGACCAAAAGCACCTTGGGGAACGAGGAGCTTTTTTCAGCCTACACCTCTCAGATCACACTCCATCACTGAGGAGGGACAGGGCAGGAACCCGGAAGAAAGAATTGACTCAGGCCACAGAAGGCCCTGCATACTGGCTCACTCAGCCTGCTTGCTTAGAGCACCCAAGACCATCCACCCAAGGGTGGCTCCCCCCCAGCATGCTGTGCTGCCTCTCGTCTGTTGGCAACCAAGATGCCCTACAGACACGTTCTCCTGCAAGATTCCTTCCTTCCAGATGTTAAGCTGACATAAAGATAGGCAGCACAGTGTATAACATTAACTTCAGCATAAGCCTTTGGAAGATTGGATCTAAATACCAGTAAATCTACCATTTTGACTATAAAAGCCCACTAAGAAACGGTGCTTTGGAGAACCATGCCCAGCCTAGAATGCACTGCCATATAGAAACTCTTGTTAGCTACCAGGTTACTATTAGAACAAATGTTTCTCATTTAGTTTATTATTTTGCCATTATTGTGAAGACCTGTAAGGCAAATACATCGTTACGTAAGAATATCTGTAGATGGACTATATGTAAATCACTACTTAAATTAAAATATAGTGTTAAGAGCCTTTATCAACATTATACCATCAAATCTGACTTAAGGTCTTAGGCCTTCAGTATTAAATCTAAGAGTCCTTTTTACTCCACTGTCCAAGCTGGAGGTAAATCATTCTGGGATCCTAATGGTCCCCAATGATCTGTATGGTCTTGGCAAAGTATTCTATGGCTCCATTTCTAATAATTTTTAGTCATAGAGTAAGTCATACACCAGGCAGATTACCCACTTTATCTTTAGCCTTGATGCATCTTTGGGCTGCTTTTATTCTCAATAGATTTTCCTTTCTTTCTAGA
This sequence comes from Micromys minutus, assembly GCF_963924665.1. Taxonomy (NCBI): domain Eukaryota; kingdom Metazoa; phylum Chordata; class Mammalia; order Rodentia; family Muridae; genus Micromys; species Micromys minutus. The sequence continues at coordinate 10,716,469 of NC_137985.1, forward strand.
GATTGTATATTCTCATCAGGAGAATATGCCCAATGACATGTTCAAGGTATAGGAAGATATCAAGATAACTCAGCACTATACATTTCCTTGTCGTCAGGTTAGAAAATGTGAATGTATGTACATCAGCTTTCCTACTATAATGTGCACTGGTGTGATTTTCCAAAGAGTCGCCCTATGATTTTACGAGAGTCTGTGCACATGGTGGGTGTCTAGAGAGATCAGATGACTCAAGGAACCAAATGGAGCTTGTTAGATCTAGGATGTTTGCAGGTTTGAGTGATTACATCTGTGTGCAATATCTGGATACTGTCTAAATGTGGTACCTGAGAACCTTCTTGGTTACTTCTCTTGTGTTGCATAGTAACTAAGCCAAACTGTTTGGTTTTCAGGTGCACGTGAATCTGCTTCTGATGGAAGCGCGGATGCAGGCTGAGCTGCTTTACGCTCTGCGGGCCATTACTCGGCATCTGACCTGAAGCAGGAAGGTGTCAGCACGCACCAAGGCCTCCTACCCGGGACTCCCATCAGAACTTGTTTGTGACGCGCCTCAGCAGTTACTCAGTTCTCTAGTGTCAAAGTATAGCTGTCAGGGTTGTTGTTTTTCTTTTTGATTTTACTTTTGTTTTGTTCCTGTTGTTAGGGTTGTTCTGGTTTTGGTTTTTTTTTTGTTTGTTTGTTTGTTTGTTTTTTAGGTTTTTTTCTGGCTGTCATGTGCAATGGTGTGTTTTATATTTCTCGATGCTTAACATTGCTAATGATTGCAAAAGTAACCCTGACGAGTACTACTTTACGTTGTTAGAGTTGGATTTTTGAATCTGACCATAAATCATGAACTGGTTTGTTAATACTTCACTTCAGTACTTTGAAGTTCATATGTATGTGTATTATTTTTCTTTACTTAAAAAAAAATAAGGAAAAGTACTTACAATCCGTTCAAGCAGTTGTTTTTCAGATAGCAACATTCAGCGAAGAAATGGTGTCCTCCCTGAGTCTGGGGAAAAGTACATGCTGCTGAACCAAGCTCCTCGGGCACAGCCTGTGTCCCCACGAGAGCATCCGGCACTGTTCTCTTTCACTTATCTGACTTTCTCACACTGCTGTTGGCAATAACGTGAAATGTGATACAGACATCATCCATAATTTAATGTGAAATTAATTATGATGAATTCTCTAGCATGCTACTGAAATGCCAAGTTCAGCTACTTTGTCTTCTCAAACAGAGGCCCCGTTTTTCCACACGGCTGTCTGTGTGGCAGTGGACGGAGCCCTGTCCCAGTCCAGGGCGGTGGCTCTCCGTCTCCTCCGTGGCTGGTGCCCACTGTCCTGCTCCACACCGGGCACAGACAAGCTCACACGTGACCAAATGTTTCTGTGCACATTCTCCTTTTCTGAGAGTTAAGGATGGTTAGTTAACCCATTTTTTTTTTCTGTTACACTTCTGAAAATAATTTCACATGATTTTCTCTTATAATAGCTTAAGTAATTGGTTATTCAAAGGTAAAAATTGTGTTTCTGTGCCATTAATGTGATCAAGCACCAAGAAAACAGTACAGTCTTGTTTAGAAGTCAGCTCAGCTCCTCTATCATGTCACTGCAGAAGTGTCCTTTAAACAGGCAGAAAGAAATGGCCTTCACAGTGCTTTACTGTGCTGGGTGTTTTTCAGTTTCCCCATGCTGGGGCTGAACAGTGGTTTCACCATGCCAAAGCATTCTTTCCCCCAGAAAAATCTGTTTGGGCGACTAGGTTAAAACAAAACAAAAACACAGCGTTGTCATAGGGGAGAAAAAAAAAAACAGCCAAAAACTCACATTTTTTCATTAATTTATGTTGTTTGATTAGACTATCTTCAGAGAGCACAACCTTATGTATTTATAGCTTTAATTTGCATTATGTTAATGAACCAGCAAAGTGCCTAGAGAGCTGCCCAAGCGACTGAGGACTCGGGAAGCACCTTTGCTTGATGAAAGGTGACTTGGATCACACATCCCTGCTAATCCAGACCACCCTGTCTGTCATAGTAAGTCATCCAGGGAGCTCCCACAGAGCTCACTTGGGGTCTCCTTGTTATGTGGGTGACTTCTCTGATGAAAGGCCCGTGGCCAGTGTTCTGTTAGGCCGTGTTCCCCTTCTGTCTGCCACCTGTTTTCTGGATGTGAGTTAGCTCCCTTCCCTTGAGATGTTGTTCCAGAGAGGAGAAAAAAGATGGCTGTGGACCTGTCATCAGGGGTAGTTTCAGACTCCAGGATCTTTAAAATACTCCATGTGAAGAAAAGGGTTTTGAAGACAAGGTGGTTTCTTTAAAGAGACGGCTCAGAGAACCTGAGCCAGGCAGCTTTCTTGCGTTCTGTTGGGTGCGTGGACTGTGTTCACCTTCCTCTCCAGATTGTCTGAACTACAAGGAAGTATTTAGAAGACTGTTGAAGCCCAGGGGAGGTGTCCCATGCTAAGACTTTTCATTTAGGATGGAGTTTATTAATGCTTTTTAAAAATAAGTAATAGACAACAGTTTTACTTCATAGCCCCATCTTTTGTGCAGGTGAACTGAATGGCAGATAGAAATAGTTTTTATGTACTAAGAGGAGGAATTCTCACGGAACCCTGAATAAGCTTTAGACCAAAAGGGAAAACAAGGGTTAAGTACGGTGACCACGTACTTCTTGGTTTTGGTTTTGTGTTGCCCCAGAAATGTTAGAGATTGGGCTGTGGAAATCGTTAGTGCCTTCAATAGGTTTCTGTCCTAGCAAAGCTTCCTTTTAGTTCATCAGGACCAGTCAATAATCAGGAAACTAAGTGCATGAAAACACAGCAATGTTTTTGAGGGTCAATGTTCATGACCCTCAGTGAACCAGCCTCAAAAAGTTGATGTGTGAAGGTGGCCCCACCTCCGTGCTTCATCGGACACAGCGTTCCCTGTGTGTATGCTGTTTGTGAGAATTTGCTGTCAACCCTCTTTATCCAGTGTAAACTTGAAATTCTAATGCGGTTTTCCAGGGTGGCATTTTTTTTTCAGAGTATTGAATTTACAATGTAGTAATTTATAGTGTAGCTTTTTATACATAAATGTAATATTTTTAAAAGGAGCTACCTGACTCAGTCGGTATAACAGAGCCTATTATAAACTGAGCTGCACTCGGGCTCACACTGTGCCAAACATAAGCGTGCAAGTGTGTGTGAAAAGCACGTCTGATTGTGAAGCCCTTAACTCCTTGCTCCTGTGTTAAAATCAGCCTGAAAACCCCGATGGTTCCTGATTTGGATAGTTCGGTTTGGAACTTCACATTTGCCAGCATCTATGCTAATCCTTAATTTCTCAGATCACTATCAAAAACATCAAGGAAGTCAGGCTTAAAGGCACATACCTGTAATCCCAGTACTTAGAAGCCTGAGGCAAGAAGATGGTAGTTTTGAGGCCAGCCTGGGCTACATAATAAGTTCAAGGCCAGCCTGAGCTACATAGTGATGCCCTGTTTCAAAAGCTATTTAAAAAAGAGAGAAAGAGAGAAATATGTAATTCCCCTTACATGTGAAAGTGGGTGTGCCCACTTATCTGTGGGAGTGGTTGGAATGCCCCTGGCGACCTGAGACGTGGTTTCTCAGGCCAGGCTTCCTCAGGCAGACTCTGATACTCAGAGGAGGAAATGCATTTGAGATGAGACTACTTTTAAAAATAAGTACCTTATCTCAGTCCAAGGAATAATTCGCCACCCTTAGGATGCTCTGTAACTCAGAGGGCAGCTGACACAGAACCTTGGCCTTTTGACCCAGTGTTAAACCCAATAATAGCACAGCTGTACAGGGCTATTTTTAAAAGAGAAAAAAAACCAAATAAGATTTATATAAATGTCATGTAAAATTTGAGCCAGAGCCCTATTTTGTTTGTGTTATGTCTCTTGAAGATCTAATGGATATCATCCAGGGAAGTACTTCCTCCCCACCTCAGAAAGTTTCGCTAACCCAAAAATTCTAGACCTTTAGGCCATACCAAAGTAAATTTATCAGCAAACAGCTATAGATTATTACTCAGAAGTCATTATTTCCCATGGCTAGTGCATGCGTATATGAGAAAGGCTCCTTTAAACTCAAAGGTAAGAAAAAAGAACAAATCCCATGTGTACCATAAGAATGGTGCATGTGACAGGTAAATGAGGGTCTTACTTTGTGTTGTGTCTGAAGAACAACTCTAAATCACCACTCTAGTTCTCTGTGAAAAGGACCGTCTTGCATGGAATGAAAAAAAACTTGCAAGATGATCCAAATAAGCATTCTTAATGGTAACTCCCCAGGGAGCATAAAGGCAACTCCTCTGTGGAGAGGGCTCTGTATGTGCACATGTAACAGGAGCCAATTCTCAGTGGCTGTCACTCTGTCCTCTCTGTGGAGACTCAGATGCAGACTGAGGGCAGGCCACTGCATGAATGCATCCTGTCAGGCCGCAGAGCTTTAACCCCATGTACATATCTGCAGCCCATCTCACTCCTAGCTTACTCCTGTCAGAACACCACCTGCTTAGGAAGACTAAGAACAGAAAAGGCTGACGTGAAATGATCTGGAGTGCAGGTGTGAGGCTGAGTGTGTGAGTCCAGGCTGAGTGTGTGAGTCCAGGCTGAGTGTGTATATCAGGCTGAGTGTGTGAGTCCAGGCTGAGTGTGTATATCAGGCTGAGTGTGTGAGTCCAGGCTGAGTGTGTATATCAGGCTGAGTGTGTGAGTCCAGGCTGAGTGTGTGAGTCCAGGCTGAGTGTGTGTATCAGACTGAGTGTTGAGTCCAGGCTGAGTGTGTGTATCAGGCTGAGTATGTTGAGTCCAGGCTGAGTGTGTGTATCAGACTGAGTGTTGAGTCCAGGCTGAGTGTGTGTATCAGGCTGAGTGTGTTGAGTCCAGGCTGAGTGTGTGTATCAGGCTGAGTGTGTTGAGTCCAGGCTGAGTGTGTGTATCAGGCTGAGTGTGTTGAGTCCAGGCTGAGTGTGTGTATCAGGCTGAGTGTGTTGAGTCCAGGCTGAGTGTGTGTATCAGGCTGAGTGTGTTGAGTCCAGGCTGAGTGTGTGCATCACACTGAGTGTGTGAGTCCAGGCTGAGTGTGAGGAAGGACACTTGGAACCCAGAGCTGAGGCTCTGGCTGTCCTTGGCAAATGCATCTGCTATAAAGGTGGAAGCTCCCACTGGCCTGTGTCCACCCTTTCCTGCCTTCCTCTTCCTCCAAGTGCCTCAGCCACCGCTCACACTTCTCCCCTCCCCAAGTCTGTCTGGGTCTTAATGCCTTTCACAATTGAACATCACCAGCCTCCTGCTAACGATCATCAGTCTGTGTCTTTTTCTGAGTACATTTCCCACCACCGCTGAAAGCCTGCCTTTCCTCCACTCCAGTCTCCACCGTCCACCTCTGCTGCCTTTCCCGATATATCACAGCACCAGATGTGTCCTGTCCACACCCATTCATACCATCTTCCCGGCTGCCAAAATATCTTGCTGTCCTCTACCTCATCCCCAAAGAGCCTATAACTTCAGAGCCCCCAGCCTTCTCATGGGTTCATTCTCTGCTGTTCAGTAATGCTATCCATATTTTAAATAAATCATAAAATGTTTGCCTTCTATTAAAGTAGAAACCTTTATATTTATACATGATACAGAAATCGAACTATTTGTACCATGCAGAATTTAACATTTAGAAGGAACTCAGAATGATTGGATTGCTAGCCTAACCTGGTCTGTGTTACATGGTGAATGCTGGTGATAGACCCAGTCGCTTGAATGTAGAGTTAAATCCCCCTCAGTCCAGATTAACCTGTCATTCTTCAGTGGGACAGGACAGTCCTGGCAGACAAGTGGGGCAGTGTTTTAGACAACGGTTTTATTGTGGTGTTTGGGCCTTAAAACATATTTTTCATAGAGGACATCTAGTATAAGGTGTTTAGAAGGTCAGATTGGATCATATTAGCCTATTTGATGTATAATGTAAATAAAAATCCCACAAGACTGGGTACATCCACATTTGACTTGATTAAGCTTCTAACGCCAACCCTCCTTGTTCCCAATGGGAGAAAGCTTACCTGTGAGTCTCAGTTCCGCCTTGCGTATGTCCAAATAGTGTCATTAAGGAAGAGAATGTGTACAGAGGCAGGAATGCAGCTTCTCCCCTCCAGCCAGGCTCCCAACAAGAGATACACGTTCACATGTCGCTGGTTGGCTGACCTGCCCTGTTTGGGAGTGTGGATCTGAGATCCCAGATGGTCTTCAGATGTGTCCATCTCAAGCAGGAACACCCCAACCTGGCAGTGCCCAATTAATGCCTTTTCAGACCCAAGAGTGAAGCAGGGGCTTACTTGGGCAGTGACTTGGCCACTGAAAGGGACACATCATGAGGTGTTCATTTAGCTTTAACTAAATTAGGACTGCACCACCATGACATCCATAATCCAAAGGATAGAGGAGTGTCTGCTCTGAATGCGTATGGAAAGCCTTGAGATAACCCAGCCTGTGCTGTAAAGTAGCTTATAGAACAAGCACCCCACTTTATAGTTCATAGGACCCCAAATGTTACAAATGGAAATATGATAAATAGAATTTTGGTATGTAAAAAATTTGCTAAAATTGTCTATTTCTTACTCAAAGTAACCTCTTAAATGAATGTATCATTTTTAACAGAAAGAATGTTAGAGAGAGTGTATGGTCTTTAGTGTTAAAATGTTGCTCACAGGTACCACTGAGTTAAATGTACACTTTATATCCAGAAAAAAAACTGATTTCTTAATTGATCTTTCCAAACTTTAACTGGCTCTCCCAGTCTGTAACAGGACAAAAGGTAGAAGGAAGGAAGTATATCAGCTGGGGGCCGAGGATTTTTCCGTTTTAAAGCAGAGACTATCCCTTTCCTGATTCTCACTGGCTTCCCAGAATAGAGCCTGAGTTTAATGGTACCCTGACCACCAAGGATGGTGATCCGGATGACTTTACAGCTGGTGCAGACATTTCATTTGCACTGGATGTCTCTGCAAAAGAGGAAGCAGGATCTTTTCTTCCTCATCACATTTATTCTTTTTACCCAAAACAAGATGGACATTTAAAGCAAATCCCAGGCCACTTGGGCATCTTCTTTATACTAATTGAATAGGCACTCACACAGTCTGGTCAAGGTAAATGAGAGAGCCCTGTCAGGTCACCTTGGAAACATGGACTTGCCACTTGGCTTAGCTCCTGCAAACCTGAAAGAGATGTTCCTCGTCATGGAAGAACTGGATGTAGCCTTTAACTTATGAACTAGGAGTTGAACTTGAAATTGAAAGCCCTTCTGAATCCTGATCGTGCAGGGCAGCTGCATAATGAATGTACACATGAAGACTATAGCTGAACTGCACCAATCAGATACCAACTTCATGACTTTCCATATAGACATCGTCTCCTTAAGTTGTGAGTGATGTATGTAGCATGCTGTGAAACACCTGTTCTAGTTCCTAACTCATCAGTATTATACGGACTTACCCTTGTGTTCCTTGGTACTTTCTATCCAATGTAATCAGAAGCTGTGATGAATCCCCTTCCTAGTCCCGTGCTTTCTTGCTGTAAATTTTCTTATGAAGCACATGACTTTGGATTCATGTAAGGTGGATGATCTTGAAGACTGCTACACACACACACACACACACACACACACACACACACACACACACACACACACCCCAGTCTCTTATTGTGTATGGGTTAAGTTAGGATAAGCTTTTCTCCAGTAGACTATTGATGCAGTTTAGGGTCCACAAGTTCACTGTCAGGTGGCAGCCTCCTCTTTGTAGATCCAACTCTTAAAATAGCAAGCTTTATCAACAGCCACTTCACCCTTGTTCTATCGAAGCAGACCCTGCTGTAAATGTAGGCTGTGGTGGTTCCCCATAATGCCCTCCACATGCATCAGCAGTTATGGAGATGACAGAACCCATGAGAGCTTCTTCTATGTATAAGTAGGCTTGATTTTCTTGTTACATTGCTGGTTTGGCAGTTTGACTAAAGCTGACCCAAATGGGCCAGCTCGTGTAATACTCTAGTGGTTTAATGCCTCTCTTGTTCTGCGGCTGTCCTTTTGTTTTTTGAGGGATGGGTAATATTATTTGAACAGATAAAGAAGGAACTGTTAGTAAATCAAGACAAACACACCTGAAATAAAGGAGCTGTGTATTAACATGTTAACAATTCATAACTGCACTTTCTATGACATTTTGAAAATCTATTTATAGGTACAGAACAATGGGTTTTGTTAAACTGTATCACGTTTATACCTGCAGAATTTATTTCATTGTTATTAGTAGGAATTTTATTGGTTCAATAAAATTGGCAAAACTGATCCTGCTTTCTTTCTTTCCTTACTTACAGTGAAGAATATTCTCACTACAGTTTGCCTCTGCCTGGCGACTGAAACTTGTGCTCTGGGAGATGGGTCATGGGAATCCATCTTCCCTGGTAGTTTTGAGCCATGCTTACTTTTCTCTCCATCTTTAGCAGTATTAGATGTTCAGAAGGTAGAGCAACTGTTACTTTTAAAGGGTGGTCTCAGAAAAGGCAAGTTTATGTTATTGGTGTGTCTTATTGCCAATATCACCATTAGAATGGGGGAGGGATTCTGCACAAAGTCAGAACTGAGTTTCAAACCCATTTTTTGGTCATATTCTGGTATCTTTCTAATCAGTAGATTCTGAGTTTCACACACCATGTGATAGTACCTATCTGAAATGTTTTTGGCAAATTGGGTGATGTGCACTGGTTTCTTCACATACTTAGCTCAGAGGCGAACTTGTGTGCGTAGTTAAGAAAGCAAAGAGAAGGAGGGTGGGTAGGGAGAAGATGACAGTGCTATGTTGAGTAGTGGTGAGTCTCACAGAGAAGAGCAGCATGCAGGATCCTCCTGAAGGCTTTCCCACCCCTTGCCCCCACAGGCCAACTGTAGTAGGGTTAACAGTAGGGTTCCTTGCTAGTTGCAGTCTTTTCTGTAATATGAAACCTCTGGGGGATGGGCTGGCAGGCCACTGAGAGCAGCCCTTCTGAAATGGGTTATCTGTAACTCAGTCCACACTCTGAAGGCTTTGTCCCATCCTGAATAGAGGCGCATTCAGTCTTCACAATAACTTGCATACAGGGACTTGAGCTCTACTTTCTGACATTTTTAAACTGAAGTCCACTAGCCATAATTCAGCATGGTTTCTTCATCAGAGATACAAATGACTGCTGCCCTAATCGGTAGCTTTGTGGCTGTCTTGCTTTTGCTTCTCTATCGCTGTTCCCTCCACCATAAATAAGCATTATGCTCTACTAAGATGTAAAAGTATGTATGTGCTCAAAAATACAAAATTTTTGGCTAATTTGATGTTGTTGTTGTTTTCCTAGTGCTAAAGTGGATTCAATAGTGTCTAAAATGGTTCACTGGGCTACTCTCTCCTAGGAATATGGACTACAGGACTCAGAAAAACTGCAGACAGCTGCATTCTGTTCAAGAAGGGCCTTTCCTTCTGTATAATAAAGTTAGAAATCAAGCTAACACTTCTACTGTAAGGTTCCCATTCTGTGGGGAGAAAGTCCATCTCAGAAAATGTCTCTGTCACCAGAATCTCTTGAATTTGACATGACTCAAAGTACGGAAATTCCATAAAATGCCACTTGTCTTGACACCTGGGGATCTGAGATGGCGTTAAGACACGAAGGCAAAGATCGCAAGTAGACTAACTGGACCTCTCTATGGGTGAGATGGCTGAGGGAAACGGAGTGAAGGACGGTCAGGGGTCCAGGGCAAATGGAAAGAGCCAAGAACAGAGGGAGGACCAGCGATGCAGAGAGAAAAAGCCCCTTACCCCATCCTCATGCTGGCTGCAAGGGGGAATGGAACAGATGTAGTCCTTTCATGGGACTTACTCATGGTGGAGGGGGTAGGGATGGAGGAGGAAAGGCAAGGCCAATCAGCAACCTAACTACATGTTGGAGCAAAGGGAAAGACAAGAAATAAGAGTAAATGTTGAGGTGCTGGGATGTTAGTGAGGGGCAGGTGCCCTGTGATGTGTACTACAGGTCCTGAGGTGGTGTCGCAACTCCTGGTGTTGAGAAAAGCGATGGAGGCAGGAATTCCCTCTGCCCGTTGTCTGCCTGCCCACCCCAGGTCTTCTCTCCTCACCTACTTTACAGGATGCTCTAGGGACAGAGTGACTACCGGCCTTGGCCAGCAAGTGTCTCCCAAAAAACTCCAGAACAGCTGAAGAATCCACTCAGAATGTCTGGAAGCTGCTGTCAGTGGTTCTTACGTTGATAGGGCAAGTATGTGCAGCTCACGATCCTGTTGGTAAGCAGTGGTGTTGGGAGAGCAACAGTTGCAGTCTATCAGCAGGTGTTGGGTTCTCACGTCTTTCCTGGGGTGGCTTAAGCAACTTAAGGATTAACATAATGTGTAATGGTCGGAGCTACTACCTTATACCAACACCAGCTAACGAGTTCTCCACGACCTCTTCAAACCATCATAAAGATTTCAGCAGCTCACCTGGCTCCTGAAGGCAGCTCCTGCCAGGGCAGTTTCAGTTTGTGTCTGCCTTTCTATAACTGCAGCCCTAGATGAGCCATAAGAGACAGCACTTCCCAGAGTGAAGGGACAGAGGCGATTGGTGCTAAGAAGCAAGGCTGTGATTGGTCCAAAACAGAAGCATTAATGGCTGTGATTGGTGCTAAGAGGATGGTTGATCCAAATAGGTGGCAGTGACTGGTCCAGACACCCCTTGAAAGACCTTCTTCCCTGCTACCTGCTTACAGCATGAGGCCCAGTAAAGGGTGGGTGCACCCCTCTCCCTCCTCCCTCCACCCTTCACCTCTTTCCCCTTCCTTCTTATGCAGGGTGGGCTGGTAGCAGAAACAGTAGCTAGAGCAACTGTTGACTTGATGGCTTATAAAGAGGTAAACTTGGCAGCTGCGACCATTACTGCCCAGTTTTTAATCCCCATCCCCGTGCTTCCAAACGCATTAGCTTACATCCATTGGTAGCCACTGCTGGACAGCTAAAACTCCTGCAGTAGGTGGCTCTGCTGCTGTGCAGCCTGCCTGTCCACTGGTGACCCTGTCTGCTGGCACGAATCCCACCTGATGGTGCAGCAGATGCTAATGCCCAGTTCCTAAGCAGTCAGCTGGCTGTTCCAGCTCCCAAGGAGTAACAAGTGCCTTCTCTCAGGCACAGTCCCGGGGAGGCCAGCCACTCAGCTAATCCAGGTAGCAGATACAGAAGGGGTCAGGCAGCCTTGCTAATACCAATTCCAGAGCAACCAAGAGAGAGCTAATAAGAGGCTCTGAGGAGCCAGATAGGAGAACTTGCAGGCCTTGTTCACCGGCAGAGCTCCAGAGAGCCGGCCATGAGGGCACTGACCACTGCCAGGAGTCCAGGATTCGGATACGGAGGCCTGCTAGGAGACAGAGGGACTGTTAACAATAGAGAGTGCCACCTCCTAATGCTTCCCCTGCTGACTGCCACCACTCCTGTCAGACCAGCATTTAACAACCATCTCCTTGCTCAGCCTGGATCTCACCCAGGTAGAGGGTAGAGCTCTCGTCCTGCTGATTATTGGCACTTGGACTCTTCCCCAGGCCTGGAGCCCACACTAAGTGGCACATGATGGGCCCTTAAGGGAACAAAGCCCTTGGCTAAAGCAAAAATTACCCAGCCAGTGTGGGGTGTATCTTAGCCAAGCCAACACAAAAGCAAAGATAACAGTGGTTGCCATGGTGATTTTTATGCTCAGAGCATTAGGCGGTCAGACGGTCATACTTACTGGGACCCAAGCCATCTGGATACAGCCAAACGGGTTTGTTGTCTGAAACTAACCCCAGACTAAATCTTGATATCAGTTCAGCGAGGTCAGTGTCAGCTGCCCTTTAGCTCTTGGGGAGTAGGTTCTGATTTCTGCAGTCCCATCTAACTGTGCACGTGGGCTTGTGCAATGTGACAGAGCTCCAGAGTCAGAGACCCTCCTCAAATACCAGCTCTGCCAACTGGTTCATTGAGCTTGGGTGGACTACGTTTATAGTTTTAAGTCCTTAAAGCTCTTTACTTCCTTCTTCAGCTTATGGGAGCAATGAAGTGACAGGGTGAAGGGATGGCCTATTCCAGGAGTTCAAGGCCCTCCTCACCCATTTGGACCCAGTGCCGACCACCACTCCTCCCCCCTGCAAGTATGTGTCCTCGCCAACAGCTGCACTGTCTTCTTGTCTCTGACCACACACCCAGTTCCTCAGCTTCCCCTGAACCTGTCTACTGAACCCCCACTCGTCTCTCAGGGTGCAAAGCAAATGCCACCTCCTCTTTGAAGGCCCTGCACTCCACCTTCTCCAAGAAGCTGCTCTTTTCTCTGCACCCCTCTCTTCCTCCACCTCCCATGAGTGTATGATAAACAGCAGTAAGCACCAGGGCCCCCCCAGAACAGGCTCTGAGAGCACAAAACACAGGAGCCCAGCACTGGCCACGCCAGGCCCTCTGACACCAAGTACGTGCTCTGAGCCACTGTGCTAGGCTGCCAAGTCCAGCACTGTCTCACCCACTGGGATCATTATTTTAGCCACGCCCACAGCTCCTGGCTCCTGGCACATGTGCCAGGTCCTGCCTGCCAGGCACTAAAGCAGGAGGACTGAAAGACAACTTCTAGCCCAGGAGAACCCTTTCCCCACCACATGCTAGTCTCCTTTCTGACCATGATTTCCAGTCTCTTCACTGGGGGCCTGTCTACCCGGCCTAGCATTGTTCTTTGAAGGTAGGCTTTTAAAAGAGCTACTTCCACTGTGTCTGGTTGAGAATCCCACTGCCAGGTTTATCCTGTAGAGCTCTGGGGCCAATGCTACAACAAAGGCTGCCTTCCTATGCAAGGAGAAGAAAGGGGGCAGGAGTTAGACAGCACCATACTTGCAGAGGGACCCCGGCTGGCCACACAATTCCCAGAGGCAGCTGTAACATCTGGAAGAGGAAGAAGCCTTGAAGAGGGAGTTCTTTGAAGGCACAGCTGGCGGCACACCAGTCCTGGAGCTGGCAGCCCGCCTTGCCCAGCTCACACCAGCCAGAATGTCGCTAGGAGGGTCAGCAAATCAGAGGGTGTTACTTTTTAAAGCCTCCAGGGTCAGGTTCTAATCAGCTTCCCATTGAAGCATCATTCAAGCCAACCTTCGTTGAAAGAGCTGACTTAGAAGCTGCTTGAAAGACAGGACAGTTGGGAGGGGACAGCTGTGGCCAGGAAGTGTTGGGATGGAGGCATCCCTGGTCTGGTGCTTTACAAGCACTCTGCAGCTGATGCAGAACCCTGGTAAATATACACTCAGCATGCATCCGCAACAATGTCTCAAGTGGCACTTAAAAGTGCACAAGATAAGCTCAGACCCTCACCTAAGTCCATCACTAAGGAGGTAGGAGACAGAGGGCATGGGGCATGGTCAAGTCCCGTGAGACTGCTCCTCTTAGGACTGCTGGAGAAAGAGACTCAAGGACCATGGAAGCTGCCCCTCCACAGGGCGATTTGACCATGCAAAGGGAAAGTGCAGGGAGGAAGATGGCTGTAGGAATGAACATGGCCATCTGGTAGAGAAAAGCTAAAGCTGGTTCATGCCGGACAGTAGTGAGAGGAACAGACCCAAGAGCCCAGACAAGAGACTCCAAGCACAGTCCAAGTGACTTGGCTTAATCCAGGCTTCTTCTGGGAAAGTCGACAGGTGTGTGTGTGTGTGTATGTGTGTGTGTGTGTGTGTGTGTGTGTATGTGTGTGTGTGTGTGTGTGTGTGTGCCTCAATTGAGATTCATTATATAGTTTTAAAATCTACATATGAACGTCTGGGATGGAGAAATGTATGTTCTATGTCTACCATACCTTCCAACACACATCATTTCCCTCTTACACACATACCTTTCATTAGCTACCTACATGATTCTGGCTCCGGCTACAGAGGCAACACTTAAGTAAGTATGGGTCATACAATACTCCCCCTACCAAAATCTTAATTTAAAGGAGCATCTATTTTCCCCTTTTGCCAAATCTGGCAGCCTTGCCCATGTAGGGCATGGCTAACAAACAGGAATAGATCATGGGAGACGTCCAGTGGAGAGGCGCTGAGAGCTGCACAACGCTGAGGTGGCTCTGTCCTCTGTGGGGGAGGAGGTGGGATGCTGTGGCACGGGCCACAGTAGCCCTAGACAGAGAGAGACGCAGCTCCGGAATTAGACAAGGGACTTGTGCTCCTCCCCCATGACTACCGTTAGCACATCAAGAAGACGTGTCAGAGTTGGTGCACACACCTTCCATGGGCTCTATGTGAGCGTTTACCACGCTACCTGCCTCATCCATGCTGGGTAAGTAATGTCTCTCCCTTACTGCCTGCCTGCTCATTTTGAGCAGAGGATGGGAGAAGACCAACTTTGTCAGCACAGCCCCTTGGCCCACGTGGCTTGGACTTGTACAATTCCAGTTTTTCTGCATGCTAATGGCTCTGGGGGTAGACTACCCAGCCTCTCTCCCCAGACAGAAGGCAGTTTTGGATTTGCTCTTCTGCTTGCATTAATGTTTCTCCATGTCAGTTTTAAGAGTGACGCTTACACTATATCCAAACAGCTCCTTCTGAACCACAAATAGTGGGTGTGTAAACCAACTGTCTAGCATAGTGGTTCCCAGCCGCCTAATGCTGGGACCCGTAAACATGGTTCCTTATGTCGTGGTGACCCCAACCATGAATGCTACTTCAGAATTGTGATGTTGCTGCTGTTATGAACTATAATGTAAACATCCGATAGGCAGGATAGCCAGCGAAACTCCTAAAGTGTTGAGAGCCACAGACTGGGAACCACTGCACTGGAGCCCGGGTTCCTCAAGTTCCCTGTCAGTCTCTGTGGTCTTGAAAGTCCTTCCAGCCCCACAGCAGTATCCCAACAAACTCACTTTCCACTTCCAGCCTGGCCCTCTGCAGGCAGAGAACGGCTTTATCCGGTGTTCTGGTTGCTTTTCAGATATCTCCCAAATTAAGCCCTTTACTCTCCTTTTCAGTTTTTCAGTCTTGGTCACGGCCACTTCATCCTTCTCAAAGTCATCCTCACTACACCGGTCGTCATGGAACAGGAGATCTTTTACATCTAGCGTTGTTCTTATGGTTTAGCACACGATCTCTCTCTGTTTCTCTGCCTCTGTCTCTCTGTGTCCCGATTTCCATCTGTGCCTTAAACATCCAAGCAAGGCTCTCTGCTGCTCACACCGCACACCTCCCGTCCGCCCTGCCTGTGACATCCTAGCCAACCGCTCCTTCCCAGCAGTGTGACACTCGGTATATGAACCTTTAATTGCCAAGAACCATTCTGAGAGGCTCATAAGAACAGCAAGAGGCTGTTCAGTTCTTAGTTTCCTACTACAGCCCTGCTCTTACCACAGCATGGGGCAAAGGCACACAGGAGGTCTTACACACACACACACACACACACACACACACACACGCACACACGCACACACACACAGCCTCTCTCTGTTCCTCTGCTTTACGTTTGAGACTTCAGCAATGTTAAATGTTAAGTTCTTAAAGGTAAAAAGGGATGAAGAACAGTCTCCTCCGCACAGGCTGTGCTATGACCAGGACAGAAACTTCCTTCTGGAGAGTCTGACCTGTTAGGACCAGTGAAGGATACCCCGTGCTGCCCTGAGAGGGGCAGGAAACAGAAACCGCTCGGAAAAGAGAGACAGAGACTAACCTGGAAGATGCCAGTGCAAGGCGAGGAGTGCATACTTAGACATTTGGAACAAGCATGCCCTCTGCAGGTAAAGCTAGGAAATGCACTTTCTGTGCAACCGTGTAGAGCAAGGGCGTGTGCTTGTGTGTGTGTGTGTGTGTGTGTGTGTGTGTGTGTGTGTGTGTGTGTGTGTTCAGGGGGTTGGGATTGCTCAGACAATCCACAGTAAAGAGAACACTGTGGCATTCCAAGGGCTGTCTGGCCACCTTAAAAGAAATTAGCAGGCTGTCAAACTGCTCATTGTTCAACCTTTGCTACAAATGTACAAATGTAACTGCACCTTCCCCACACCTAACTCGGTTCAGCTTCTGTTCTCCCACCACTTACCACTGGGCAGATCTGTGGACCCCTAGAAGCACTTTCTAGTTGCAAACTTGCAAGAGGCCTCTGGCTTGGCTTTCACCACCAGCCCTCTCATCTCACTTAGGCTCCCAAGGTGAGGACCTTCCAGGCAGGCAGACATATACTGGGCTGAGCAGGAGAGCACCCCGGGACCCAGACTGGTGGCATTCCCCAGGCTGGAATCTGGGAGCCCAAAGGATCTTGAAGAACTAGGGTTGCATGTTTTAGGGGTTTTTTTGTTTGTTTGTTTGTTTGGTTTTTTTGTTTTGTTTTTTTTTTTGTTTATTTTTCTGGGAGATCTGAAGTTCCCTTTACAAGGCTCTGATCCAAAGAAAAGTAAAATAAGTTCCACCTGCCTTGCTTGGCCTCTCAAGCAAGTGTCTCAAGAGCTGGGAAGGGGAGACGAAGTGGGGAAGGGAGGGGAGAGGTTGGGAGAGGAAAGGGGGGAACACTGGGATTCATCAAGCTTTGCCCTCCCAGGACATACAAAGAGCCAGGCCTGGCGGCTCAATCACAGCTGGGCACAAACACTTTGCCCTACATCTGCAATGCCCTGTGGGTATTCAGGGGACCCCAGCAGCAGGGAACAACCCAGAAAGACTAGTATGCAGTTCCCAGCAGGGATGATCTGTCCAGCCTTCTGCGAACTGAGATTTGTTACTCAAGCATCTCCAAGTTTCCAAGGAGATGTGTGTGTGTGTGTGTGTGTGTGTGTGTGTGTGTGTGTGTGTGTGTGTGTGTGTGTGTGTGTGTATTTTGCAGCTGCAGAACCAAATACTGCTCCTGTGCAGCTCCTGCTCAGGTGCAGCACACCTGGGTGTGCTTGTCTCTGCCAGCCTGTCAGGATCAGTCAGTCCTCATCTCTGGCCTCTGAATTTGCAGGTGTGCATGTCCCCGCTCTGTGTGAAGGTCTCTAAACAATCAGCTGCCACTCCTGGGAAAATATACTGCTGCTGGCTTTTTTTTTTTTTTCTACAGGCTCTAATTTGACAAATATTATTTGGGGGCAGTCTTGAGTCAGGCAGCCAAGCCCTGCAATCTTTTCTCTTCAAGGAAAACAATGTCCCTTTGTGGCCACATTCAGGTTTATCCAGATTCTCCACAGCCTGGGCTCTGACCTCTTCCCGGTCAGGATGTCACGTAGTGCAAGCCCCTCTCTTTGAGGGAGGCTTCTGCCTGGTGTGGTGTCTTATTTTTCAACTCTTTTCATGAGCGAGCAGGGGCCACATGGCCAGAGTGTGACTCCCAGGAACAGTGTGCCAGCCTCTGGGTCTCAGGCTGTCAGAGAGGATGGGAAGGTAGATCCGGAACCAACGAAAGAGCACTCCAGGGAGTCGGGTGCAGACAGAGGGTGTTCTGGAAGCATTTTAGAAAGTTTCCTGATAAGTGTGCCCTCTCCTGTCCTCCCTTCCTTCTCTTTCCTGTTTCTTCTTCTCACCCACAAACCCTCTATTTCCTCCTCTGTGCGTTTGGAAGCTCGGAGACTTATCAGGCCTTAGTGAGCACCGAGTAGCCAATGTGTGTTCTTCTAATTAAAGCTCTACAGTCTGTGTTTTCTTTGTGTATTTTCTGCTTGCCCACTGACTTCTGAGTCTGTGTGTTCTGCTGCTCTGCCTCCCCGCAGTTTAAGAAGCTGAGGCTGGACCAGGCACAGATTCGAGGATGGGTCTGGGAAAGGCCTGCATCCTCTGCTTTATTTGCACAGCTTTGAAGATGACTTTGAAGGTGACTCCATTGTGACTTTCTTGTTTGCCCACAGCATCCCACCAACACCCTCTATAAGGGGCTGTCCCTGAATTATTGACAGTTTAAACATTCTTCCTACTGCTGCGGCCCTTTGATACAGGTCCTCATGTTGTAGTGACTCCCAACCATAAATTCAATACTGTAAGTAAATTCAGTTCAGGGTCATTAAAACACCCCAGCCTGCCCTAGGAATCCATGAGCAGGTTGTAAGAGCCACTTGCCTTGGTGTTCTGTTTGAGCCAGTCTGAGAGTCAGGGGCTACTGTTGCCCAGAGGTCCAAGGCTGTGACTGCTGCCCAGACATAAGCTATGTCCCACCGGTAGGGTGTGGCACCTTCACTGACTGCAGCCATTTCCCTTGTACTATGTACCGGAAAGAGGGTTGGTGCTCAGTGCAGGCCCTTGATCCTGCTTAGACGAGTCAGGGCTGACCCAGCATCGGAGCCTCGGAGTCCGCTCAATTCTCTATGGTAATGGTACAGCCCACCTTCACGCCAGCCTGTGACCTTCCCTTTCCAAGGCTTTGGCCCTGAGCCCTCTGTGAACTTCTTCCTAGTACCGTCTATTAATTCTTTTCTCATTTCCAAGTGGTTCTCAGGAATCCTACCTGCGAAGCTTACACTCAAGCCGGCTTGGTGACTTAGGGCTGTGAGATTCAGAACGAGTTTTTCATCTTTCCAAATTTCATTTGCTACCAGGAGACAAGGGCCCCTGTGAGGATGCACTTCTGTGTCAAGTGCAAGCGGTCACAGCACCGAGGGAGCGAAGCCTCGGTGCTGCTTCCTGTGATGTGAACACACCGCGAGTTCCACTCCAGTTCTTGTCTCTACTTATTTTTATTTTTTTGTTTTTTAATGTTATATACATTGTAGTTCTGCCTCCATGTATGTCTGTGTGAGGGTGTCAGACCCCCTGGAAATGACATTACAGAAGGTTGTGTAGCGAGTCATTTTGCTACTTTGTGGGCTTTTCTTTCTTCCACCCTCCACCCATCTTCTTCCATTTCAACCCCTGAACACCAGATAGGAGAGGAAAAAGGATACAGGGGAAAGGGGAGTGATGTGGCCATTAGACTACTTCTGGCTAATTAGGGAGGTTGAGTTACTTGCCAGAAGTATAATCTCTGCTGTCAGGATATCTAATTTCTTCTTATTGCTTCTTCTTTGCACATGACTACTTAACAAACTTTGACCTACATCAGTCAAGCCACAACACCCAGTCCTCCCGGGCTCTAGCATTTACAAGCCCTCTCAAAAGTTCCCAGAATTCCACATATCAACCACAGGAGCTATATACAGCTGGCAGAACCACGGCCCTGCTAGAGCACGAGGCTGTGGACAATCCGAAGCACTCTCATATCCCACACTTGGCATTAAAATAAAAAATATTCTTATAATATTTCCATGTTTTTTAAAGAAACCAAAATTCCAAAATTGTCATCAAGTTGTGAACTGCCATGTGGGTGCTGGGAATGGAGCTTGGGTCCTCCGGAAGAGCAGTCAGTATTCTTAATCACAGCCATCCTTCCAGCCCCATAGCTCTACTTTTAGTTGTTTTAATGTATCTCTTCTGTTTTTATGAGCACACCACATCCCTGAAGAAAATGGCTCCTCAGGTTTGAGAGCCCCTCCTTGCACAAAATCACAACAGTCTGAAGACCAGAGGGAGTACAGATTTCCTTGACTTTAGGCAAAGAGTCATTATAACTCATCCTAAAGTTTCTTTACCTGTGAAATGAGACACTAATGATGGCTTCCTGTGGCTGACCCACTTCTCTAGGACTCTGCTCCCTACTGGCTGCTTGTCAGAAAGGATGGTGCCAGTCATCTATTGGTAGAGACACTGCCCCTGCATCGGGGCTATGTTCAGCCACTGCACCGAATATAGTATTCTTGAATCTCCAAACAAGGTGAGCCATGTTGGTTGGTTTTCTGGTAACCTAGCCATGAAGCTGAGAGACTCATGCTCTTGGAGATGCTGTGTGTGGGTGCTGTGGCAGCCAGTGCCAGCCAAGCCCATTCTGCTTCAGACAAGAACAGTCCCAGCCACAGTCTAATTGTAATCTCATAAGACCCCCCCCCCAACAGAATACCCAGGTGAGCCCAGAAACTGACAAACCAAGACCTGAGATGTGTTATTTTTAGCTACTAAGGCATAAAGAGTTTGTTACACAATGCTGCCTCCTGGGGACACTATAAAAAATTACATGAGATAATTCATGAAAATGGAATTATAAGGTTCTCTGTCCATGAAAACTAACCTTTTCAAAAGCAATTTACTTACAAGGAACAAGTCCCTCGATACTCATCGGGTACCTTCTAGTCCATATTTAGTGGGCACCTGTTCCAAGCATTGATTTTCTAAACAGAAGACAGTTTTGGAGTATCTTCCTGCAGCCCGTGATAGAATGCCGTCTTGAATATTTTCATAATATTAAGCCCTATCCACTCCAGGAAAAGTGCTCAATGGCAGGTTAGGAATCAGAATGCAAAAATGACTAAGACAAACCAGAGGCAAACATGTGGGCAGTTCCTACATGGTTTCACATGTCCAGCGAGAAAGGATTCCAAAGAGCACAAACCGTGGGAGCAATGATTCACGTCACTTCAAGATGGCTCTCTGCGCACATCACCTACGCTCTGAAGCCTGCTGCAGAGTGCCGAGTTATCTGCACACCAGCTCGTGTTGTGAGTGGCTGCTTGACCTCCTGGTGCAGTTTCTGAGGTTGGCTTCTTGCACACACATACTTAGACATCACTTCCCTCCTGATCTTGTCAAAGGAGGAAGGAAGGAGGAAGAGGAGGGAGAGAGGGTGGGAGAAAGGGGGAGTGTCCTGCTTAACCCCGGAAGCCAGCAGAGGTCTTTCAGGGCATTACTTGGGTCTTGTTAACTCCACATTAAGCCCTAGATTCCAGAACAATCAAAACAAGAGAAAAGAAAACACACACACACACACACACACACACACACACACAAATACCCTATTATGTGGAGTTCAGAAAAATACCAGCGATTCCTTGGCAACAAGTCTGTTTCAAATCAACAGCAGCCTTCTTGGGTTTCCAGCGGACACCATGTTTTTAACAGGCTAGGGATCTCAGAAACAGGTGAAACCAGTTGTTATCAAACCCACAGAAGTTCACGCTGCGGTCACAGAAGTCATATCCAGTTCCACACAGAGAACTGAGTTTTATAGCTTCTTAAAATTATCTTTAAAAACATACTGTAGACGGTATCAAACAAACACAGGAACTAAAATCTTTTTGTATTGTTTTATGGGTGTGAGAGTGTTTGTGTGCATGGTTATAGGAGCACCGTAAGTGTGCAGTTCCTATGGAGACCAGAAGAGAGTGTCAGATCCCCCAAACTTACATCATGGACAGGCTGTGCTGCCATATGGGTGTTGGGACTCTAACCCAGGTCCGCAGGAAAAGTAGCGATCTCTCTTTAGCCTAAATTAGAATTTTTAATTTCAAACGACAATGGTAAATTTCCGTGCCACATTTGGGGTTTGTTGCTTTGGTTTGGGTTTTTATTTTGAGAAGCAGGGAGTGTGCAAAGAACACACCATGTGAGTCTGTACTCTTCACCCCCCCCCCAGAGTCACCTAGAACCATTCTTGGGGTTCTTGCTTATAGCATGTCTAATCACACAGTAGAGCTCTTCTCTTTATCCTCTCTGTTTGAAAGTATTTAATTGCTGTTTTTATTAACATTTCTAGGAAATACTGTGATTATAGTTTGCATAAAACAGAGCCCTTCTTTCAACACTTCAACACGCTTGCTAAAATTTACATAAGTAACAATATTTGTATTATGAGGGGGACTCAATCTGTTCAATCATCGTCAAAGCGTACACTGCCCTATATATCACCAAACTTTTTCTAGGCAGGGACAGGAAAGTTAGAATTATAAAGAAGCTCTTATGGGAAAGAATAAAACATTTCTTCTGGAATGTAGGGGAGAGTTCTAAGGATTTATAGGTGAATGGGTGCTTTAGAAATACCTGGAACTCTGCCTTAGACTGGAAGCAGTGTGTGCTTTAGGGCAGATAACATGAGATACAGACAATTCCAGAAGCCGTAGGTCAAGCGCTAGATGCTGGGGTGCCTGTGGTCTGGGTGGTGGGTACAGAGCTAGCCGTGTATGTGAATGAAAGCATACAGAATAGGCCTCAGAGGCTGGACGTGGATCCCAATTAGAGGTGGGACTGATGCATCATTCAATTCCTTCCTGTGTGGCCTTGGATGAGGTATGGTGACCTCACTAAGGACAGAAGCCAGGTGTCCTCCTTTATAGAAACCAAGTACAATGGGCACACACATTGCTGAGACTAAGTGCATGGTGCCCTCTCACCTAAGTAAAAGTCCAGAGAAGCCAAATCTGTCACAAAATTCTGGGTTCTATGAGACAAGAAGCCTGAAGAGAAACCTGTTGAAGCCAGAGACCAGAAAGCCTTGCGTCTCCCTAAGCACTGCAGCAAACACGGGTCTCTGTTTTGTCTGTACTCCAGCCTGCGCTTTTAGACACCAAAGGGGCATCCGGCCTCTGCTTTCAGTTTCACGATGGTGCCCACACTACACTTTAACTTTGACCCTTTCAGCTTTGATCCAGAAACATCGTGATCTGTATGGAAACTCAGAGTCAGATGTCTGTCTGTCTGTCAGATGAGGAAGCAGAGGTAAGCAACGCATGCACATTAGTTGAGCCAGGCCTGGCTGTCATCTGGACGACAGAGCAACACTGGCCTCCAGGAGTGACCTCGCCTCCAGGGGAGCATCTCACATGGAAACCGACATAAGTGGTCATGAGCACACTGCCGATTTGCACTGCGGCCTGTAGAGATGAGATGATGGTGCTGGGAAAACACAAGCACAGACAGCCAGAGAGCCCAGAGAGTGGCCATGCTCTCCACGGGCTGCCTTTCTGAACCATTTGTTTCCTGATGGTAAACAAACAGGTGCATTCTCTAATTTTCCATGTGAGTCAGATTCTGTGAAGCAAATAGGTCTTTGTTCATATTTATGAAGAATATCAATAGTAGTTCTGAGCTCTGCTCACTGAGCAGAACTTCTAATTGCTCACATACAACTCAGGAAATTTTAATAAACAATAGCAAACTGAAAATTGCATGGGATCATGATTTGAATCAAAAAGAAAATAAATGGGCTGGGGATATGGCGTAGTGAGTAAGGGCTTGCTGCATAAGCTTGAGGGCCCGAGTTCAGATCCCTAGTAACCTCCCTACACCCACCCTGTGTGTGTGTGCATGTTTGAGCACACACACACCTGTAATGTCAGAGCTAGGGGAGCAGAGACAAGCAGATCCCCAGAGCTCATTGGCAGAACTAACCAGCTGGTGGGCTCCAGGTTCAGTGAGAGACCCTGTCCCAGAAGAACAGGGTAGAGTTCAACAGAGGAAGGCCTCAACCTCTGGCCTCCGTGTGTACATGTGTGCGTACACACCTACAAACAGATGCAGAGAGAATAAATGGGCATGGTATGTAACTCAGGAGGGACCTTTCCTGGCATTAGCTAGGTTTACTCTCCAGCCTCACAAAGAAAAAGGGAAGTAGTCACAGACAACCCTGAACCTCATTCCAAGCATTCAGACACCTCTCCATATACCTCACAGAACCAGTAAGCTGTCAGCAGTGACTTTATTTAGCATCTGCAAGGTGCACAGCACAGTACATAGTATGGTCAACATGGCTTTGTCTCACCCTCTGCAGAGGTGTCCTTCATCTTCCTGATCTTGCAGGTTTTCTTCCTGTGCCACATGAAACGGCAAATATCCTTAGTGTGGTGTTTGCCATGATACACCACAGCATGGGTTGTATCGTATGTTTTTCCTACCACACTGGAAACGCCTTATTGATGGAGCATTTTCCACCTCTGCAACCTTGGTGACCAGTGTTTGCTAGATGGATGGATGAAAGAGGAACAGAGGAGGCTTCCTGTGGGTTCCTTTCATTCCCTAGTTGGCATTATGTGGAAAAGGCACTAAGGGAGAGAAGCATGTTGAGAACATGGCTGACACAAGCTAGAAAAACAGCTCCAAGAATGACAAAGTTGGCCAACTTCCCCAAGGGCCTGAGAACAGAATGGAGCCACAGCAAAATCTCCAAGCTAAAGACAGGGTTCAGCTTCCTAAACCCCCATGTCAGAGGCCTCAGTAGCCTTCTGGGAATAGGCCATCAGCCCAGAGATCTGGTAGGACTTTAAAAATAAATACAGCTAATTCCAGTAAACCAGAGGCCCTGCCAACAAGAAACTCCAGAACGAAGGGTCTCAGCCCTCCAACCTGAAGAGTATATTTTTGTCTTATTATTGTTTCCCATTTTTTTTAAAAGCCACAGAAAAAATAAATAACCAGACAACAGACGGAATATGGCAGCAGGGGTTGGGGTGGGGTATTTCCAAGTGATTCCTTATAAGGAATTCGAGCACTATTTGTGTCCTCCTAGGGCCTCACAGAATGCAAATATTCACTGAAAGGGAAAGAGGGCTTCACTGAGATGCAGTCAGCACAGTCTTCTGTGAATACCTGACATTTTGCTAACCATGCCACACCCAGTGGATGTCTTTGGTAGGTGATAAATCCTACTTACACACACAGGGAGACACACCCCAGTGTGATGGGATGTTCTAGTTCAGCATGACCTTTTTCCAGCCAGTCCTGCAAACAAGGTCACCACAGCCTCCTGTGCCTCTGGGCACAAACATGAGGGTTTGGCCAGTTTCCGTGACAACTTAGGGACCTTCAGTGTCATCAGTGCCAAGGTAAGCTCCCATTTACATAGAAAACTCATGGCAAATATTGCTATGACTCTTGATAAATGATGTGCATCTACCTAAGCAAGGGCTGGTCTGCTGTCCAGATTCCTAGTCATGGCTGCATGGAATGCTAGCCCTCTCTGGTGCTATTCAAATCTTCTGCAAAATTTAATTCTGTCTCGGTTCACATTCTCACGTGCCGGCTCTCCGGGAACAGCTGATGTGTGGCCCCCTCTGAGTTTTCTCTCTAGACTCCAAGTCTTCACAGCTAATTTCCAGACAACCATGGGCCATGTTCCCAAGTTAAGTGCACACTTGGCCCTTTTCTCCTTCATAGCAACTCTTTGAAAAAATACAGACAGTCTCACTGTGGGAATGTTTGGTTCCCACAAAGCAAGTTTCAGTCCTTTTGTTATAAACTGTAGTGCAAGATTTAAAAGTAACAGGCAACTGATCAGAACTGGAAATAAGCTCAGATTTAACTTGCATTAATGAAGGACTGACTTTTTAGGCTCAAATACATCACAAAAATAATAAAACATAATATTTTTAAAATATGTTCATACATATACTTTTACCCAAGAGGACCAGAATATTTTTTTCTTTTTTTATTACCTAGATAGTTATAGCAAACAACTGTTTAGGGAAAGAAGTAAGACTGATTTATGGTATTGAATACTTACTTACTTGACGGATTACATGCTGCAAAATATGAAGTTTGATATTAGATCAGCATGCAGATCTTGTGTTTAATGCCGTCAACCAGTGATGTAACATAACTCGGCCAAAGCCTCCCTAGGACTGCCCATGGGCACATAGCGCCTGCTTCACGCCGCCTCTTCTAAACCTGAAGGGACTAGGTCTACTCCAGCTGGGGCTGCATTCAAATTTTATTCCGTTATTTGGCATAAAATGCTTATTGTGCCTCAGCCAAATTCAACTTTGGGAGAAAATGAACATCAAGCAAGCGCCGGAGACCAAGGTAAAGGTCTGAGCAGCAGCAGCTGCTGTCTCCATAAGGGAGGGTTTCAGAAGAGCAGCCACTGGCTCATTGCGAGGGGGGCCGGGTAGGAAAGGAAGAGAAGGAGATGCTGACACTGGACAACAATTTCCAGAGCTAGTTTGCCTTAAATCCCCAAGAGTAATGGGAAGCAAAGAATACCATTTCTCACACATTTGATGTCGTCCTCATTATTAAGATTCATAACCAAGCCTGGGTCATGCCAGGTGTTTCCCTCTGAGTTAGAGCACAGTGCTAAAGTTACCAGACTAGTGGAACTGTACCTGTGTGGTGTGACGTCAAACCCATCCTGAACATTTCTCTTAGATCAAATCTAAAGCTTGCCACACTCTTTTGCAGAAAAACACACATCCACCCATCAGGCAAATGTAACACAGTAGCGGACAAGGAACAGAAACCTACTGTTAAAAAAAAAAAAAAAAAAAAAAAAAAAACCACCACAATGGGTATTACTAGGTTTTTAAGTTCTATAACTCCCCAGAATTGTCTAAAGTAACCTTGTAGCCAATCCGCTTGAAGACACTAAAAACAATCTGAAACAGGCCACCCATGGTGCCAAAAGCAGTGTCAAAGAGGAGCGAGAGGGTGCCACCCAGGCCCACAGCAATGTCCTTACACACAATGGGAATGGCTCCCACGGTATGTACAGGGAAAGTGGCTACATCCACAAGGACTCGGAGAGGGATGCCCAGAGCTCGACAAACAGTCTTCAGCAGACAGCAGAGGATCCGGAGAAAGGCCCTGATGACCTTGGCCACGACCTTGAGCACTTTCCAGGGAATGCTCACCAACTCTTGTCCAATGGCCATGAGGTATGAGACAACAGCTTCGCCCAGATGGTATAGGCAACTCTCAACAGTATTCATCACCTGCTTGGCGACAAACAAAAGGAGATGGACGACGTTCCTCAAGACTGCTATAACAAGGTAATAAATCAGCTGGAAAAGCTTAATAAATGGGGTAGCAAGGAAACCCAGGACTTTTCCCAGAAAACTGCCCCCTCCCTCTGGTGGTGCTTCTGGGGACAGCAGGGCAGACTTCTGGCTTTGGGTGCTGGCGAGGGGACTCAGGCTCTCTTGAGACTGCAGAGACCGCTCTTCATCTTGGACTTGGTTGACCACTTCCAGAATCTTCTTCATCTTCTCTGTGTCTTGCTCTGTCTCACCACAGTTGTCCTGGAAGAGCTGAGGCTTATGAGGAAGCAGCTTCTCAAGGTCTCTCACCATCACATCTTCTATAACATCACTGTCCTGGGTGTGCTTGATGAAGCCCATGGCCCAGCCTCCTCCAGGGACCGCACAGCAGGCCGCCAGCCAGATGAAGTCAGGGATAGTCACTTTGCCCTTAAGTCTGTGGTCTGAGGGAACAGCACCTGTGAGGATGTATAGGTCTTTGCCTCCGCTGCATTGTGG
Organism: Micromys minutus; assembly: GCF_963924665.1. Taxonomy (NCBI): domain Eukaryota; kingdom Metazoa; phylum Chordata; class Mammalia; order Rodentia; family Muridae; genus Micromys; species Micromys minutus. Next base: position 10,743,516 of record NC_137985.1, read on the forward strand.
GATCAAGGCTCGGTCCATAAGGCTGTTGAGATTCATGTGCCATCGTTCCCGGAAAGACCGGGTCATCGGAACTGAATTTGTGAGTGGGAATGTGGGCATCTGGAGGTCGCTGTTAAGGAGAAATGGGTACAGCTGTCCGATTTCATAGTCAGAGTCCAAGTAGTCTGCATTCAAGGCTTGCTTGCTTCCCAGATTGTTCACAGAGGTGACGGCATCGGCCTCACCAATCACCTCCTCAAGGTCGCTGTCAGGGTCATCGATCTGAAAGAAAGGGGCAGAGCTGAGATTCATCCCTGCTCACAGCACCTGAACCACCTGCCAAAGCTCCAGGAACATCCTACCTTCCATCATGCCTCACCCGTGGGTTCTCAAGACAGGCGCGCGCGGGCACACACACACACACACACACAAACACAGGAACACAAACACGCACACACACACCATGCTATTATCACTCAGTGCTGGTATCCAAATAGGATGCATCCTCCTTCATGTTCCATGCCTGCCCCACCTCATACAGGCATGAGAGCTCCTCTCAGCATGTGTATGTATATACATGCAGATACATGTAGGGGTATGTGCATACAAGCACATGCATGCATGTGACATCAGAGGATAACTTTGAGTGCCATTCCTTGAGAGCCACCCACCTTAATACCCCCCCAAAGCTATTAATTTGCAAAGAATTAAGTTTCATTTTTTTTCAAACAAAATTTGGTTTTGTCATTCCTCTCCAGGCCTTGGCTTTACCTGTTTGTTTTAAATTTAAACAAAAAAATGTAATTATATGCTATATATTTGTGAAGCGTTACATGCACTGTGTACAGAGGCACACAAAAGCCAGCAGAGGGCATCAGATCTCCTGGAGCCTCAGCTCAGCACTTTCCTGGCTGAGCCATCCTCCAGGCCCAAGTTTTCTTTTCCTTTTTCTCAGTTGCTAAGACTAAACCCAAAAGACCAAGCATAGGTCCTTCCAACTCCTATCTTATAATAATCTTTTAAAATTCCTTCCACTTTTAGATTAACTGATGTTTGAATTGATATTTTCATGATGTTTACTATGATTAACAAGCCAATCAATATATCAGCTATCCTATATTGATATATCTTTTCTTCTTTCTATAAAAGTACTTTTGTAGTTCAACAAAATAATATATACATACATAGATTCGCATACACATATAGATAGATGATAGGCTGGTAGGTAGGTAGATAGATAGATGATAGATAGATAGATAGATAGATAGATAGATAGACAGACAGACAGACAGACAGACACACATTAGTCACTTTGCTAATCTGAGGGCATAAGAGCTGAGTTAAGGAAATGTTTTTCTTTCCCAAACTAGGCAGCAGATTCATTGGTCCCAGTGACTGTGGTTTTGCTGGAGGATCCAGCCTAAGGCCTGTGGACTTTCTGTTCACTTTTAGGCCCAGAGAAGATCATAGTAATGGTGTTTGTACCAAGGGCTTGAACAAAAATCTAAAATGTGAAGTACATGATAATGTATCCCCTAGACATCTTGGACCCTTTAAGAAGCACTTGCAGTTCTGGGGAGTGTGTGATTTGCAAGCATGGGTTGTACTATTGAAAGCAAAGGCAAGATACAGAACGGAATGGTCGGGGCTATGTGGGTTCCCAGCACCCACATACTGGCTCACGTCTATCTGCAACTCCACTTCCAGGGAGTCTGATGCCTTTTTCTGCTGTCTGAGTGCAGCACACTCACATGCTGTGCAAACAGAAGCATACAGGCAAACACTCACACACAAAATAAAATAAAATAAAATTTTAAATTATGATAATTTGCTTAAAAGCCCCAAACTATCCCCTCTTAAAAACACCCAAATCATTTTAGAAGGACACATGTGCAATCAACGCTGGTAGATTGATTCCTGGATTGCTGATATTTCCTTTTTATTTATTTATTTATTTATTTATTTTTATCTTGGTCCCTATACCACCCCTACTCACAAACTGAAACAAATCTCTTCTTGCTAACTGATCCCTAATACTGGAGCTAACTCCCTAGACCCACCTTCAAACCTCCAGTAAAGGCAAGGCCATAGGGCAGGCTGACCATGACTAAAGGCTTGCAACCTTTCCCAGTGTAAACACAGAGTAAGGAGGGGATCCTGCCTGCTGGAGCCCCCCACAGTGCTCTCTGTGGGCTGACCCTCTCATGTCACTCCATCCTCCCTAGCCAAAGAAACAGTGTTTCTAGATACTCCCCGCACCCACCCCATCCCTTATAGGAAAAAGATAAGAAGCTCATTCATTTTGCAAGTCTTTTGTCTCCACTTTCTTACAGCTGAAAGATATACCCCAGGAAACAGTAGCTTTGCTGCTGACTGGGGAGATGGAGACACAGCAGAGTCAGGATCTCTGGGGTAGCAGTAAGTTCATGCTTTAAGACGCTGCCTTTCACTAGGATGGTTAGTCTGCCCTGAAGCTGCTTAGCTCTTCTAGGGGAAGTCTGCAGACGACTTCTGCTCACCCTGCTGACGGAGCACAGACACCATACTTGAGTGTCTTCGATGCCAAGGGCCACAGAGGGACAAACTACAGGCCCAAGAAAATGACCAGAGAAGCAGGGATCTTAGACGATGAAGGAGATAAAGGTCAAAGAAAGGAGAGGAGGACGAAGACCAATGAGAGTCGGAGGACATAAGCATCCTGGTACTGGAGAGAAACTAGGACCGGACTGACTCATGGCAAACTGCAAGCTAGCCTTGCTGTGGACCGCCACAGGCCTCCACGTGGGGCACTGAGTGGGGTGCCTCTGCTTGTATTCTGCCCACATGGGACTCACTGGGCCCCACCATTCTGGGATCTTTGCAGAGCCTGATAATTTAGCTTTTCTTTGGGTTCCATGTGTTTTATCCTTCCAAGGAGCCAATCACTTCAGGAGGAAACATGAGGCTTTGTCTATGAAGGATACACGATCCTCAAAAAACAAATCCTGATCCCAAAAAGCAATACAGCTTATCTGGGGTACCCCGGTTATGTGGGGTCCCTTTCCTGCTCCTTTTCACTGCGTGGTCCAGGACTGACCTGGTGATTTTTGATCTGAAGGGTTGCTATCCACACTTCCGGGCACGTGGGAACAGAGCGGGCGGGCTGGGCCCGGAGGGCTGGCGTGGAAGGCTGCTGCGTCAGCACTTCTCTGGCTTCTCCCGTTTGCTGTGCACCAGCAGAGGTGGCACCAGCAGAGGTGGCACCAGCAGAGGTGGCACAGAGCACCGAGCAGCAGCTTTCTGGACTGAAAAATCCCCAAAGCAATGCCAACAAGTCTCCTCCACCCCTGCACCTCACGGTGGAGTTAACAGGAAAGGGTCCTAAGTAACCAAGGTAACCTTGGTCACGGGATCTCACCTCCGCAAGACCTGTTTCCAGTGGACAGGGCTTCGCGTTTCCTCCAGTTAACGACAGATTTGATGGAACGATTTTTAAAAAATGGAAACTCAAGAAAAGTTGAAATAAGAGACCCCAGAGAGGTCTAGGAATTGCGGCATACCCTGGAGTGGCTGGAATTAGAAATGGTTCCAAATGTGCTGTGTGTGTTTGAAATTCACTACATCTTAGGTGTATGGGACCGTGTGGGCCACGCTTGACCTGTCCCACCAAGGTATGCTACATAACTCATGTGACGGCTTCTCCCGGTCCCTGATGCCTGCCTTCCGTGACCATTCATGGCCTCCCTAGCGCCCGCCACCTCATTAACATTTAGCAGCAGCTTCAGCAGCCATTTAATGTGGTTTGAATGTGATCGGCCCCCACCAGGCCATGTGATTTAACACTCAGTCCAACCAGCCGGTGTCAGTGTCGCTGTTGGGAAGGTTATGGATGTTTTAGGAAGTAGAACCTCAGTGGAGGAAATGGATCACTAGGGGCGGGCCGTGAGATTTTATAGCCCTCCTAATTTCCTGTCCCGTCTCTGCATCCTGATCGGCCCAGATATTGTAAACAAACTGACACACCACATCTGTGCCTCACTTTCCCCAACAGGATGATCTGTACCTTTAAACCACTACTAAAATAAATCTGCCCCTCAGCCGTCTGTCTCCACACGGTGATGAGAAAGCAGCTAAGACTCATAATTTCCTACTTAAAAACCGAAGTGACAAATCTGTCCGGGTGGTCTTTCTGTGTACTGGATAGAGTGTCACTGCATTATTCAGTTTGTATTCTAATTTCTGGGCTGCCGAGAGTTGAGTGCAGGCTAGACCTTGGTATTGGTACTCATATGGCTGCACGCTCACTGGGGTGAAAGCCAGGATTACCCCTGGCTTTAATAGCCATGAGGCAGAACATAGATTAAATATGCATGCACTAATTTAACTTATAAGGGCTAATTGGGAATGAGAGTAAGCTAGGCCTGAAGCTATAATTAATAAATATAAGTCTCAGAGTCTTTATTCAGAGCTAGGGCAGGCAGAGAAAGTTCATAACAGTTACACAAATTCAATTTACCCACCTTTCACACCAATCCCTTACAGTAGGCTGTACACAGTTACGTCTCTAGAAGGGCTGCTCCTGAGGCCACTGCTCACCTCTGTCCCATCAAGGCCAGAGGTGGACGACGGCGTCTCCCTCCTGCAGGGGCCAGGCCTGATTTTTCTGACCATGACTTCAGAATAATACACTACCATACTCAAATTAATATGGATGCAACGAGCCAAAATTAAAGCAGAAAAGAAGACCTAGAGAAATCCCCCAAGATCTATCTAACCCAGCGTTGAACTGCCGGCAAAAGATGGGGCAAAAATCATCACAAAAGCAAAGAGCCTTTTCTTTCAAGTCCAGACCCCTTCCTTCCTGTCTCGGTGTCTTTCCCACACTTTACATCTTACTCTCTCCAGTTCAGTGGCTCTCTCCGCTCTAGCTAGCTTAGATTTTCCATCACAGTGAGACATTTCCGCTAGAATTTGCTTCATCCCTACCCTCTAATGCCCTTTTATCATTTGGAAGTTGAAACACCCTTAATTTAAAGCTCCCCTAGAGATGGTCTGCTAGCATCCTTTGGGTGTTTTGGTTCATTTGTTTCCTTATTAATTGTGGTGTGTGTGGGTGGAATTCAGGCCCCCATCTCAGAGGCTTAGCGCTTTACCCTGTGCCATCTCTGCAGCCCCCTTTCTGTTGGCTTCTACTAACTGGCTTTTAGGAAGTGGTTTATACCTAAGCACTCTGCAGGATCCCTGATAAATGGTCTTTCTAAGGGCTCAGTGGGTTGTGTGGTAAATCAACACTAGTTGTCTCAGTCAGGACCCTACAGACGTCAGTGACTCTGGACTAGCTTCAGATTGGTTTCCTCCGTTGAGGGTTTCTCATGGAGAAGGGAGGACAGAGCTGTTGCTCAGAAGGACGGGGGCTGGCTCTAAGCGGCTCCCACAGGGGCCTGCTCGGCAATCCTAGGCAATTCCTCACAGACCAGCCTGCAAACCAGGGCATCTTGATGAACTTTCCAGGACTATTTTTCTCAGCTCAGCTCCCAGCTGCTCTCCGTGAGCCCTGTTGAGCTTCCATGCCACAAGCAGGCAGGTGGCCTTTATCTCTTGTCCCTGGGCATCTCAGTGCCCAGTCCCCGTGGTCCCATAGATCCTCTCACCATTTTTTAAGTAGTTTCCATACCTAAGAATTTCATTTCCTCTTTGCTCAAATATGAATTTATTTTTTTGAGTCACACATATGTGGTAGCAGTCGGAGAACTCCTCCCATGCTCTGGTTCTTGACTGGTGGTCTAAAGGCATCTCTGCTGAAGACCTTTGACCCTTTCCATTTTGCTGGACATTCATCATCCCCAAATGTATCTGAGCCAGGTGTCGGGGTACATACCTTCAGTCCTAGCACCTGGAAGCAGATGCCTGTAGATCTCTGAGATTAAGGCTAGTCTGGTCTACATAATGAGTTCCAGGGCAGTGAGAGTTACATAGACAGGCCCTGTCATTAAAAGATGAAAAGAATTTACTTGCTTTGCTTAAATCTCTCTTCTCAGACTGACTCCTTAGGGGAATGAGTATGTTTTAGCGCCTTCAGTAAAGGTGCCAAGAGTTTTACAGAAATCCTACCTGTTCTAATTTACTTTCTGTTGCTGTCACAAATACCATGGCCTAAAGTAACTTAGGGGAAGAAAGGGCTGATTTTACCTAACACTGCCAAGTCACAGACTGTTGTGGATGAAAGTCAGGGCAGAAAATTAAGGCGGAAGCCTGGGTGGCCCTTTGCTAGTTTGAGCTCTGGTTTGCTCGCTGGCTTCCATCTACAGCCCAGGAATGGGGCTGCCCACCGTGGGCTCAGCCTCCTGTACCAACCAAGACAACCCCCCACAGACATTATTCCTGAGCCAGCCTGTGGAGGCAGTTCCTCAAGTGAGGGTTCTCTTAGCTGACTGGAGGCTGAGTCAAGTGACAGCCAAGGCCACCATCACCAACACAGGGGTATGGGGACTCCCAGACAGTCCTCAAGAAACACGGGGCAGCTTTTGAAACACAGGCTTCTTACTCAAAATGAAAAATGGTTAAAAGTGAGTGATTCAAACATTAATATGCTGTCTGACCTGCTGTCACCTGAAGGGCAGATGTATTTTCTACACCCTAAAGACACAGTTTAATGATCTGCTTATTGCAACTGCAGTAAATTAATGACAACATAAATCCCTGAAGATAACACTATACCTATGGCAGAAGAAGCAGTTTCAGATCAGGTATAGTCTCCAGGCTACACCTACCCCGGGCAGCTTTAGATTTACTGGTTCCCTAGGAGCATCTCTATAGAAAACAGACAGAACCTCTCTGGCTAATCTGCCTCCCAGCTGAGCCCGTCCCTCTGGACTGCTGATGTAATCTGACGTAGTGCCTGTATTTAATGGAATGTTTTCCCTAAGTGTAACATGTTAAATAGGTTTTAGAAGAAGAAACTGTCTCCATTTTACTTGTCTCCAACCTCACAAATAACCTTATAATAAATTCTTTTTCAAATTTAGTAGCAAGAGAAAAGAGTGTTTACCAACAAGCTTATGTGTTTCCTTAACAGATATTTATTTAAACCCATGGCATATCTTTTGTGTTTGTTTCAGAATTAAATAGTATGCCAAATTTGTGATTATATTCATGTTAGAAAAGTGAATGGTTGGTACTTTCCAAAGATTATGAGAGAGGCAATATTTGCCCATTAAACAACACTTATTAGGGCTGCACTGTGTTTGACCTACTGTGGAAGAAATACTGTGGTAAAGTAATGACAGCCACTACTTGCTGACCTATAGGACTATTATTCTAGGCCTAGTTTAAGAGCTTTACATGTAGTGAATCAGTGAGTCCCTCATCTAAAGCCAGCACTACATGTTTGTAGAGGAGGCTGTGCGGAGGTTAGGACTGCTGCCGGAAGAAGGAAGGTGACAGTTTTCAGTGTTATTCAGACTGGCATCAGAGAGCATGGATGTAGCGGTAAATATTAAACAATGGCAAATGGTTCCAGGCACCACACCACGCTACCTCCTCCTACTCTCTGGTCCCAGCAATGTGCTCTCTTGTGACTGACTGCTGAAACTCTGTTCACGTTCCCAGCTTCTGCCCCCTGTGGTCAAAGTCACAATTCCCAGTAACCCAATAAAACCAAAACTCTTGAGGCTTGTAATTTATCAATCAGATTTATATCAGTAAATTCTCACTCCACGAAAACATCTACATGATAAACTGGAAGTCAATTGATATTGATACAAACTGCCCACCTAAATAAGACAAATTGTCTTGTAATAATCCATTTCTTATAAGATATTTTTAGCTACCTGTGACTATTTAAAGCCACATGGGGGTGGGTTATCCTCCTCTTCCTCCTCCATCTTCTCCTCTTCCTTTCTTCTATCTCTCCCACCTTTCCAAAACTCCTTTTTCACTGCCCAGTCATAAGGCCTTGCCTTATCTTATGCCTGCCTTCACCTGCAGATAGACATCAATCCACACACGGACACTACCCACGCATGTATACATACACAGTGCACACACATGCACACACATGCACACATACATATGTACTCATTCTTATGCCCCATACACACAGTGTCATGCACATACATGTACACCAGCATATTTGAAAGCCAAGAAAAAAGTCAGAGAGGGAAGCTGAGGGTTGGCTCTGAGGTGTTTCTACTGACTACAGGTTTGGTGTACTCTTTTAACCTTTGTCTGCCTACATCATAATGAAGAGTCTGTCTGTATAGCAGGCTCAGGGTAGCAGAAAATCATATGGGACTGAGGTAAAGTAGGTGTCAGAAGCACATGGGAAGCATCAGCCCGTGTGACCAAAGGCTCTCCTGAGAGGAGGGAGGATGGGGCTGCTGTAGATAATTCCTGGAGGATGTGGTAGTTAACAATGACATCAGGACATCCAGGACACAGGGAGAAGTCAGCCACATGGAGGTGAAACCTGGGGACACTGAGCAGTTTTAGCAAGATGACAACTATGAGTGAGAAGCCGTATCTGGCTACAAACAAAACATCCTGGAAGGTTTCTGTGTTTGCAGAGATTAACAGACAAACTGGAATTTCAGTACTGTGGAAAGATCGGAATTTTAGAGGTTAATCACTCAAGTCAGTTTTAGCCTTCTGGAACAGCTGTTCTTTCCCAACTCTGTATCCGAACTAACACTTCATAATAACAAATAAAAAACTCTTAGAAGCTATTAGCTCAGTTCCACCAACCAAAGAGCTACACGTGTCATCGAGTAACCAAAGAACTACAATGTGTCATTGGGTAACATCTTGACTCTGTAGGAAAGTTTCCTTCACCTCCATGTACCTGCCTCTCTGGCAACCCAGCAATGTAGTTGAAACTTGGCTTGATTCAAGACGTTTTTTATTCTGTAAAACTATAAAAATCTTGTGATACTGCTTCCATACTAGAACGTGACATTTTGAGTAACCTAAATATGTGTTTCCGGGCCATGGCTCCAGAACAAACTATCTCTTACACCCTCTAAGATAAGGACGGGGAGACAGGCACAGTGGCACATGCCTTTTATTTCCAGCATTAGAGAAGCAGAGGCAGACAGATCTGAGTTCAAATCCAGCATGGTCTACAGAGATAGTTCAAGGACAACCAGAACTACATAGAAAAATCTTGTTCTGAAAAAACAAAAGGAGGAGGAGGAAGAAGAAGAAATGAAAAGGGGATAAAGCTCTCTGCTCCTCCCTTTTACAGAGACAGCCACATCTTCTCGTGCAGTACCAGCCTCGTCCCTTAGACAAGATGGTGAAGGTTGGTGTGAACAGATTTGGCTGTATTGGGCGCCTGGTTACCAGGGCTGCTTGCTTTCTGCTCTGCATCTGGCAAAGTGGAGATTGTTGCCATCAGTGACCACTTCATTGACCTCAGTTACGTGGTCTACATGTTCCAGTGTGACTCTACCCATGGCAAATTCAATGGCACAGTCAAGTCAAGAATAGAAAGCTTGTCATCAACAGGAAGCCCATCACCATCTTCCAAAAGCACGATCCCGATAACATAGAATGGGGTGATGTTGGTACTGAGTATATCATGGAGTCTATTGGCATCTTCACTACCATGGAGAAGGCTGGAGCCCACTTGAAGAGTGGGGTCAAAAGGGTCATCATCTGCACCCCTTCAGCTGATGCCCCCATGTTTATGACAGGTGTGAACCACAAGAAATATGACAACTCACTCAAAACTGTCAGCAATGCATCCTGTACCACCAACTGCTTAGCCCCCCTGGCCAAGATCATCCATGACAACTTTGGCATCATGGAAGGGCTTATGACCATAGTTCATGCCATCACTGCCACTCAGAAGACTGTGATTGGCCCCTCTGGAAAACTGTGGCATGATGGCCATGGGACAGCCCAGAACATCATCCCTGCATCCACTGGTGCTGCCAAGGCTGTGGGCCAGGTCATCCCAGAGTTGAATGGGAAGCTCACTAGCATGGCCTTCCATGTTCCTACCCCCAGTGTATTTGTTATGGATCTGACATGCTGCCTGGAGAAGCCTGCCAAGTATGATGACATCAAGAAGGTGGTGAAGCAGGCAGCAGAGGGCCCACTGAAGGGCATCCTGGGCTACACTGAGGACCAGGTTGTCTCCTGTGACTTCAACAGCAGCTCCCACTCTTCCACCTTTGATGCTGGAGCTGGCATTGCTCTCAATGACAACTTTGTGAAGCTCATTTCCTGGTATGACAATAAATATGGCTACAGCAACAGGCAGGGTGGTGGACCTATGGCCTACATGGCCTCCAAGGAGTAAGAAACCCTGGACCACCACCCCAGCAAGAACACTGAGAGGAAAAGAGAGGCCCTCAGCTGCTGAGATGAGAGCTGTGTGGAGTTTCCGTTTCCGTCAGTCCCTGCACTGACAGTGCCTTTACCCATCTGTCTGTCCTGCTGAACTGAAGGGTCAAGGCTACAGTCCAACTGCCTCTGCTCCACACCTGGCACAGCAACCCACCCACAGATGCGTGCAGGACTCATCACAATTACAAAAGAGACTGGAAAGAGAACAACTGTTCTTTCTCTGTTGCTGCCTCAAAACTTCCACTAGGAAAAGGTAGTGCTGAGGAAGAGTCATCAAAATGGTTCTTAAACTTGGATGGGCTGCCTTGGCAAGGGTGGAGTTTCCTCCCATGGAGAATTTTAAGCCACAACCAGATAAGCAGTCAAAGGGGAGCCGACCTAGTGAATGCCAGTTTAATTGGGGACAGAGCCTCCCTATGGCTTTGTTTTATTTTTTAACAAGTCTTAAATAATAGAACAGGACAAATGGTGTGTGTTCTGCTGGGTAAGGATGATGAGAAGCAAGTGAGCTTGAGTGGGTGCGAGTGTGTGCATGCACACACACACAGGCACACACGAAAAATGCACATACACACACACACACACACGTGCACACTCACACATGGGCACACACACACACACACACACACAAACACACAGGCACATACTCTTTGCCCATCCCCATTGGGTGGAAGAAGTCCCTCCTTACCAGGAAGAGCAAGAACCTTGAGCTAGACCATTAATCAGACAGATAATCTTACCAGAGCCATCTGGAGCAGAAAGACTCCCTGTGATAAGGCTCCCTGTGATCAAGGCTGGATTTAACTTTCTTTGGGGCCTGGAGGCTTCCATTCAAACATCTCACCATGGACAATAAGGAACTGTCTTTCAACAACAACAAAAGAGATCCAGGGAGCCTTAAACAGCAGCCTTACCACACTAGATGGAGGAGGGACAGAGAAAAATAAAGTACTGACCCACCCATAAAGAAATAAGCCTGCCTAACCCCCCTACTGTAATTCTGAACCCCTTGAGAACAGAAGCAGCTATAGAGGATTTGGATGCTAATGTTCTTTCTTCTGCTTTTTTAAGACACAGAAATCAAAAGGTTTCCATTTCCCGTGCTGTCTGGTACCACAAAGGCCCTGCTGGCCTTTTTCCTGGTGAATCACCTTCCTCGGGGCTCCCTGGCCCACACACCTTCCTGCTCTGGCTTCCAGCAGTCAGCCAGGCTGGGCACACCCATGAGTTAAGTGCTACACGATTTGCAAGGATGCTCAGACCAGCTTCTCATCAACTGACTCAGAACTGCTGGGAAAAAAAGGGGGCCCCTTCCCCCTCTGACTCTTTTTTTGAAAAAAGAAATTAAAATAGAACACACCAATCAATTCCAAGCTGGGGAGGCCTGCACCAGGGCAAGCCAGCTCTCTGGGGACTGCTCTGGCTGCCTCTGCTCTCTCTGAGGTCCCCATTCAATCTCCTAGGAACTCAAGAAAAAGCCTGGATCTTCTCAGGCCTTCACAGCCTGCAGAGCCCTCTCAGGTTTCAAACCCAGGTGTCCTAGGTTCCTTCCCTATGACATAGAATCTTGTTTGCACTGGAAACAGCTTACTTTTCCAAAGCAACTACTCTTGGCAGTCACATATGGTACTGAATTCGGAGTGTCTGCTAAAGTTAGGAGTCCCCATTCCTAACATCTTAAATCGCTAGTTCTCCAAATTTGGTTCATATACAAACACATTGGTCTTTGTTAGAATGCAGGTTCCTGTGTTCAATCCATGGTACCCATGAAGGAGAAGAGAACTGTTGCCCCCAAAGTCCCTCTGAGTACCACAGGCTTGGTATGTCCTGCACACCATAGCATGTGCACACTTACACCCACCAGATATTAACACAAACACATAAATATTTTTAATTTGGGGCGAGGGGAGACAAAACTTTAAGAATTGCAGTCATCTGGTGTCCTGAAATTTCCCAGCCTGGTTCCTTGAGTAGTAGTTTGTCTCCTCTCCTATGTCTATAAATCTTCTAGTGTGTTCTCATGTCAGACCCACCCCACCCCCATGTACCCATGATTAAAAGTCTACAACTCTTGCATCAGTGAAGGTAAATATCAGGGATCCTGTTTTTAGAGAATCCAGCAAGCCTGATGTGGAAGGACAGGGGCTTTGTAGACAATGCAAGGATCAAAACTGGGGGAAAAAGTGCAGAGACATGTCTTGGTCCTTGCAGCTCGGAGACGAGAAGGATGTCTCAGAGGACAGCAGCAAAAAGCTTGGCCAACAAGCTGCATGGGCTTAGGACTCCACCTGAGGGACCAATGCCAGCTCCATCTGAACTCAGAACATTTTTATGGAAGGGCATCTCCATATCAGATTATCGTTATAATGGAAAGCCAAAGCCAACAAGACCTCACTTAACATGCATGAAGCTCTGGCTTCCATGCTAACACTGAGATAAAGGAAAAGGAGATGGGATAGAAACGAATGAGGAAGAAATATGGACATCTACCTTACAGACTGCAGGTACTACCTTACATCTACCTTTGAGCGATGGTGACTCCTGACTAAAAGACAAAGGCTCTCTTTGTAGACTCACAGGAAAGGGAAGGAGGGCGGCGCTGTTTCTAGTCATCTGCGAGTCATATATTTTTCTGAAAGGCAGGAGAGAGTAGACTGCATTTGAAGCCCTCAGCTCTTCTGTGTCTAAGACTTGTATAAAGTGTTTCTGCTAATCTACAAGTTCACCCACTGAAGGGGCCCATATGCCCTCTTCCTGGGGTGCAATGATTGCTTAAGTCATCTTTGTTGGGACATCATAGAACCTCACTAGGAGGAGGAGTATGAAGTAGCATGTGCATCTCTAAGCGCAATCGAAATTTCTGGACTGTTGCATACACATTACCCACACCTACACAATCCATGAAGACTGGTTACCTTTGAGACATGACATCTGTCTTTTACATGCTTTGAAAATCTCAAAATAAAATCCAATCTTGAGCATATGTTATTTTTGTATACATTGAAAGCTCTAAATAGTATAAATAACAACCACAGTGGCCATCATCAGCAAAAGGCTTAGCTAAATATTTCTCAGATCTACTTTTGGCTGCTGAGCCATGCAGGAGTTAGGACAGCACTGCCTTCAAACCCCACTGACACTGCTCAAACCACAGGTGCCGAGCGCTCAGCATTTGCTGACATCTGTTGGCATCTGTCATTCACAAATATATTGAGTACTGGTATTGCCACTAAATCAGGAGCTGGAAATTTATATCCCATGAGCCAATCCAATCTATACATGTTCATAAGTAGGGTATTCCTATATTGCCTGTGACTGTTTTGTTAAAAAAATATAGTTGAATAATTGCAACAGAGACATCTGACCTATTTCTTGTTTGGCTCAGTACAGGAAAAGGCTGCTAACCCCAGAGTTAGGCAGTAATGTCCAAGGAGAAGCTACCATAGTCCTGGCCTGTCTCAGCAGGACCTGGAGTCAAGTTATGTAGTACTCAGTCACAGAAATAGCTGTGTGGTTGTAACATGAAGGCAAAGACAATTTTAGGGGTGACATTATAGAGTATTTTGATGGTTTGAATGAGAATGGCCCCATAGGTACATATGTTTAAATGCTTGGCCCCCAGTTGGTGGAACTATTTGGGAAGAATTAGAAGGTATGATCTTGCTGGAGGAAGTGTGACAGTTGAGGTTTTGAAGTTTCAAAATATCCATGCCATTCCCAATGTGCCCTCTCTGCCTCCTCTTGTGGATCAAGATGTGAGCTTTCAGCTACTGCTCCAGCTCTCTGTCATTGTGCCTTCACTCCTCCATCATGGACTCTAGCTCTTCAGAATCACAAGCTCAATTAAACTCTTCCTTTACAAGCTGCTTCCCCTGGTCATGATGTTTTAACACAGCAATAAAAACCCTAACTGAGACATAAGGGCACTTGACTTCACTGGAAATATTACAGAAAGCCAAAAGCAATAGAGAGAGACTGAAGTGTGCTGGGGCATATGAGGGACAGAGAATAACCAGAATGAAGCCCTGACCTCCAGAGTTGAGAGCATGACAAGGCATGTGAGCCCAGATAAGGTGGGAGGAGGGCAGTGGCAGGCAGGACAACCCTGTGGGCTGTGATAAGGAGCTGTGTCTATCAGAGAGAAATGGGGTACCCTGAAGAAATGAGAATGTTCTGAGGACTTCTCTAGCTTCAAGATAGGGCAGAGAAGGTCCAGTGGTTCAGGAGAGATGGGCTGACTTTAACCTTCAGGAAGTTGAGTTGCAGCTTTCAAAAGTATGAATCTCAGAATTGAGATGGCAAAGACCACAGGAGTGAAGTTAGTGCAACTCAGGTCCAGAAAGAAGGCAATTGGCCTCATCATTTAAATAGGTATGTCTGATGCTGTTTCCATAACAGAAGATTCAACAGAGATACCCAAGAATGAGGACAAGACATGAGTTCAGTGGTGGATGTTCAGTCTTTCAAGAACACACACAGTGGCTGTAATGGTTCACTTTAACTGACAACACAACCTAAAATCACCTGGGAAGAGAGTCTCAATGGGGATTTGTCTACACTGGGTTAAGCTGTGGATATCTGTGGAAGATTGTCCTAAGTTAATTAATGTGGAAAGACCAAGCCCATTATAGGTAGCACTATTCCCTAGGCAGGAGGTTTTGAACTGTATAAAAAGTGGATAAACAGAGATGAGTACAACCAAGCAAGCACGAATGTATTCATGTCTCTCTGCTCTTAACTATGAGTGTGCTATGACTAGCTTTCTGAAGTTTCTGCCTTGATTTCCACACAGTGATAGACTGGGACCTGGAATTATGGATTCAAATTAACCTCTTCCCTAAATTGCTTCTTTTCAGGGCAACAGAAATGAAACAGATGGGGATCACTTCCTTAGAGGGTCCTGTTCAGTCATGCATACTAGTCCTTTCAATCAACAATTGGATTTGGCTCTATTCCTTTGCTTTATTAAGAATGTTAAGACAATGAGCCATAGGGTTTCTGGAGCCCCCACTACTCTCAGAATTCCACATAACAGCATATTGGCCAAGTTGAAGTGTGGATTAAGGGTCAATATGGACTCTTGAAAAAGATGAAAGTTGTCAGTATGCTTCCTACAGTCATAAAGGGATTTCCACACTTGGGGCTAAGCTCTGAAGATTCCATCTCTGCACCTAGTACTAGCCACTCTGGGCTTCTTGGTCCCTGACTACATGATTCCATGTCCTTAGCCTGCTGCTCTAAACACAAATAATAGATAGAACCCCTCCACTATGTCTTTTCCATGACACTGGACTGGAATCTCTTGAAATCATGAGCCAAAGCAAACCTCTCTCCTGCCCTAAGCTGTTTCTGTCCAGTATGTATTCACAGTGATACAGAATAAGGAATAGCATTGTCTGGGTTACTGCACATGGACCTGATGCCTGCTTTGCTAAAGAACCTGTCTTGTTCTAGCCCCTAAAGGCATCTGATGGACAACTGAAACCACACTAAAAGTTTTGGCATCTCTGCCTTCATCTTGTGTCTGCTGTCTTAGCCTCTGAATCATGGACACAAATTGATAACTTGAAAGTTTTGTCTGACATTGTAGGCATGGTTAACTTGCCCTGTTAGCCATGAGTGCTAACTTTCTTGTGCTTTCTTGCCTGCTTAAGCACTCACCTTATCATAAAGCCCAGACCAAACCACAGGAACAGGGCTCTACAGAAAACACATCCTCAGTTCCTAGATGAAGTCACAAGCCACAAGCCTACCACATGCAAAGCCAGAATGCTTGTATAGAAAAAGGAAACGTCATTGAAAGCCACACCCTTGACTAAGGAACAGTCATCAAGCTTCAGGCTTCCCTCCCTCCAGCAGAACAGGCTGGTGATACCTTCAGCCACAACCTATTCACTTCATCTCTCAGGCTGAACTGCCCATTAGTACTTTGCCTGTCTTGTATGTGGCTCAATCTCCTTCCTTTCTTCCACACTCTAAGGAAGTTCTGTCCTTGAGGTGGGCTCCATTACTGATTTAGTAAGCCTCAGAATGTGCTAGGTTGACATGGCTTTACTTCCCTGGAAAGCTAGACATCCTGCAGGGATGAAGAGACAAGACAGCAGTCTTCACTGAAGCCTTGAAGGTGTTTCACATTTAGAATGTCCAAAACCAAGCCCAAACATACACCATACACACACACACACACACACACACACACAGAGAGAGAGAGAGAGAGAGAGGGAGAGAGAGAGAGAGAGAGATTTATTAAGGTATGACTGATACATCAAGAAGCAAACATATGTACAATTTTGAGGAGTTTTGGTGCATGTGAGCACCTTGGTGTCAACATGCAAAGGTGGCAAGCATACATCTTATACATCTTTCAAGGTTTCTTTGTGTCTGTGCTTTTGCTGCACTGAATGACATGAGACCTGTCCTCTTTAGATGACTAGTTATAGTGACAACTTTGGAGTTTTGATTTCTTTGAAAAATCACAGAAATATTATAAGAACATGTTTTCATTTAATCCCAGGTGTGGGATATAGGGCTGCTTCAGACTGTCCACAGCAGCTGACTATGATTTACCTCGTGCTACAGAAGGGGTGTGATTTTTGCAGAGAGTTCTGAGATTCTGTGATGTTTGAAATTCTGGGGACTTTTCAGAGGGTATATAAATGCTAGATAGAGCCCCAAAAGGTGGCGGGTTATTGGTTGCTGTTGGTTGCGATTAAGTAGTAGTGTGTAAAGAAGAAAAAACCAAGAAAAAATTAGATATCCTACCAGGAAAGATCAAACTTGCCTCAAGGAAATTCAATGTCCCTAATCAGCAGGAAGTAGTCTAACAATAATGTCACCACCTTTCTGACCCCTGACTTTATTTAAGGATCTCTCCTCTTTCCTTTCCATTCTTTTATCTATTGTTAGGAGGTTAAAAGTAGCAAAGACAAGATACAGTTAGTATTAATTATAAACTTGACAAAATTAGAATTACTTGAAACATGGGCCTCTGAGAATTGTCTGTAGAGGATTGTCTTAATTATGTTAAGGTAGGAAAACACACCCACTGTGGGTGGTACCATTCCCTAGGCAGTGTATCTCAATATGTATAAGAGTAGAGAAAGCTAGCTGGGCACTGGCAGGGTTGCATTAATTCACTGATTTCTGGTCTTGACTGTGGATGACACCTTGACTTCCCTAAAATGATAGATTATAACCCAGAATTGTGAACCAAATAAGCTCTTTATCCCTTTTGGCTTTCATCAAAGCATTCTACCATAGCAGCAGCCATGAAACAAAGGACTATTAACCACTCTTTCTATGTGATGAACAGCATCACCAACTGTAGGCTCACACTGTGCAGACTTGTAAAAAAAAATCCACCCAGTGTCACTAAACTGTACTCATCAAATAACAGCCCACCTCATGCCCCTCACCTCTGTAATCAGCATGTCAGGCAAAACCAGCTGGCTTTTCCAGGAACCCCACTGTATCATCCACAACCCCACCCATCCTCTTACCTAAAGATTCCTAGTCCTTTCTTCAAAACACATTGAGACCCACACTGTCATGTCACGGCCCTCCAAACTCTGACCTAAAAGCCATCACTGTCTCTTGCTGAATGACAGACTCCTAACGAGTCTCTACCTCTACTCTTGATCCCACAAGGCTGTTATGGCAACACCAAAATCAACTATTCTAGTAACTATGAGTTGGATCACAGTGTCAGCCTCTGCCCAGAGCCCTGCAGGAGGCCTTTCCATTTCACATGGTGGAAAAACCCACTCCTCACAGCAGCCCACAGGACCTGCGTGACCTCCAGAGCCCTCCCACAGCCAAGCTGGCCTCTTGGCTCTTCCTCAGGCAGAGATCACACACACCAGAGGGCCTTTGCACTTACAAAGCCTTCTGCCTGGAATGTTCTTGCCTGATATGTCTGCTCAAGAGGCCTCCTCCCTCCCTTCCCAAAAGTTTCATTCTCAATAACATCTTGGCACAAAAACCTGTTCACGCTTCACCTTTTCCTGATATCTTATGTTAATTAATTTTTCTCCCCAACACTTAAAACTACTGGTATGTTAATTGTTTTTAACTTGTTTTACTTTCTTCTGTTTCCTTTATCAGATAATGGCCCCCAGACAGAAGGTAATGCTGTCTGTTTGGGTCACTGATCTAATCTGAGCTATGACGCAGGGCAGATGCTCAATGGATCCTTGAGTAAAGGGGCCTGGTGTTGTGTGGCAGTGCTAACAGTAGGGCAACCGCAGCTCAGGACAATCTGAAATTAGCATGTAAGTTAACCCAAGCATAATATTTAATTTATATGTTTAAATAATGCTTTAGGAATGATTCCTTTGGGGTGAGTACACTTCCATCAGGGTACAGAACCAATAAAAGCTCAGCTGAAGTACTGAGCGGCCTGACCACACAGGGTTCAGTGTAAGGGTCAGTTTTCTTCTGGACATCACTCCTTCCTTTTTTGTTTTTGTTTTGTTGTTGTTGTTGTTTTTCTCCAGACAGGATCTCATGTAGCCCAGGCTGATCACAAGCTCACTACGTAGCTCAGGATAACCTTGTACATGGTTGACGCTCCAGCCTAGGCCTCCTGACAGGTAGGATTATAGGCAAGCAGCACACACCCACATGGCTCTTCCCTTTCCACGAACAGACACAGACCGAGAAAATCACTGCTCCGACCCGCGCCAAGCTTTGTGAGATGAAAAGGGAGGAACCGGAGCATGAATAGGAAATGCATCTCGCACGGGGAAAATTCCAGTTTCCCTTGACTGTGGAGCTTCCCCCTGAGAGGAAAATTCCACAGAGACAACAGCTGCCATGCTTCAATTTTACTCTTAGCACTGATAGTTCAAAAGGGAGAGCTAGAATCCCAGATACTAAAACATGAGTCTCACAGGAAGTGCCTATCACTGTGAGCCAAGCGCTAAGCTGTCTGTCAGCAATCTGAAGCAGTGATTTTGAGAGCCACCTGTTTCTGCTAAAGCCAGAAGCTAACAAAAACAAGCAAACAAAACAAAACTGGTTCAATTTCAATAAAACAACAGATCTAATCAGACAGCTTGAACTCTGAAGAAACCTTTAAAATATCGTAATTGAAACATTTTTCAATTAAATGAAAAATGCTAATTATACTTTTCCCAGATCCTTCTCACCCACTCAACTCCATACCATTTCTTTCTCTCTTTTTAAAAAACAAATATTTCTTGGTGTGTGTTGGGGAAGGGGGGCGGAGTGCAAAGGTCAGAGGACAAGTCGGTGGAACCACTTCTCTCCTTGTACCATGTGGGTTCCAAGCATCAACCTAGGTCCTTGGGCTTGGCAGCAAGTGCCCCTCGCTGCTGAGCCATCTTGCCAGCCCTATGAGCAACTTACGTAGAAAGAAGCATGACAGAGAAGAAATGGAGCTAAAAGGTTTGATAGCTCAGCACCAGAGCAGGTACAGGCAGCCTGGGCTCTACTAGTCACCCGGATAACTTAATTAGCCATGCTCAATGTGAGCTTCCTAAACTATAAAACATGGGTCACTGGGGCCAATGACTTTTTTAAAATAAGGGTTGATGATAAAGAAGTAAGTAGTCAAGTGTGGAAAGTTACCACTGGGTTACAGAGGGCAAGCAAGCCCTTAGCCTGATCCTAAGAATGGCCCTAAAGATTGATTCCCATGAGTGATCCAATGCAGGAAAGTACTCCACTCTCTGAGGAAACGGCAGGTGATTGTTCCAGGAGCCCTCCCCAGTCCTGCATGTCCAGCTTCATCCAGGATCTAATGCTCTTGCTCACTGTTCGTGACATTACACTTCTTGGTTGCTCAGCACCAGAGACGGTGAAGGTATCCCTGATGTCTGTCTGTGTTGCTGGTTTCTATCACTGTATTCTACCCATCTGTGCACCCATCAATTCAGGCACCCATTCATCCATCCATGCACCCATCCATCCACCCATCCATCCATCATGCACCCATCCATCCATCCATGCATCCATCCATGTATCCATCCATCCATCCATCCATCCATGCACCCACCCATCCATCCATCCATCCATCCATCCATGTACATATTTATCCATGCACACATACATCCATGTACACATACATCCATACACACATCCATACACACATACATCCATGCACACATACATTCATGCACACATACATCCATGTACACATACATCCATACACACATCCATACACACATACATCCATGCACACATACATCCATGCACACATACATCCATGCACACATACATCCATGTACACATTTATCCATGCACACATACATCCATGCACACATACATCCATGTACACATTTATCCATGCACACATACATCCATGTACACATACATCCAATTGCTCCCTCCTTCAGGCTCTCCCCATATATCCGATGAGCACTGACATGATATGGGATGTAGAGTATGAGATTACTCACAGGTCTGTGAGGAAGTGTAAAAGACACCCACCTAGTCCAGTGTGTGCACATTTGTGATGACCCAGCACCCTTTAGGCCTTGACAAAGTACACACATTAATACTTACTATAAGTTTCTACAGGTCCAGTGCTACACTGCATACTTACATACATTGGCTTGTGTATTGTCACAGTTCTACTCTACAGGGGATGCCACTATTGCCTCTAATAAACAAACAGGAAAAACAGGGGTGGCAGACACAGGTCACATAGCTAGTACACAACAGGCCAGCAATCTGAACCAAGCCTTTTATCAAGAAGTAAGGCCTATGTCTGCTGCACCCTCTACACAGAGATCTAAGTGTGTCAGCTTCAATATGATGCAATGAAGAGGGGGCTGAAGCTACACTACATTAAATATTGTGGCCAACTGTCTCTGGGTGCGTAGGCAGGAAGCAACTGCCAGAAACTAAAGCCAGAGGACTCAAGGTTCTAAGTGAAACTACTTCATGTGCATTTGCTAAGATATGAAATGCAACCTTCCAAGGCCCTCCAGAATCATCGCCATCCCTGCAGAGCCAGAGGAGGATGAACAGCATTTCCACGTCTGCATGCATGTCCTCACTTGACTGTGACGGTGGAAAAGAGGAAGAGTAGACATTAAGATTCTCAGATGAAAGGGCCAAGAGAATCAAGATGACGAGGAATAGGTCCTGTGTTCAGATAGAAGCTGCGTGGCCTCAAACTCCAATTAGACAAGAGCCAATTCCCGCATGTCAATAACAAGGAGACAGTGACTAATCTTTGTGTAGCTGTTTAAGATCACTAATGTACAGCGCCATTACTGTAGTACAGGCCAGTTCAGTGTTTCTGTCTACAAGACAGGGTCTTTTATATTGGATTTGGACACAAATATGCTTTTGAAAACACTAGTACCATATACAAACAAAAATCTGTCTGTTATCAAGATGTTGACCGTGTTCTTAAAATCTAACACTGCTCTGGGATTCTGGAGTCATGGGTGTCTGAAAATACAAGGAGGCTTCTCCTATCTGCCGCTCTCCAGCAGACCTCAGGGTTTTCTCCCCTTGCCTCTCCATTGTCCCTCAAAGTTTTCTATCAGTAGACAATAGGGCTGGGGATCCTGGTGCCTGTGAGCACAGATGGGAACCAAATCTTTGCAGTGTTTCAAGGCCCAGAGCTGTTGCTGGATTGGAGGCCACAGAGAAAGATTCTGGGCTCTACCCATATGTACTGACTGGTTTTGTGTCAACTTGACATGAGCTGGAGTTATCATAGAGAAAGGAGTCTCAGCTGAGGAAATGAGTCCATGAAATCCAGCTGTAAGGCATTTTCTCAACTAGTGATCAAAAGGGGAGGGCCCAGCCCATTGTGGGTGGTGCCATCCCTGGGCTGGTAGACCTGGGTTCTATAAGAAAGCAGGCTGAGCAAGCCAGGAGAAGCAAGCCAGTAAGTAACATCCCTCCATGGCCTCTGCATCAGCTCCTGCTTCCTGACCTGCTTGAGTTCCAGTCCTGACTTCCTTTGGTGATGAGCAGTGATATGGAAGTGTAAGCTGGATAAACCCTTTCCTCCCCAACTTGCTTCTTGGCCATGTTTGTGTAGGAATAGAAACCCTGACTAAGACACCATATAAATGTGCTGACAGCAGGGCTCCTTACCAACAATAAGAACAAGTGAAGTATAGCACCAAAAACATCCAAGCAGAGCCACTAACCACTGCAGGGCCACTAACCAACCACTGCAGGGCCACTAACCAACCAGTGCAGGGCCACTAACCGACCACTGCAGAGGCCACTAACCGACCACTGCAGGGCCACTAACCACTGCAGGGCCACTAACCGACCACTGCAGGGCCACTAACCAACCACTGCAGGGCCACTAACCACTGCAGGGCCACTAACCAACCACTGCAGGGCCACTAACCACTGCAGAACCACTAACCAACCAGTGCAGGGCCACTAAGCAACCACTGCAGGGCCACTAAGCGACCACTGCAGGGCCACTAAGCAACCACTGCAGGGCCACTAACCAACCACTGCAGAGGCCACTAACCGACCACTGCAGGGCCACTAACCAACCACTGCAGGGCCACTAACCAACCAGTGCAGGGCCACTAACCAACCACTGCAGGGCCACTAACCAACCACTGCAGGGCCACTAACCAACCACTGCAGGGCCACTAATAACTCCAACGGCTCACAGTTATTTGATCCATTGCCGATTACATTCTTTCTATGTGCTGAGTAAGCGCTACGTATGCAAGAATGAGTAACTTGATGTCTTGCATCCTCAGCTGGAATTCTAGGGCTCGAGTGAGGGAGACAGACAGACAGATAGGCAGACAGACAAGCAAACAGGAGCAACCTATTACAAAACATTGCAGTAAATATACAAATGAAAAAAATCAAAGCTGGGTGTGGTGGCTTTGATCCCAGCATTCAAGAGGTAGAGACAGGAGGGGTCCCTCAGCTTGAGGCCAGCCTGGTCTATACAGAGTTCCAGGACAGCCAGGGCGATGCAGAGAAACCCTGTTTCCAAAGCAGAGGGAAAAGAAGGAGAAGAAATCAGCCATGGTAGCTCACCAACCCCATACTAGAGAGGCAGAGGCAGGAGGACAGTGAACTTGAGGACAGCCTGGACTACATGGCAAGACCGTGTGGACGTTAGGAGATGGACATTAGCAGAGGAGGCCTAGGAGTGTGGTCTTAGCTTAGGGGAGATCTATCCTGTTGGAGAGCACTTTGGGGAGACATTATTCTAGCAAAGCTATGAGGATGGGATGGGCAAAGGTGAAAGGTCAGGGTTCATGGGAACTACGTAAGAAATGCATCCCAGTGGACCACAGGTAATGCAAACCTTGCAACATTCCCATGGGTGTGGTGACAAGACAGAGCCTGGCCCGGAACTAGGGTCCCCAACACCCAAAGGCTCTTGAAAATCAAAGTGCTGGACCTGCTGCTTGAACTTTGTCCCCAAGGTGCTGCTATTCACCACCTCAAAGGCTTAAGCCCTTGGGACCACATTTCTGCATCTTTTCTGAAGAAGCCTTCTTTAGGGAAAAGTGCAGGCTGCCTGAGAGCTGCCTGAGAGCTGCCAGCTGGGCTGGGTGCCACCCTGCCTGACTCATTGTCCAGCGCTGAACTCCGTCTGCCTCCTGGACCTCTCGATCACGCTGACCTCATAAGGTGATGTGGGCACAGATGGGCTGCCAATAGAAACGTCTTGGAAGCATTTAGAAGCAAATGGAGCCCTGAGCAGGATCACAGTTCAGGCTGAAAGGCTGGTGTTGAGACAGAAGCAGGGACAGCCTGCTGCAATGGCTCCAGAGATCACCTGCATTTCTGTCTCCTCCCCTCCCCCTCCCTGCCCTTCCCTTCAGTGTTCTTTGGATCCCCTTGCTGACTTCAAGGTAAGGTATTGTGGAGCCCACCATCTTGCAGGGAAAAGCAGCCCCAGTTCTCAGCCTTGGCAACTCAAAGGGTGCTGAAGTTACTTGTTCTAAGACAGTCTCACGTAGCCCAGGCTGACCTAGCAGCCTGAGGATGACGTTGGCATTCTGATCTGAGTGCTGGAACTATATGGGTAACCCCATTTTATGCAGTATCGGGGGGGGGGGGTAAAAATTCCGGCTAAATGCATGCAGGGTAAACACCCTCTGAGCCCAATCCTCTGGTACGTTTCAGAAGTCAGGACTCTCACAGCTGCAGCTGCCCTCTAGAACTATCAGCTCTCCACATGACCTCGCAGGCTCGCCCCATTACTCCACCCAGGGTCTCTACAGCCTCACTGTCCAAGCCTGTTCCTTATGACTCTCTTAATAACAGGTCCGAGGCTCTGCCTAAGTATCCCCAGATGACTCCTTCACGTGCTCCTCCCTCCCGTGATTCCTCATTATGAGTCCTTGGGTTTCGGGGCTCATAATCCAGTATTAGTTTACTTGCCCCATTCATTCCCAAGCAATGATCCAAGAATCTGCCACGCCCATCTCATACAATACCAGTCTGAAATTCCTTCTTCCTCTGCCTCCTGAACCCTGCTAATCCTTCCTCACCCAGCACAAATGCCAGCCAGACCCTAAGATTAAATCGAACAGGACTCTGTTTACCTTGGTTAAATTGTGTGTTTGTGAGCATCACAACAGCGGTTAGAACTACGGGGCTCTGGAGAACTTCACAGAGAGGAACTCATCTAAACACTCTGTACTAGGGAGCCCTCCGCAGTCAACAGGGTCAACAGCTAGTCTAAAGGATGCAGTATCTGGATGCACACAGGGAGGCAGCAGTGGTCGGTCACCAGGTATGTCCAGAATTCTCAGGACTTCACCCCCCCCCCCCAGGTTGTTTGTCTCCTCTAGACACTAACGACTAGGTTACTGCTTCTCCGGAAACCTAAAGACCTCCTAAGGGTGCACTGGGGGGAGTGAGTTTAGATCAGCATGTGTCTTCCCTATGTGCATTTCTGGCCTGAGCTCACAGGTCCCTCCAGCAGGCCGCTGGACACGGAAGGATGTCAGAGGGCTGTCGGTCACACAGGGCTGGAAGGCTGGGGAGATGGCAAAGAGGGGCAGAGCAGAGTGTCTTACTGAGGGGTGGAGCAGGTCAGCAGGTTCTGCATGGCCCATCGAAGCTTTTCGATGTTTGATCCCTGCCACCAGACAGACCCAACACTGTGAAAAGTGTCTGGATTGTAATGGTCTGATCATCTAGAGATCCGAAGAATCAGGAAAAACTGGTTCGCCCTTTCTACGTGGGTACTACCCCACTGAGCGTCTCAAAGTCCTTGCACTGTCAGGAGCTTTCCCCTAGCAGAAAGGACAGTGATTTTGTAGACAAGCTGGGTGGTCTTCTGCAAGCTCCTTCACCCTCCTTGCCTGGAGCTGCTCCCTGTAAAATGGGGTGAACTTGCCCACTGCCCCAAATGTTGCCGAGGAGACAGGGATGGGCCTGAGAAACTGTGCTTCCCGCGGATATGTCTGGTCTCCGCTAGCAAGGCTTGTCTCCCAGTCCGTGTTCTCTAATACCCAGGAAACCAACCAGACACTGCAGACGTCTGCGCCCAAGAGGAGGGAGGGCTATCTCCCCTGGGAACCTCCCGCCCCTGCGGCTTAAGTGGAGACTCCCACCGGGGCAAGGCAAGCTGCAATTGGGGGTTTGGGGGAGACACCGGGGTGGATCTGAACCTCAGATTCCCGCCCGCCTGAGCCCTGCTTACCTGGGGCTCCAGCAGACCGCTCTGCTTGGCGCTGCTGGACGCGGGACGCGCAGCGCGAAACGCGGAGAACACGGGGATGCGGTGGCCCGGGCTGTACAGAGTGGCGAAGTGCTCGGAGCCCGCGAAGCGTTGACAGATCCTCACGTGCGCCTCGGTCGCCAGCCCGGCGGGCGGGGTCCCCGCATAGAAGAAGCGGTCGCACTCGCCGAAGCCCGCTTGCTGCGGGAGCATCAGCCGGGCCTGCAGCAGCCCCGCCAGGGCCAGGAGGCCGCCCAGCGCCAGCCAGCGCGCACAGCCCATGGCGGCCTCTGCGCGGCTGGGCGCCGCGGGAGCAGGGAAGTCCGCGCTGCGCCGCTCCGGCGGGGCGGCTCCGGGCCAAGGCCGCGCCCCTTCTCCGCCTCCACCCCGAAGATGGCTGCAGTGCTGGGCCCGGGATTCTGTGGCTTTCTGCCCCTGGAGACCGGACACCTGCCGAGGTGCTGCTGTGTGCCAGACCTCCCGCTTTGCTTAACCCAAGGGACGGTCCCCAGGGCTGACACCGAGAGGCCGGACCTTGCGTACACCAGGTTCCTCCGGGATGCACAGGGGCGGGGTGGGGGTGGGGGGACGTCTGCAGAGGAGACTGTGCCTACCCTTCCGCATCAGATCCTAGTTTAAAAAAACGGATTAAAGCCAATCATGTTGGTAGAGACGGGGGGGGGGTCTATAATTTATAGCTCTGTAAGACCCTGTTTCAAATATAAGTAAATAAATACTTAAATAAACAATTGATAAAGGAAGTTCTTAGGCAGACAGAACAGCCTGGCTGTGGTTTACTTGGTATGAGGGTTAGACATCAAACCGAAACTCAGAAGGGAAGGAGACAGCCAACACCCTTTATTCATCCCACAGAGCACAGGCCTCTGCACACTCCCACCTCCAGTTAGGACAGTGATAACCAGCAAGAGCGGGACCTCTGTTTGCTGAGCTTATTATTAATTTACAAAACCATGCTGTTTACAGAATCACTGAAAACCCAGTGTTAATCCATCGTGTGACTCCTACAGACTGTAGGATACAGTCTAAGGAAGTTGGCCTGAAAAGATGGTATCTGAACTGACACTGGAGGAAGGCAGCCCCAAGCTAGACTTTCCCAGAAGGGAAAAGAATGTAGGCGGAACCTGAGGCAGGCTTCTGGAATAAAGAGCAGAGGGATCTGCCTGGGATGTGAACAGAGTGCTTGCCTAGAATGTAAGAAGTCCCGCCCCCCCCCCCCCCAGTACAGTATATAGCAGCTGTGGTGCTGGGTGCCTGTCACTCCCGCAATAGGAAAGTAGAGACAGAGGGACCAGGAGCTCAAAGGCAGGACAGGCTTCTTGGACCTTGTCTCAAAATGAAGTAATTGATTTAATTTAAAACTAAAAGAAAAAAATGACAGTGGGTGACTTAAATGTTTTCTCTAAGCCACCAATGGATTGGAAACAATATATACATTAGGTTAAGGAACCTAGAATAGTGATTCAGGCTTGTATTTCCAGCACTAGAGAGTAGGGGCCAGGAAAACAGTTTAAGACCAGCCTGGACTGCATATCAAGACCCTGTCTCAAAAACAGAGGAAATAAATAAGATATATCACTGAACGCTTTGGGTATTTCTTTCATATTTCTGAGCCGAGACTAATGTACTGGAGTGGTCCAGAAGGAATGAAAAAAAACCAGGCCGGTAGATGGCTTAGTGGTGACTGCCACTACCAGGCAGACATGGCGGGTGGGGTGGGGGTGGGCTCAGATATAAGCAAGTGAGTCTGTTGAGTTAGATGACAGAACCTGGGTTTTTTGTTTTTTGTTTTTTAAAGCAGGGCAAGGTGGTACAGACATGGTAATCTCACGTCGGGGAAGCAGAGACAGCTAAGTTCTTGGGGCTTGAAGATCAGCCTAGTCTAGTTGGTGAGAGCCAGTCTCTAACAGCTAGGGCTCCGGTTGTGCACACATCTCTGCCCCCCTACCTCATCCCACAGGAGGCTCCGGTTTTATCCCAGTCTCCTGTGAGTTGCTGACAGATATAAACAATATCTAATGTTGACAATTTTGTCAACTTGACTTCCTTGTGCTCATAGCAAAAGACTCTTTCTCTTTTTGCTTTTGATTGCTCACATGCTTGCCTTCTAAGGATAAAATTATAATTTTGAATTTGCTTTTGAAAAATTAAAATTTCCTTATCCCAAGATTCCAGAGGAAAACATTACAGGCTGGGGAGGCTTAGAGCTAATTCAAATGTTTGCAAAATGCTCATTCCAGGGGAAGGCTGTCTTCGCAGCATACAAGAATGACCAGGAATGTTCCTCAGTCTGTCTGTCCCTGCTGTCTTTCCCTGGTCACCTCGAGTCTCTTTCCTTTTCCACAGACTCTGATCACAGGGAAGGCAACTTTGGTCCTAGTTCTCTACTCACAGCCAGACAACCCTTAGACCTGTCCAGAGTTCTGGCTGAGGCCTGAGGAAGAGACAGTGTCTGATGTCAAAGGCAATGGACATAAATGTTCACTTTGGTGGTTTAAGTTTCTAGCCCAAGTTATTTGAAAAGATGAACCTTCCTTGTCCCTGTCCCCTGACTGTGGATCCTACTACCACACTGAATGAGCCAGGCTCTTATCTTCCAAATGCAGAATTGATTCCATCTTCCCTCCTACCCTACATTGCAGATGGGAGGATTTCCTAACTCTCCAGTTCGCTCTTCAATCAACTCTTTGTGCCTTCAGATAAAGCCAGCTGCATGCTAATCTGAAGCCGGCCCCTTTCTCAGGTCTCCTCTGGCCACTCCCACTTTGCCTCAAGCCTTAAGAGCTGCTGAGTTTCTTGCAGCCCTACTCATGACACATTGTACTAGACCTTGAGCCTCGGCATCAGGAAGTTGTCCTCTTTCCCCTAGGCTGGCTTTCTCCAGCAGTCTGCCCCACCCACCCTCATACCCTCAAGCCCTTCACCTTCCTAACAAGCTCAACCTTACTCTGCACCCAACTTGAGGTTAAAACCCCCTTCCATGTTTACCTGTTAAGCACAGCATTTGCTCCTCCACCTATGTCATAATTAGTTTCACCCTTAGATACTGTGGTAGTTTGAATAGGTATGGCCCCCATAGGTTCATGTGTTTGAATGCTTGGCCCATAGAGAGTGGCACTGTTTGGAGGAGTGGGCTTGTTGGGGGAGGTGTGTCACTGTGGAGGCCGACTTTGAGGTCTCATGTGCTCAAGATACACACATTGTGGGACACACAGCCTTCTGCTGCCTGCTGATCAGGACAGAGCACTCTCATCTTTCCCATTATCCTTTCTGTCTGAGTGCCGCCATGGTACCCACCATGATGACAGTGAGCTATACCTCTCAAACTGTAAGGCAGCCCCAATTAGTTTTCCTGCATAAGAGTTTCTGTGGTCATAGTGTCTCTTCACAGCAATTAAATCCTAAGAGAAATATGAATTATGTACTTATTTTAAAGTCAGATTCCATGTAGTGAGAAGGGGGAGAGAGAGGAAGAAGAAGAAAGGAAGGGGATAAAGAAGAAAAACTTTTTTCTACAACATTAATTTAGGCTTTATTGCTTCAGTCCATTTGTTCTCAGAATGACTCTTTTCCTATTTGTGTGTTTGAGTGTTTGCCTGCATGTAGTATGAGAACCAAGTGTGAGAATCAAGAGGCTGTTGAGTCCCCTAAAAATGGAATTATAGGCAGTTGGGAGCCTTCATGGACTGCACCCAGGCCTCATTCTTAGAAAGTTTCTCTGATTGATTGATTGATTGATTGTATAAATACCT
Organism: Micromys minutus; assembly: GCF_963924665.1. Lineage (NCBI taxonomy): Eukaryota > Metazoa > Chordata > Mammalia > Rodentia > Muridae > Micromys > Micromys minutus. The sequence goes on from NC_137985.1 coordinate 10,773,246, forward strand.
GTTTGTAGTAGCCACAATTAGAGCTTGGGTCCTCTGAACAAAGACTCTGGTATGGATTTTCACAAGATGATCAGTGAATTCCTGGTAAGGAGACTTAGCAAACACAATCTCTTTCCAAAGTTTGGCGCTTAGGTAGCTGCAGGTTTTGCACATGGCATCGAAGGTGGTCTTGGCAAAGTTGTCAGGGTGGCAGTGCAGCCCCTGGCTGAAGTGTAGCAGTCATCTATACCGGCCATCTTTAATAGCTTCATGGACATGGGAGCACAGACAATGCCAGTGCCTCCTCGGGCAGGGATGAGATGCACCAGCACAGAGCCACAGTGGCCTGTCACCTTGCATGGGACAATGTGGGGACTTTGTAGTCTTGTTCCCTCAGTAACCTCTCCGCACAGGGATCATGGAGAGTTTGGCCAAGATGATGGCCCCTTAGATGACAATGGCTAACTTTCTGGAGCACTTAACACCAAGACCAACATTACCATAGATGTCCCCAATAGCAACAAAAGCCTTTAACCTGGTTCGCTGGCCAGTCAGAGTCTGCTTTTGCACCAGCAGGGTCTTCAGAACCTCATTCTTTTGGAATACACCCATGAAAAAGTCAATAATCTTAGATCATTGACTCCTTAGTGGGCCAAGAAAACAGGTGAATCTCCTCTAAGGACTTGATCTTCATGTCTGTAACCTGGTGACCCAGCTTGGTGACAGGGATACACTTTTTGACTTTGGCTTTACTTTCATGATTCCAGGGCCTTGACCATAGCCAGAACCTCCACCATGACCAAAGGTCCCTAAGACCACTGACAAATCTTCCACAGAAGCCTCTGTGGCCTCCTAATCCTGGGCCACTGCATAGGCAGGGCCCTACCTCCTGCTATATGGTACCATCTGCCATTTGGTTGTTTAGTTGTTTTCCCAAAGACAAAGCCAGAAAGTTTCTCACATACTCACCACAAGCCAGCATCTGCATTAGTTGCTGGCTATTCAGAGGAAGCAGAACTTTATTTGGTTCCCACGTTCCCATGTAGACTCACTCTAGGACCTTTAAGGACCAAATGGACACCTAGAAGAGAAAGCTTATGTCAGGAATGCTCCAGAAGCTTCTGCCTGAGACCAGGAAGAGCAAGGCATGGGGACTTCACAGTGCAAGGTCAGGTATACCAACTTCCATATCATAGGAGTTGAGATGTGTCAAGAAACACAGGCAAGCAACACTATTTATATGTGGTGGTACGAAGGACTGTTTGGGTAGATAATGGGCGTGGTGGAAGCTTGTGTAGTCTAGATGTTAGAACCCAGCTGTTACTAGAATAGATGGTCATAACTAGTCTAGGCCCCTGAGGCTGTCTTCAGCTCTCCTCTCTGAAGAACATCAACACACAGTGAAGAGGTTGACCGGATTTGAGTTGGGAGATGCTAGAAAGCCGAGAAGAAATTCTCTTTCGAGTTAGACTTCACTCTTTTTCTACCTGATAATGACAGGTAGATGCGGTGATGGGAGAATGGGAGCCATTGGTCGAATCACCCCATTGGTGGAAGACAAGACTGACAACACTGTTGGCTTAAACATAGACGAGGAATAGGGTCTTGGTCACCTGTGGGTAGAGGTGATATTTTCTATAAAGTTGAACTTTGAATAATGTTCACAAGTAAAAGTGGGTAGTATTTGGTTGAGTACAAAGACTCAAGCTTGCCAGAAGAAAATGATATCTGTTTCACAACAATGTACTCTTCACACTTAGAAATAGCTATGATGGCAAAATCCATATTTTTATCACACTAAAAAAATTAAAATATAGTAGTGTTAGGGAACTTCAGACCTCATAGAAGAGGAGCATGAATGTGCACTCAGCCCCTCCTGTTTGGGAATTGGTTCTAACACTTTGTCTTATTTCAGGTCCCAAAAGCTGTACTTTCCAGACCTGAGGGGTCCTGTCCCCAGCTGGCTTCAACTGATAATAAAGAATTGCCATACAGCCAAGGGCTAGGCAAGGAGATGGGGTGGGACTTTCAGGTTGTGTGGGACCAAGGGAGAGGAGAGAATCGCCGTGACCCAGAAGGAGAATGATCAGGAAATGTAAGAGCTGCAGGACAAAAAGCATCTAGCAATGTAGGTGGAAAGGAAATGTGGACCCGGGGGTGGGTAGCTGCCAGAAGGTAATAGGGCAGCAAAGATCTAAATCTAAATATAGATTTAGAAGGTGTTAAGCCAGGAATCCAGGAGGGAAGTGTGTACTAGCTGCAGAAAGGTTTAGAAGTACCTAGCCATTGAACTAGTCAAGGCATATCAAAATTAGTTGGTGTGTATGTCTTTCATTTGCCAGTCCAGAGAACTTTGGGCCAGTGCAGCACACACCACATGCAACCTGCAGGAGCCAAAGAGGTTTAACTAATTCACTGCTATACCCGTCTCTTCTCTCTGCCATTCCCATAAGGCTACAGTAAAAGAGAGCATCAGTAAACGGCTGAGCACTTCCGGGATGTTCAGCCGGCTTTTACGTAAACGGCTGAGCACTTCCGGGATGTTCAGCCGGCTTTTACTTTTAAAAGCAAAGGGGATCAAAACTTGCCTCACAAGTAGGAAGAGCTAAGTTCAATCCCTAGAAGCCGTACCAGCACGGTCTGTGTGGGCATGCTTGCAATCCTAGTGCCATAGGTAAGACAAGAGGGTTCCAGGGGTTTGCTGGCGAGGCAGTCTGGACTCTTGGAAACTCCAGGCTAAGGAGAGATTCGATGTCAAAGCAGATGATGCCTGAGTGCAGTTCAGGCTCTAGTTCAGCCTTCACACGCGCCTTCACACATATGCACACGCACTCACATGGATAAAAATCAAACAGTCCTTAACACTCCTGAAGTTTGTAACCTGTAGTAAATGCAGTAAGTAAATACCATAGAAAAGTCTTCCTTAGCGTTCCCTTCCCACTGCCGTGTGGCTCCAGTGCCTTGCTCTCTTCTTCCACAGGACATGATGGAAGCTTTGATGCAGCACTGAGACCCAAAGCCGTGTCTCCAGATTGGGATAAAGGGCTTGGTTTCTTCCAACTGAAGGCTGTTAATATCATGCAGTCACCAGAAGCCATCTACTCAGAGGAACAGGAGGCTGGTGTCCTACCTGAACACCCTCCCAACCCCTTCAAATGAAGCTGAGGTTTTCTTTGTGAATATCAGTGGGAACATGGGAAAATCGATTCACTTAATGCCAGGCTCAGGGCTCATCACCATGGTGAATCTTAAGACACGTGGATCTTATGAGGCAGGTGTCTAGGGCTTTCATTTTATTTTAGAAAGTCTAAACTCAGTTTATAAGGTGTCTGACTGGATGGTCTACACTGACTACTTCATTCCAAATCAATACAGAACCATTAATGGTGCTGAAGAGATGGCTCAAAAGTTAAGGACACTAGGTATTCTTTCAGAGGACCTGGGTTCGAGCCCCAGTAGCCACATGGCCAATTACAAACATCTGTAACTCCAGTCTGGGGTCTCTGATACCCTCTTCTGGTCTCCGTGGACAACTCAATGCACACTCATGGTGCACAGACAGACATGCAGTCAAAACACCTATATACATAAAATAAACAAATACTTTTTAAAGATGTGGGGGTATGTATTTATAATTCCAGCACTCAGGGGAGTCAGGAATACGAGCTGGAAGCCAACTTGGGCTGTGAGGAAGACACTGCTTCAGAGAATCAAAGGCAGACCCCCTTCCAACACTATCTTCCCCAGAGCAAAATGCTGCAGTTCACTTGTTTTGACCACATATTGGACAGCACTGTGCTAGCCCCGCCCCCAGGGTCATGTGAACAGGAAATAGCCACAATTTTAACACCATCATCACGTGGCACAGATACAATGTATCTGCAGTCACAGGTACAGGCCGACTTTCTCCCCCAGAGGGATCCCCCACACTTGCCAGGCAGCTTCAGTTTCAATGGAGAAAAGATTTGGGGATGTTAAGAAACACGTTTAGACTGCCTGGAAGAGCAAAGGCAAAAGCATTGTAAGGACCGGGCAGGAGGTGCTCATTCTTAGACCCCAAAGGTTCATAGCTGGCAGCCTCCTCCGAGGAGAGTCAGCACAGTAGCCTTGTCCCTCACTCTCTTGGGTCCAACAGTGGCAGGAAACTGTCATTTCTGCCACAGGCCTATGTACTACTACATGTACTCATACAAACTTCTCCACTCTTGATTATTCCGGGTTTCTTCTCCCAAGCGTTCCACCTACGCTCTCAATTACATCCACACTATGGACTCAATTTCCCTGTCTTATTGCAGTTTGCCCCTTTGCCACGCCCAGTGTGAGCCCTGGTCCTACCAATAAGAGCTGTTGCTAACATTGCCAGGCATCTGAACCCTTTGTCTTGGGTTTTTCATTTGCACTGCATGTACCCAGCACCCAACAATGAGGGCATCTGTTACAAATCTATTATTAGCAACAAATGCCCGTCACGTCATCTTGTACAAAGAGAATATTGAGAGAGAAACATTTGGTCACTCGCAGACACATGGCAGCTTAAAACAAGGAGCTTTGTCCAATGCTGGGACTCTAGGTGACATGGGGGGGGGAGCAGGGAGGCCTGGGGTTTGGGGGAGGAAAAATGCAGAAGACAAAACAATGTAACTTCCCTCATTTCCTTCTGCTTTGCCACTCCTGGGAAATGGATACATTCTGTGCATCTCCTACAAAGTCTGGCTGCTTGTCAGGGAGAGAGGACCAAAAGGACTCTTGAAGAACACTCAGGAAACTTGGGTGGGGTGTAGAGTCAGATGCACATGCTTGGGGGTTGGCTCATGAACGATGTACTTCTTTCTGTCAAGGATCTACCAAGCCAGCAATCGCAGACCAAGTTAAGTGACCACAGAGCTTTTGGCCACACAGCTCAGAACACTCCGGGAATCTTGTCTGTTCTACCAGCCCAAGCAGAGCAAGATCACCTCAGTTAGCTGCTGGGCTCCGGGGGCATTTTTCCAACCCAAATAGACTATGTCTAGAACACCCAGTATGTCTCGGGGTCAGTGGACCCCTGGCCTCTGAAAACATGTGTGGCTTTTAAGGTGTTTTAATTAGCTGCTGACATTGAAAACGCAAATATTTTTTTCATAAGATTCCAGGTTTCTAGCTTCTTGAAAATTCAGAAAATGACAGCTACATGACCACCATTCTCTGAAAACACGTGTCAGATGCCTCCTCTCTGGGCGCTCGGATAAATGGGCAGGGACAGAGCGAGGGAAGAGCCTTGGTTAAGGAAATATTTACTGCCATTGATGAACAGTAACGTTCAGTACATCAGGGAGATTTGAGAGTGACAGAGAGAGAGAGAGAGAGAGAGAGAGAGAGAGAGAGAGAGAGAGAGAGAGAGAGAGAGGGGAAGCCTTCTCATGTGTCTAGTTGGCTGGAATGGTGTGGGTGGGGAGAGAAGAATGTGCCCTCCAGTGTCCCGTTGTACTTCTTTCTTTGGGGGCTTTAACACACAGCAAACTAAACTAGAATCTCAAACATAGTTGAATAAAAGGAACTCCCATGTACCCCTGAGATTGAACTCCTCTCAGATCATAAGCTAAATAGAGGATCTTAGCCTTGACCAAGAATTTACAAGACAGCGCCACCCATGGAGGGTTTAAACTTTTATACTCCAGTTAATTAAATACTTGGAGTCAGGGAAAGGAACCGGAGGTTCAAGGGGAATCTACATGCAATTCCAGTGGGGACCACTAGGGGATTAGACCCCAGTTGAAGACCTAGAACTCATTAGGGCAGCAACTCTCACACTTGAGCTTACCCCGACTCACATGGGAATCTAGGTAGACCTACAGATTATGAAAAGCTCCATTTCCACAAATACTGGAGGAGAACTGGGGAGAGGGTGCAGTCCCAGAGCCCGTGTGTGCTCAAGGATCTAGGCTTGGTCCTTAGCATAGGAAGAAATAAACAGATAGAAAGCATAGCCCACACGTTTAAGTATCAAAGCATCAGCCTCCCTCTTGTCAATACAGAATGATGGATCAAGTCTGCCCGCAGCCTCCATGTCTTCAAATAACAAAACGGGCCATCAAAACTCAGGACCTGCCTGACCCCAGAGAAGCGTTGCAAGCGCTCTCCCACCTGAACCCACGGTAAGCCCTAAGCCTGCCACACACCCTCACCCCTCACCAGCTGTCTGGGGAGGGAGCACCTGGTAATCTCCTGAACAGACAGAGTGGTGAACTGTGGAATCGGGTCTTTTCTGGCCCAGTGAGAGGGCCGGGTGACTGCCATTAAGACTTGGGACCCACCTGCAGAAGGCTGGGACCCCAGAGCCTTGCAAGTGCTCTTCCGCCTGAGCCCACAGGGAGCTCGCCACACACTCTTCAGACTGTCTCTGGAGCGATAACCCTGAGCTCCCAGAGGACAGCTAGAGTGCTACACTCTGGGATCCGGTTCTTTCCAGTCCAGCGAGAAGGCCAGGTGACCACAATCAAGACTCAGGACCTGCCTGTACACGGCTGAGCTCCCAGAGAAGTCTTGCAAGAGCTCTTCCAACTGAGCCCACAGAGACAGAACGGAGTGCCTGCAATCAGAACTCACTACCTGAAAAGAGATAAACATCCAGAAGCAATTCCCTTCCTGAGCCTACAGGCCCTCAGGTCCACAGGAGAGACAGGCTCCAGTCAGAGACAACAAGATCACCTATAATCACAGACAACAAGATGGCAAGAGGAAAGCAAAAGAACCTAAGCAATGGAAACCAAGACAACTTGGCAACATCAGAACTCAACTCTCCCACCACAGCAAGCAGTGGATTGCCAAACACTCCAGAAAAACAAGACTTAGACTTGAAATCATGATGATGATGGAGATCTTTGAGAAGCACATGAATAACTTCCTTAAACAATTACAGGAGAACCAGGAGAAATCACTCAAAGAACAACAGGAAAACACAGCCAAACAGGTGAAGGAATTGAAAATGGAAATAGAAACAATAAAGAAAACACAAAAACAGACAAGCCTGGAGATAGAAAACCAAAAAAAAAAAAAAAAAATCGGGAGTCACAGATGCAAGCATCACCAACAGACTACAAGAGATGGAAGAGAGGATCTCAGGGGCTGAAGGCAACATAGAAAACATAGACAAAACAGTCAGAGAAGATGCAAAAACCAAAAAGCTCCTAGCACAAAATGTCCAGAAGATTCAGGACACAATGAGAAGACCAAACCTAAGGATAAAAGGTGTAGAAGAGGGTGAAGAATATCAACTAAGAGGTACAGTAAATATCTTCAACAAAATCACAGAAGAAAACTTTCCTACCCTTAAAATTGAGATGACCATGAACATACAGGAAGCCTACAGGACTCCAAATAAATTGGACCAGAAAAGAAACTCCTCCAGACACGTAATAGTCAAAACACCAAATATTTGAAACAAAGAAAGAATCCTAAAAGCTGTAAGGGAAAAAGGACAAGTAGCATATAAACACAAACCAATCAGAATTACACCAGACTTCTCTGCAGAGACTCTAAAAGCTAAAAGATCCTGGACAGACATCATACAGACCCTAAGAGAACACAAATGTCAGCCCAGGTTACTATATCCAACAAACTCTCAATCACCATAGATGAAAAAAAAAAAAACAAGATATTTTAGGACAAAACCAAATTTACACAATATCTGTCCACAAATCCAGCCCTACGAAGAATGATAGATGGAAAAATTCAACACAAGGAAGGAAAACTACACCCAAAGAAAAGCAAAAGAATAATCACGGAAGAAAACCAAAAGACGAAAAGCAAACAAACATAAGTATACCTCTAACAAAAAAAAAAAAAAAAAATCACAGAAAACAAAATTCACTATTCCATAATTTCTCTTAACAACAATGGACTCAATTCCCCAATAAAAAGACATAGACTATCAGACTGGATATATAAACAGGATCCAACATTTTGCTGCATACAGGAAACTCATCTCAGATACAAAGACAGACACTACCTCAGAGTAAAAGGCATGCGGGGGGGGGGGGGGGAGCAAATGGGCCCAGGAAACAAGCTGGAGTAGCTATTCTAATATCAAATAAAATAGATTTTCAAACAAAAGTTATCAAAAAAAGATAAGGAAGGACACATTTTACTCATCACAGGAAAAATCTATCAAGATGAACTCTCAATCTTGAACAACTATGCTCCAAATACAAGGGCACCCACATTTATAAAAGAATCTTTCTAAACTTCAAAGCATACCACACCACACACAATAATAGTGGGAGACTTCAACACCCCCCTCTCATCAATGTACAGATCATGGAGACAGAAACTGAACAGAGAAACATCGAAACTAACAGAGGTTATAAACCAACTGTAATTAACAGACATCTACAGGATATTTCATCCAAAAACAAATAATATACATTCTTCTCGGCACATCATAGTACCTTCTCCAAAACTGACCATATAGTCAGTCACAAAACAGGCCTCAACAGATACAAGAAGATCAGAAATACTCCCATGCATGCTATCAAATCACCATGGACTACGGCATGTCTTTAATAACAACAAAAACAACAAAAAGCCCACATACACATGGAAGCTGAACAATTCTCTGCTCAATGATAACATGATCAAGGAATAAATAAAGAAAAAAATTAAAGATTTTTTTTAGAATTTAATGAAAATTACACCACTACATACCCAGATCTATGAACACAATGAATGCAGTACTGAGAGGAAAACTCATATCTCTGAGTGCCTCTAAAAAGAAACTGGAGAGAGCACACACTAGCAGCTTGACAGCACAAATGAAAGCTCTAGAACAAAAAGAAGCAGATACACCCAAGAGGAGTAGATGTCAGAAAATAATCAACTCAGCAGAAATCAACCAAACAGAGACAAAAATAACTATACATGAGTCAACGAAACCAAAGCTGCTTTTTTTTTTTCTAGAAAACCAACAAGATCAATAACACGTAGCCAGACTAACTAGAGGGCAAAGAGAGAGTATCCAAATTGACCAAATCAGAAATGAAAGGGAGACATAACAACAAAAACTGAGAAAATTCAAGAAATCATCAGACCCTACTACAAAAGCCTATACTCAACAAAAGAGGAAAATCTGTAGGAAATAAATAAATTTCTAGACAGATGCCAGATACCAAAGTTAAACGAGGATCAGCTAAACCATCTAAACAGTTCCATACAACTAAAAAAATAGAAGCAGTCATCAAAAGCCTCCCAACCAACAAAAGCCCAGAACCAGATGGGTTTAGTGAAGAAGTCTATCAGACTTTTATAGAAGACCTAATACCTATACTCTCCAAATTATTCCATAAAACAGAAACAGAAGGAACACTACACAACTCATTCTTCAAAGCCACAATTATATTCATACCTAAACCACACAAAGACACTACAAAGAAAGAGAACATCAGACCAATTTCTCTCATGAACATCGATGCAAAAATACTCAATAAAATTCTTGCAAACCTAATTTAAGCACATATCAAACCAATCATTCAAGTAGGCTTTATCCCAGGGATGCAGGGATGGTTCAACATATGGAAATCCATCAACATAATCCACCATATAAACAAACTCAAAGAAAAAAACCACATGATCCTCTCACTAGATGCTCAGAAAGTATTTGACAAAATTCAACACCCTTTCATGATAAAAGTCTTTGAATGATCAGGAATCTAAGGTCCATACCTAAACATAGTAAAAGCAATATACAGCAAACCAGTAGCCAACATCAAACTAAATGTAGAGAAACTTGAAGCAATCCCATTAAAATCAGGGACTAGACAAGGCTGTTCACTTTTCCCCTACCTATTCAATAAATTACTGGGAGTCCTGGTCAGAGCAATTAGACAACAAAAAGAAACCAAAGGGATTCACATAGGAAAAGAAGAAGTCAAAATATCACTATTTTCAGATTAAGTATATGATAGTATACTAAGTGACCCCCAAAATTCCACCGGAGAACTTCTACAACTAATAAACAACTTCAGCAAAGTGGCTGGATATAAAATTAATTCAAACAAATCAACTGTCTTCCTCTACTCAATGGATAAACAGGTTGAGAAAGAAATTAGGGAACTGACACCCTTCACAATAGTTACAAAGAATATAAAATACCTTGGGGTGACTCTGACTAAGCAAGTGAAGGATCTTTATGATAAGAACTTCAAGTCTCTGAAGAAGGAAATTGAAGATCTCAGAAGATGGAAAGATCTCCTATGCTCATGGATTGGAAGGATCAACATTGTAAAAATGGCCATCTTACCAAAAGTAATCAACAGATTCAATGCAATTCCTATCAAAATTCCAACTCAATTCTTCATAGAGTTGGAAAGAGCAATTTGCAAATCTATCTGGAATAACAAGAAACCTAAAATAACTACATCTATTCTCAAGAATAAAAACACTTCTGAGGGAATCACCATCCCTGATCTCAAGCAATTGTGATTTAAAAAAAAAAAAAAAAGAAAGAAAAAAAAACTACATGGTATTGGTCCAGTGATAGGCAGGTAGATCAATGGAACAGAACCGAGGACCCAGAAATGAACCCACACACCTATGGTCACTTGATTTTTAACAAAGGAGCTAAAAACTTTCAATGGAAAAAGGACAGCCTCTTCAACAAATAGTGTTGGTTCAACTGGCAGTCAGCATGCAGAAGAATGAAATTAGACCCTTTTTTATCTCCTTGTACAAAGCTCAAGTGCAAGTGGATCAAAGATCTCCACATAAAACCAGGTAAACTGAAACTATTAGAAGAGAAAGTGGGAAAGAGCTTAGAGTGCTTAGGAACGGGGAAAAATTCCTGAACAGAACAATGACTTATGTTCTAAAATCAAGAATCCATAAATGGGGCCTCATGAATTTGCAAAGCTTCTGTAAGGCTAAGGACACTGTGAAGAAGACAAAACAGCAGCCTACAGATTGGGAAAGGATCTTTACCAATTCTACATCTGATATATATCCAATATATACAAAGAACTCAGAAAGCTAGAATCAAATAATCCCATTAAAAATGGGGTACAGAGCTAAACAAAGAATTCTCAGCTGAGAAACATCGAATGGATGAGAAGCACCTAAAGAAATGCTCAACATCCCTAATCATCAGGGAAATGCAAATCAAAACAACCCTGAGATTTCACCTCACACTAGTTAGAACGGCTGAGATCAAAAACTCGGGTGACATCGGATGCTGTTGAGGATGTGGGATGTGGAGAAAGAGGAACACTACTCCACTGTTGGTGGGGTTATAAGCTTGTAAAACCACTCTGAAAATTATTCTGGTGGTTCCTCAGAAAATTGGCTATAGTACTACCTGAAAACCCAGCTATACCACTCCTGGGCTTATGCCCCAAAAATGCTCCAACATGTAACAAGGACACATGCTCTACCATGTTCATAGCAGCCTTATTTATAATAGCCAGAAGCTGGAAAGAACCCAGATATCCATCAACAGATGAATGGATACATAAAGTCTGGTACATTTACACAATGGTGGAACTTCCGTATGGTTATCAGGTATCATAAGGTAGAACTCTTAGGTGACAATAGTCCTTGAGGGTCTTTTGTACTCCTGTAAATAAGATCAATAAACTCATTGGGGCATTGAGTAGAATACCCTTACTTGTTCTGGGATCTGTGGCCTAAATGGAGTGAGCAGACAGGCGTAAGGTAGCAAATCCACCCTGTGGAGACCTGCACATAGAGGGCCGAGAGGGCCTGGAGCTGAAGTGTACGCCTCAAATCCATGTAGACCTCATCTCTGAAAGGCGCACTTAGCTGTGACTTCATCGGTGGATTGTGTTATCTGTGCTGCTGGATGTGTCGCCTCTCAAGACTGCTGAAACCTCTGTCGAGCAGCACGGCTTGTACTTCTATTAGCACCATTCTCCACACGGCCTTCATTGCTGTGAATGATGCCGCTCATTTCAGTTTAGGGAAGAGGAAGACGCCAAGCCTGCATCATCCATAGCACAGACAAGCTGTTAAATGCCCTGCGCACGCTGGAGCACAGTGCTCTAACGTTCCTGGAGTTACAGTCTCCACAGGCCCCTGGAGAGGGAAAGAGTGATGAACTCTGTCTTCATTAGAGTTTCATGGCTGTGAATAGACAACCACCATGGCAACTCTTATAAAGGACAACATTCAACTGGGGCTGGCTTACAGTTCAGAGGTGTAGTTCATTATCATCCTGGCAGGAAGCGTGGTGACCTGGAGACAGACATGGTACAAGACAGGTAGCTAAGTGTGCTACATGCCAAGGAACAGGCAGCAGGAAGTGACTGAAACATACTTCCTTTGACAAGGCCAATCTCCTCCAACAAGGCCACAACTCCTAATAGTGCCACTCTCTGTGGTGTCAGGAGGGGGAAAAAGAGAGAGAGAGAAATAGTCTGCCTACCAGGCAGAGTCAAGGTGAGATTTCGTGACCTGCTGAGGCATGAACAGTAAGAGGAGATGCACTTGACCTTCAAAGCCGGGAGCTGAAGATTCTGTTGACCTTGGTGGAAGGAATGCGAAGGCTTTGGAGTGAGAACAAATATCTTGTGCATAGTTTAGCAATATTGTCTCTGTAACCTTGTGGCTATGCCTCCCATGACACTGTAGTATAAAAAGGCTGGGAAATACACTCAAGGCCGGTGTGGTAATGGCTTGCAGCCCTCTCATTTTCTCTCTCTTGCATCTTTTTCTACATGTGATGTCCACACAATTGGATCCTGAGATCTTTGCAAAGTGTTCTTTCTAAAGCTTTCCTGAGTATCCTTATCTGGAGCCAGGCTTTCTACTCCAGGTCCACTAGAAACTTCCAGGTAGTTTCTGTCAGGCTTCCCAGGACCTGTGTCTGCCTCCCTTCACTCCAGCTTCATGCCTGCCATTCAAATGTGAGCCCCACTCAGACTCCATGATGCCACAGCATGCCACTAATTTGGGGTTTTGGATAAGTCACTAAAATGGTGTTGAGATGCCAAATCTTTTAAGTTCAGACTTTATCTTAGAGAAACTGACCTAAGTTTGAACTCAGGTAAACTAACAGGCTGGTACCTAGCATTAGTTTCCAAGTTGCCCCCCCTCAACAAAACCGGAGCCTAGCTCCAGTCTCTAGGCTAATCCCCAAGATCCAGCATTTTCAGGTTATACCCTCAACAAAACCAGCATCTCAGGCTATTCTCCCAACAAACCTGTACCCCCAGGTTACAAGCCCACACCTTGCCTAATGACCAACAATGTAGAGGAGAGCAGAAATTAAGTTTATGACATGACTCCCAGCACCAGCCAATTATGTTAAAGGCCACAGTATCTTTCTAAGTAGATGCTTGCACACATACTCCCTGCTTGCTGCTTACTATAAAGCCTTGCCCTGATAGACATTCAGGGCTCCCCCACCCCCAAAACTGTCCTGCGTGACGGCAGTGTGTTGGTTGGGGCAGGGGGAGGGAGTTAGCTTGAATAAACGAAAAGACCCTGCTGTCAGTTACATCAGATTGGTTCCTGTCCATTTTGGGGGGATCACTATCATTTCCCCAGCACAACAGTGTCACCTCTTAGTAAATGTGGTACATATATGAAATGTCCTGCTAGTCAGACATGCAAGTCACATAGCACCTACTCCTGTTTGCTGGGCTGTCTGCTACTTCCAAGTGCTTCTGAGGTACTGCAACCCCTAGTTCACCCACCATCCTCTCCACCTCCACTTAGTTGAACAGCATTAGTTCCAAATGCTCAGTGGGTTCTGTAAACCCAGCTGAGGCACTAGTATGAACCACACCCCTGAACCCACCCTCTCTCCCTGTCTCTCCCTCTGTCTCTCCCTGTCTCTCTCTCTCTCTCCATCCCCACAATAATACCATTTCCATGTCTGTGCATGTTACAAGGTATTTGATCACACTGTGACCCCTGTGATTGTGTTGGGTGTTTTTGTTTTAGTGTTTAGTTTTTTTGGGGGGGTTGTTTGTTTGTTTGTTTGTTGTGGAAAACCTGTTGCTAGTTGAGGTGTGGCCCATCTTTAGCACACACCTTTAATCCCTCTGGTTTGAAAATAGACACACCCTTAGACACGAGTTTAATCCCAAACAATGAAGTTTGTAGAAGGAAGGACCCAAGTTTGAAAGTGGTGTCTAACTGAGTGGCAGACAAAGTGATGAATCAAAGATTTGAGAAGAGGATATGAAGAGAGAGAAAGGTGAGGCCAGGTGAGGGCACCTGCATAAGAGCTTCCTCATGTGGGAAAAGCAAATTTGAGTAGACCCTCGATGTCCAAACAACTGGATCCTGAGATCTTTGCAAATTGTTCATTCCAGAGTTTTCCTAAAAATCCTGAGTATCTTCACAAGAAACGAGAGGAAAGGGAAGCTGCCTACGGGCAGTGCAGAGGGAGAGAGAGCAGTTCACTGGGAGAGTGGTGCACAGACAGGGTGCAAAGAGAGAGCAAGCTAGACACGGGCGAAGACAGAACGAGCCAGAGAACGAGAAGGAACCAGAAGATTAGAACAGATTGCCAAAGTTAGTATGAAGCCAAGCACAGCTCTTTGGGAGAAACTAAGAGAAGCCAATTTGAATTAGTCAGTGTGGAGGAGTTCTGAGCCAGAACAGCTGAGTTAACTAGCCAGCCAGAGTTCAGAAAGCACTAGAAATGGAGAGCTTATTCCTCGGTAAATCTCAGAGGCCTGGATAAGATTGTATGGAGGCTAGACGCTTCCAGAAATAGGACAAGGTCAGCAGACAAAAGCAGCGAACCTCCAGGACTACAATTATATCAGGTGAATAAAGGTCTCTAACATGTGTGGTTCACTTGAAGATTACACCCAAAAAGGCACCTTACAAATACAGTGGAGCCTCTTGTTCTCAAGCCTGACTCTGCTTTGTTTTCCACAGAGCCCTCAAAGTGTCTTCCATTATTACTCCTCATGAGGGCTCCAGCCCCAAGAGATCTAAAACCGTGTCCTTGAATGTATGAACATCACCGGGTACCCAGCAGGTTACCAGTAAACATTTGTTGGATGGATGGATTAATATTTCAGGCATTAAATATTGATGTCTACAAGTAAAGATGTCCTCTGGGGTTTACAGAACCAGATGTTGAGCATGCATAATTACGATGCAAAGACGCTGTTAGATCCAAAGAAACACCATTTCCCCAAACTTCAAAAGACCATCCAAATATCCTAGAATGGGATGAACTTGGACTACAGAAGAATCTCTAGAAGTTAGATAAAAGCCAGCATTCCTCAGGAACTCGTAAGCCTAGTTCCCTCCAACAAAAGGAGCCATTTCCCTTCCCTCTACAGAAGGCACACATACTTACCAATGTGCCAGCATCACAAGTATGTGTTACACATTTCAAAGTTTCTGCTATAGTGTTCTAGCCCTTGGCATCTTCTTACTAAACTCCCTCCAGTTCACGGCCTCCCTCCCCCAAGCTGCTCATTCTCTCAATAGCCTCGCTGTATGAGCTGTACTCACCATGTTTTCTCTATTTCCTAGTCTTTATTTCCTGCCATTCTTCTCTTGGTGACAGATAACCCAGGCAATGTTCAGTCTGCTTTTTTTATTCTTCTTTTTTTCAAAGCTGCCTCTTCCTTTCTAGTCTGTCTGTCTCTCTCTTGATTTATTTATTTTATATATTTTATATACTGTAGCTGTCTTCCAGAAGAAGGCATCAGATCCTATTACAGATGGTTGTGAGCCACCATGTGTTTGCTGGGAATTGAACTCAGGACCTCTGGGCCAGCAGTTGGTACTCTTAACCCCTGAGCCATCTCTCCAGCTCCTGCTTCTTTTATTCTTGTTCTGCACTTTACCAGATGCCTGCCCCCCCCCCATCTACAATAAAAACTTTCTTCTTGACCAGGCCAGGGGGTGGTCATGCCACTAGTTTATACAGGTACTGGTTTCCAGGATACTACAGAGAAAAATTTTAAAACTCAGAAAGTGAGCCACTCCGGTCATGTCTCTCTGTGGCACAGATCACTTGCTAAGGGTTAGTGAGGGTTCGGGGCATCACCCTGGAGTCTCTGCAGCAATGAGGAATAGCAAGAAAGTCAGATGCTTCAGTATGAGGCTGAAGAGCAGACTGAGAGGCCCCAGACCACTAGAGTGCGCAGGCAGTTTCTCACCAGGGTGCTGTCAACTCAGATGTTTTCCTTACCACCAGTCTCCGAAGCAAGTTCCTGACAATTGTTTGTGGGTTTCTATTTAAAGCAGAGATAGGTAACAAAAACTCTGGGGAGGAAAAACACTTTTGAATCCATATATGGCTGCAATCCAATGCGGTACAATTATCTTGAAATACCTGAAAATAGCTGCTTACATATATACAAAACAAAGTTAGCTAGCTCCTGGTCAATCATGATGAATAATTCAGTGTACCAGCTAGGTGAAACTTACAGCTGAAAAATTTTAATAAATCTTAAAGAAGTCTCAAGACATGAGCACTAACCTCTACAAGCAGGCATACAGGTATAATTGCTAATGTAACAAGTTTCCTTAGAAGTAATAACAGCAGCTGACATTTATTAAACCAAATTGTATGCCCTGGCCTAAACCCATATATCAATTCCAGCTCAGGTGCACTGCAACCAGAAGCTCACTGTGCCCAAAGAAGGAAGCAGAGAGCCAGCAGACAGAGCCAGATTATTGAGAGATTGCTCAATAAGTCCATGTAAGTAAGGTGTTATAAAGAAAGGCTAGGTCTTTTGGCTCCGGCATGCTTATGAAATCCTGACCTTGCCCTGGTAACACTGCAACCAGGCCAAGTATGACAAGAAATGGAATTTGCAAATAAGCTCATATGACCCTTTGTATAAACAAATATCTGATTAGATCATTTAGAACAGTAAAGAAAATGGAGGAAAGATTGTTGAGCAATTTTTTTTAACAAAGCTAATCATATCTTTTTTTACACAACCCAGTAAGTGAATTCCTTGATATTTAGACAAAGAAACTGAAATCTTTCCTCTACACAAAATACTATATACAGGTGATGGTAGCATTTATATTCATAATTACCCAAACTTGGAAGCAACCAGTACATTCTTTGGTCATGTGAACAGACAAACAATGGCACATGCAAACAGTGGAATAGTACTCAGTCATAAAAAGCAACGAACTACAAACTGCAAGACATGGAGTGAACTCAATTGGATATTACCATATGCAAGAAGCTAGCCTAGAAAACTGCATACTGTTGGGAGGTGGTGGCACACATCTCCAATCTCTGAACTCTAGAGGAGGAGGCAGATGAGTCTCTGTGAATTCAAGGCCAGCCTGGTCTACAGAGCAAGTTCCAGGACATCCAACACTAGAGAGCCCTACTTACAAAAAAACCAAAAGGAAGGAAGGAAAGAAAGGAAAAGAATGGAAAGGAAAGTGGGGGAAAAGCAAGAAAATCTGAAAACTGTATGGCTCCAGTAATAGGATAAGCAAAACCCAAAACTGAAGCAAACAGGTCAAATCCTGTCAGGAAAGGATAGATAGGTGGGATAAAGGGAAGTTTTCAGGCAATAAAACTGTTGTGCAAAATGAAATATCCAGACACATAGGTTACACAGCATCAAGAATGAACCCTAATATGAACTGCATCTGTCAGGGGTGGAATTTGATAACTAAACCTTACTCTGAACTGTTAGGAACTCCTCAAAGGTATAAAGTTCATTAGTTTTGCTTTTGTTTTGTTTTGTTTTTTGGAAGAACCAGATAAACCTGTGGGATGTTAATGAGGCAGTGGCACCCTGCAGCCACAGAAGGAAAGCTACAGTGGTGTGTCCTTACCCTTGAGCTTGACCGAAAGCATACAGATGCACAGAAGTCATTCCTTTTCAAACCTACTGACTGCCTCCCCTTTCCGGTCCTGTCCATACCATATAAAATCTATTTGATAAGTAGGTTTGTTTCAATGTATGCACATGGGCCATGTGTATGCTTGGTGCCTATTAGTCTCAGATAAAGGTATCAGAACACTGAACTAGACTTATGGAAGGTTGAGAACCAAACCCAAGTCCTCTGCAAGCACAACAAGTGCTCTTAACCAAAGAATCATCTCTACAGCCCCTCAACACAGTCTTGCACTGTAATTTTGGCTCAGGGAAAATGAATGGATTTTTTTCTTTACTGAAAGACATGTATAGAAAATGGCAAAGCCCAGGATGAATGACTCTGTGCTGACTCTAACCCGGTGTCCTCTCCAACTGCTAGGGAGGTGGAATGGCAACCAAGGAAAGAAAGATTTGATTTCCTGAACACAGCACACTGCAAGTGTGTACCACATAGGGTTCCCATCAGGCACAAGAATGGCCTCAGTGTGGGCTGAGGGAAAGCACAGACCACATTAGCAGCACCAGTATGTAACTATGTCACCATTACAAGAATACAATGAGTTGTGGGAAGTGGTCATGAAGGACCAGAGAACCATTATTGTTTCAGAGTAACTTCTGGAAGTTTCTCATCTCAGGGTGTTTGCAGTGCAGGAGCGGAGGCAGACTTTCCTGGGAGTCACCCTTCTTAATAGAGAGGTGGAAAGCCCTGGAGCTCTGAAGTCCTGCCAGGAAAGGTTGCCTCACAATTGGTAACAATGCAGGGTGCAACTCACACTCACAGGAATGGGCCAAGAGCTCTCTGCAGATACCACTTTGCTTATATTTGGTAGGCAGAGGCAGCGAGAAAGCTCAGGATGCAGAAAGAGAGGCAAACTTTGAAAAGATTCAGCTCAGTACACACAGCTGGATGCTTCAGGACCACTAGACATCAAATGTGTGAACAGATCTATGACTATGCCCAGTGCTGGTATCTCTCACACCTACAACAACCTCACAAGATAACAAGTATCTCACTCATTATGGGTTATTCTTCATGAATCTGAGCTCTCATCTAGGCTGGGTTTTTACACAGGATGATGCTCTGTCTTGTGGATAATATCACTCTAAGACTAGGAGAATAGGAAGTAGAAAATTTCCTTAAGAACTTGATAGCAATGTGTGTAGCAGAAGAAGAAAGAGAAGACAGGAGACAGGCGAGAGCCAGACTAACTCCATAAAGTTCCTTTAATGCAGTGGGCTGGGCTCTACCCTATTGATATCCAAAGTAGATGCTTTAAAATCAAGGATAAATGGATGAAGTCTGGGGCTTCAGATACCAGCAAGGAAATACACATCTTCCTGGGCCTCTTTAGAATTTTGAGATAACACATAACATTTACCATGTGACTCAAAGAACAAGAAGGGTTTTCCACCAGGTCAAGAGTATAGTAAAACAGTTTGGCCCATGTTTCTTAAAAACCAGGTGATCTGATCATGCCAAAGTCTATATGACAGGTTAAGTGCCTTGTGGCAAGGACTCTCAAAATTGATGGTACACTGGGAGCATTTGAGGCCACTGCATCTGGGATATTCACAACGCAATGCTGTTGCTTAGTACCTAGTTTCAGAGGATCTACTTTAATTGGCTAAGAACCCTCTAGAGATCAGCCATTGCCCAAGTTGAATGTCCAATAGCATTACCTGGAGGGCGTCTTAAACTAGATTTCTGGAACCAGCAAGATGGCTCAGTGGGTGAAGGTGCTTGTTGCAAAAGCCTGGTAATACAAGTTCATTCCCTGTAACCCACTTAAAGGTAAAAGGAGAGAACTCTACAAAGGTATCTATCCTCTGACCTCCATACCCATGCCGTGGCACTACATGTATGGCCACTACATCTTTGTCTCTTGTCTTAAATGTGTAAGTTTACTATGTTCTGCATGTCTGGGCTACAGACTATTGGCTTATAAGTTATTAGGTATGGTTAAAAATCTGTAACACCAGTTAAAAAAAATGTTAGCTTAAAACTCAAAACTCGAGGTTGGAGTCATTCTGGGCAAAAATTCACAGCATAAGCCAATCCAACAATTCTCTAAAGATACTTTGAAGTTGAGATATTTTTTATTCAATTCCTGTCCAAAAAACAAACAAATAAACACCCCCCCAAAAAAACCAGACTTATAAAAAATAGGGCTTAAAGCAATGTTTCTTTACTGAGGTACTAAAGCTGTACCTTCATGCATTCCTGTAAGAAATTTTCCTCCTGGCAGCCAAGCTTTATAACAACAAAATAATGCACTTGATATTGATTTTAGAAATATCAAATTGTTTAAACTGTCAAGAAATTTTCTGTCTTCTAAAAATTATGGTTACACCGTTAGAACTTGGTTTTGTCTTCCGAAAATTTTGGCTATGCTCTATGACTTCACTTTTTTAAAAAGATGCTTTATTTTGATATTGCAAAAGCAGCTTTAAAAATTTTTTTACATATATAAAGCTATGGGACACTTTAAATTTTATTAAATATTTTATTATAATGTCTTAACATGATGTTACAATGAAGGAGAAATTTTTAGTTAAAATAACTATAATGATGATGATGGAAACTAAAATACCTTTAGAAACTATAATGGACAACAGAAATCAAATTATGAACCCATAAAAAGGAGACAATTATGATTTTTTAAATGCTCAGGTAAGCCCCTATTATGAAAGTTATGGGTCTGATGAGGAAGATCATAAACATGATAACAAGGTTTTCATTTAAAAATACAGCTATTGATATAATGTGTCAATTAGATATACATTACTGAGGTTTTAACTCTGTTGTATCTTTGTCGTTTCTGTTTTTTTTTTTTTTTTTCATTATATTAGGTAAGTTATGTAAATTACAGGTAAACCTGTAAATTTTAGTAATGTTTCCAGAAGTAAAAATCAAGGTATTTTTAATTTAAAAGGTTTTTAGAGTAAAAAGTAAATAGGTTAAGAATCCCCCCAAATCCTTTCAGTTTGCCTGAGCACCAGCAAGACCCCAGTAGCGCCCCCTCCTTTCAACCCAAAGGGCTGAGCAGAGATGAGCTCCCTTGCCACTTTCCCAACGTGTTAACCTTTTTCTGTCCTGATATTGGCTTCACCTTAATCCCAATCATATGGGAAACTGTAATGTTTTACTGTTGCGTGTAATATTAAAAAACAATCCACGTTATCGCCAGCTACTGTCCGGCCCCTCAGGTCTCCCCGCCCCCATGGCTAACCCCAAGTGGCATCTGCCCAACTTGTAATTCACTTGCTGCAGAACCCACTCACACGCCCAGTCACCTAACCCCACCCCCACCCCGCGGCTGGCTGCTGCCAAACCCGCTCAGCAATCCCAAATTTCCTCACTCTCACAAACCCATGCTTGGCTGTGCTTACCTTTCCCTGGAGCTCAGTTGAATCGCTGTAAAATGGAAAACATCAAACAATCTTAGTTTAGAATCGACAGATAAAACAATCACTGGGCACAGTCTATCATCCTAAATTCATCAAGTATTTTATGTTAGGAAACTTCCTGTGGCATATCCTGATGGATTCCACCACCTATCAGTCCCTGTCCTGCACCTATCTGCTTTGCTCTTCTCGCCACCCAAAAAACGGAAGTATCCTCCTCATGCCTTCCCTTTTCCTCTCTTGGACCCAGAAGGCCCGCCTCTTCCTTGCCCAGTGATTGGCCTCTTGTGGTCTTTATTATTTAATCAATTAGGGGAAATTTTTGCTACATTCTATAATGATATACCATAGAAAGGTCAGAAAAGTTCCTAGTCTCTTTATGTTTATGGGTTTTAAAAGTTTTATTTTGATACTAGAAGGGCTTCAATTTAAAACTGTGATCTTTTAAGGCTCAAACTTAACAGGGAATGATAGTAACCTTAAAAATAGTCAAATCCTTTAATGTGCTCAGAAATATTTGAAGTCATGCTGGGTAATGATGCAGTTAATTATAAAATTAAGCTTCATTTGACTTCCTGTTTTATGTTTGTAAGGTACAGTTTAGCGGAAATGGCTAGAAACAGACAAAGATTGTTAGGCTGGTACTGGCCTTGAAACCAGTCAGAGGTCTGCTGAATATGATACTTAACATGTTTTAACTTACCATGACGGATAGAGACTCCCAAATCCTAACAGTGATTCCCCCAAGGTCTCCAAGAAGATATGGGCACAATGACAAAGGACTCCACCAGGATTGTGGCATGGTAGCCACTGATCATAGCTGCCTGAATGCCTTGCCTGCTGCCAGAGCCTAGCCTGACGGGATAGACACAGGACAACTGGAGAGCTGATTGATTGCCACACAAGGTAAGGTCAGTCTCTCCCACGTTCCTCCTCCAAAGCAAAACACCTCTTTGTCTTCTGGGCCCCAGGGATGGCTGAAGACAGTCTCTGTCTATGGAGACTGCAGGAACCTGGGCCAACTGTCCAGTACCTAGACTAGTCTCTGTCATTTTAATTGGTACATGGGCCATTTAGATTACAACTTACCCTTCTCAGGTCTCTGATCATATTGACAGCTAATCTAACTGCAGCTAAACAGCCAAAAGGCAGCAGGCATTGAGGTTTCTTCCCTCATGGTAACCCACTGCTGTGTTCATTATTCTGCCCAGTAGTTAAAACTACCTATTCTCTTATTTAAAAGGGCAAACAGGTTTGCCTTGCTCACAGGCGTCATATTTAATAATGGCTTTTGGCCTGTGTCTCATGGTAAATAACTGGATGGAAAAAATGTAAAATTTAAACTTTATTTAAGATCTGAGGTTCTTATGTTTGTGAATGAATGTTTGTGAGTCTAGAAAAATGTTTAAGATTGATAGGTACAAGTGATAAAAGTTAGAGAATGCAAAAACTTGAATGGTGATGGAAACATGGTTTAAAGATAAGAACTGGGGCTGAGGAGATGACTCAGTGGTTAAGTGCACTGACTGCTCTTCCAGAGGTCCTGAGTTCAAATCCCAGCAACTACATGGTGGCTCACAACCATCTGTAATGGGAACTGATGCCCTCTTCTGTTGTGTCTGAGGACAGTTACAGTGTACTTATGTATAATTAATAAATAATCTTTTAAAAATTAAAAAAATAAAAACTGATTCAGATAAAAAGATGTTTAAACTTGGTAAGTACAAGTTATAAATGTTGGAGCGTCCAAGATGTTTAAGATTAGAGGGTCAGAGAAATGTTTTAAGGCATATAAATGTAAGTTGTAGAGATATAAAATATGATTTAAGATATATAAAAATGAAAGTGTTTTATATTTTCCCTCCTTGTTATTGGTATTTTAAGATTAATCAGTGAAGGTTTGGCAAGCTAATAAAGCACTGGCTGCTTGCAATTCAGTCATAAGCTCAGGATTTTAAATTCCCTTTGGTTGTCTTCTGAATATAGACATCACATCATGCTAAAACTTTCTCTGTTCACTGTGTATATCTAGCTCTGGACTGAGAAAAGAATGTTCCATGCCTTTTACCCAAACCTATAGCTTTTACTAGATCTCAAAGGCGTGAGTCTACTCCTGCTGTCTTACAGACACACCTTAGCTACTTTTCTAAAATATGGGTTTCAATACAATGATAATACCAATGTACATCCTTTTGTAAACTAAAATTTACATAAGCTTCAGGGAATCAAAAAGTCATAAGATTTGGCTCTACTTGCCACGGATTAAATAGACTCCAGATAAGCATACCCACTTGTTCTTGAAAATGGGATTTTCTCCTCGGTCTTCTTGGGATTTGTTACCTCCCCCAATTACTAGACAATTTTAACTTATGCCCTAGTCTACATTTGTCTCAGCAGATTTTCACCTGGTTGACAAACTCCACCCAGGGATCACCTATGGAGCTGCTGAACTCTGACTTGCTAAAAGGTGATGCTAACCAGCCCAGCTGGTGTGATTGTTTCCTGTCTTTCAGATGGATCAGATAAATGCCCAATTGCCCAGCCTTTGACGAGCATTTCAGCATTCTGGGCCCCCATAACAATGTCCTAATGTCAGCTAGAAGCAGTTACAGAAGAAAATATGCCACCCACTGTCCCATCTTACAGGCTGAGATGCTAAGTCAAAAAGGAAACCCCCTACACTGAAAAGGACACCGCTTTGTGATCCTGACCGCCCCAATGGCTATTAAAGTGGATGGGATCCAATCCTGGATTCATCACTCTCATCTGAAGTACCCCCACACCCCCGAAACATCAGGACCTGGACCATCGATGGGTCATCACACAACACCTGCAGAACCTGTTAAAAAAATCAGACTGGTAAAAGACTGGCGATATAGCTTTCTGTTTTGAGTTGCCTCGAGTTCAGCACAACACATATGAATGCTGATTAGGACTACGGATGGGAGCCTAATTACTAACATGCCTATGGTTCCCCTCACCCTCTCCTTTGGCTTATGTAAGTTGTTTGGGCCAATATGGAATAGGTGCCCAAAGACCGCAAACATACACGTTCTCTCATTCTCTAGGTCTTCTGAATGTGCGATCCAGAGTATGAAGAATAGTTTAGCCACCCTTCCTTGTCCCTCAAATGAAGACCCGAGCTGTAGGGGACAAGATGGATACTTTTGTGCTACATGGGGCTAGGAAACTTTAGCTTCCTGGGTCACTAATAAGGATAATTATATTCAGCTACAGAAGACTGAAAGACAGCCTTTAAAAAAACTGGAAAAAAATCAATCCACTCAAATTAAGACAAATAGTGGTGTAAGTAATACACGAGCTACGGGAAATACTTGGGGGACGCTGTCTTTATGGTTCTGGTAGTGACCCTGAGATGAAGTTCATCACCCAGAGATTCCAGGTCACCAGTGACAGGGCCTTAGACACCACTGGTCCTAACTGAGGCACCTAGACTCTAGGTCATTACTGTATGTGTGCATCTGTTGTCGCAGACATGCTATTCTGCAGAGGGAACACTTAGGACATCTACACCCATCCCAGATGGCAGGGCAGCTCCAGTACTACTTCCTCTCCTGGTACCATGGGCACAGCAGGGTCTTCCAATATGGAACCCATAGCACTAATTAAGGAAGATCAGAATTTTAAATACTTAACAAATCTATTAAGATCTGTCAGAACTAAAAAAAACAGTTACTTAACTTCTCCTGATTCTTTAGCTGAAGTCATATTACAAAACAGAGAGGGCTTGACCTTATCTCACACAACAAGAAAGTTTGTTCCTTGGCTCTAAGTAAACAATGTTTCCTTCTATGCTAATCAGACATGATCTTTTAAAAAGCCTAAATTTAGTCAAATAAAGAATTGGAGAAAAAAGACAACAAAATAAATGCCAACAAAGGCTGGTGTCAAAGTTTATTTAACTGGTCCCTGTGGCATTCTAGAAAAATTTTAAGGCACTGATTTGACTCACAGGAACAACTAAAGGGAGGGTTTTAGGCCTGCAACCCTAGCACAGCTGTAGCAATGTTGTTCCCTTCCAGGGCCTGCCAGTCACTGACACAGAGGTCATGAGGCTTAAAGCAAAGTCTTGCTGTTCACAACTGTAAGCTTCATGCAGAACCAATCAAATTAAAGGTCACTGTGGGGGCTAGAGAGTTGGCTCAATGGTTAAGAGCCCTGACTGTTCTTTCAAAGGTCCTGAGTTCAATTCTCAGCAACCACATGGTGGCTCACAACCATCTGTGATGGGATCTGATGCCCTCTTCTGGTATCAGAGGACAGCTACAGTGTACTCATGTAAATAAAATAAATAAATTTATTATTTAAAAAGAACTGTGAACTGTTCTGTGTAAAACGGCTTGAGTCAGGGCTGACCACTGGGCAGCACTTTCAGCACTCCCATATGAACTTAGTGTGAGTTTGCCGTTTTAGCCTTTATAAGCAGATACAGATAAATGTTTAAGGCCATGGTCTCAGCCTACAAATTCTGAGCCTGATGGATCAGTCTTAGGCTTTCGATAAACAATCCCTGAGGTATGTTTATACGGTTTGTGGGCAACTCCTGGACCCCCATCATGGAGACTACATGCATGACTACAACAGGGCCTTACTGAATTCCTGCCTTTGACATATTTAACCTCTACCCTTCTCTATTGAACTCTGAATAAATACTAAAGTGTGAAGCACAATTACACATCCACCTGAAGCACATATATACACCTACACCACACACACACAACTACACATACTCACACACATACTTATAGACACATAATCCTACACACACAGAGACACACACCTCACACACACACAAACAACTACACACACACACACACACACACACCCATAAGGTCACATATTCCTACTCACATAGAGACTCAACACACACACACACAATTAAACATACTCACACACATACTTATAGAGACACATACTCTTACACACAGAGAGACACAGCACATATATACACAAATACACACACCAACACCCATAGAGTGGCATACTCCTACACACACATACCTACACACAGAGACATCACACACACACACACACAAACACACATACATATGCACACATCCCACACAAACACAAATACTATTATTACATCTAACAAACTACACTGGATGCAGTCTTTGGTTAACCTCCTTTGTTGAGTGTTCATTGGCACTCCCATAATTGTTTAAAATTCTGAAATGTTTTATTCTGGCACATGTACTTTATATACTTAAAATGGTCATATCTTTAATTGTGCTTATGAGTGTACATAAATACATGCCAGTGAGCCCTAGCAGGTGAATTTGTAGTCCACTCTAATACTTTTTTTGGTTTAACAAGATAGGGTTCCTTTGTGTAGCTCTGGATGTCCCTGAAATCTTTTTATAGATAAGGCTCCAGGCTGGGCTTGACACCTGAGATTTGTGTAGCACCACACCTAGCGTGTTTCACATTGTGTGTGTGATTCAAGTGCTGTCCAACTCTCACTGCTCAAATGACTGCAAACTCTGCCACATGTGGGAATGCCAGAGGTTTTTCTCAGAACCCTCGGTACTCAGAGACACAACCTTGTGCGATAATATCTTACCTTGTAACTTAGGAATGGGGAGGGGGGTCTCTGCCTAACATTTCCATTCCCAAAAAAGAGTAATCCATATGGCAGGCAAAACAGAGGAGCCATGGCAGGAAGCATGGAGGTAAGCTGTGGGGCCTAGATAGATAAAATGGCTGTGGGAACCTGGAGCACGCCAATAACTATCAAACAAAACGTGACGTCGAAGGAGCTACATGCAGTTGGGAACAGCAGAGTTGCCAATGGATCCTGAGCCTCCAATTCTTACCCAAGGAAGAAAGACCAGATAAACTGGTCAGTAGATTCAGGCTCAGTGAGGTTGTTCTTCAGCTGGTGATTCTGTGAAACTGGCCATCTCTTCACTGTCTCTGTGGTTTCCCTAAGAACCACACAACACTCCATGAAAGGTCTCCACACATACTGCCCAAAATGGAAAGGCAAACAAAGGGATCAGTGGAAAATTTCACTCTGAATTTCAAACAACTGCACCAAGTAGCTATTTGTCGGGGAAGCAGGGACCAAGCCTTTCTTCTCTGTGTAAACATCATCCTCCATGAGCTTCCGTCTTGCTTTCTGCACCGTGAAACCAACATCACAACATGCAATGGGTTTCTGGGCTCACAGGGGCTGTGGCACTGTCTCTAGAAGGCAGGGTGGAATACGGAAGTGACTCCTAGTCTGAGGACTGTCCTGTGCTGTCCAATGCAGAGGGGAAGCTGGCTCACACTTTCAGGTAGGTGTGCTGGGGGTTGGGGAGGGCTGTGTGACAGCCACAATTCCACCCTCTGTCCCACACAGACTAAGACAGGAACATAAGGGAGAATCGCTGCCCTAGGGAGTCATACCCTATACCGCCCCTTACAGAATCCCCAATACATACTAAAGAAATAACCACACTTCAGTTTATGGAACTAGTATCTTTCTTTATTGGGCTTATTTACAGAGCATGGTATAGGAGTAAATAAAAAGGAAATCTGTGTTCTTAAGAGCCCAGTCAATCTAGTGTGAAGAGCATGTTTCACATGTCCTCACATGTGAAGTTGCTCCCTCCTCCCCCTCAACCCCTTCTGTCAAAGTCCCACACTGTCTAATCTCTAGACCCACATGACACTATCAGACGATTAGGAAAGAAACATAACCAAATGACTGTTAAACACAGCAGAGAGCAGTAGGCAGCCTCTCAGACTCTCCTCCCACCCTGCTTATAGGATGAAGCAGTCAAAGTCAGGGAACACCTCTGGGTCTTCTGGTCCTTCCTGAAGCTCTGAAAACAATGATTTCAGGGTGCAGTCTGGTCACATGCACATAAACATTGAGGACTATGCTGAGACACTGAGACCTGCTTTCTTTCTCTGTTGGGGGAGGTTCAGGTCATTGAAGGTTCAGTTGCTAGAACAAGTGAAAATATCACTCATCCGCACAGTCATAACTTTTGAGTGTTGGTCAGATCCAGGGTTGGTGAATGGTAGGACACTCTGTAGAAAGAGACTAGAAATCTTTCTCTTCACACAATTGCACAAGACCTTGAGATCCACCTTGTACATGAATTCTGAAGGAGATCCTGTGCAAACCAAAGAATCATCCAAAGTAGAGTGTGATTTGACAACATTTGGACATCTGTTTGATCATGGGATTAGGAATGTCCAAAGGTGGCCAAATGGCCGTCGATGTGTGTGTGTGTGTGTGTGTGTGTGTGTGTGTAGGGTGATCCTGTATGTACTTAGGTCAAGTCCTCCACCGTGAGCGACAAGAAGACTCTGGGGCTCCTATCTGAGACTCTACAGGCCGGTGAGTGGTTGGCAGCTAGACAATCAGCAGACTTGACAGGGATCCTGTGGGCTCCGGACCCTTGCTTGGAGAATCCTGTTACTTGTGGATCTGATGATGGAGGCGAAAGCTTGCATGTGAAAAGGCATGGGGACTCGGGGTGCAGCTTTGTGTAAGGGCAGCTGTTATGGCCTCTGCTCAGCCTACTCCTGAGGGGCCCCGAATGGGAACGCCTCCGGTTGGAAGAGGGCTTGTCCTGATCCAGTGTGTAGGTCCCAAGATTCAGTTCCTGCCTGGGGCGGGTAGTGAGCGCCAGGTGGTCCATAGCTCTGTGATCTCCTTGCTGTTTCCACAGCTCATAGCTCTCCTGAAAGGCATCCATGGAGAAGCTCACCCTCGCCTCCCCGCAGCTGCACTGAGATGCCGCCTTGCCATAGTCGATCCACCTCGGCGTGGCGAAATTGATGGCCTCTGCGCAGTTGAAGCCATGGTTGAAGCCCGCGTGGTAGCCATAGGGAAAGGTGACCATGAACTCTCCAGCCTCCTGGGTGATTCTGCCAAAGGGGATGCCATTCTCCTTGAGCACGGTGGGTGAGATGAGCGCCACCTTGTGCCTCAGGAAGGCCTGGCAGCCCTTGGAGCTGCCAGGGAAGAGTTCCCTGGCCAGGTGTTCCAAGCGCCTGCCATGCTCAGGGGGCACAGCATACCAGGTCTTGGGCTGCCCAAAGTGCAGGTAGTTGATACTGTACAGGTCCATGTCTTCCGTGTGCCACGCAAACGTTGTCTTCCACATGCCAAAGTACAGGTAGGGCGTGTTGACACCCTCAATCTCAATGCCACCTTCTTGCTTCAGCACATCCAAAAGGCTTCCCAGGTGTCCCAGGTTCCAATGCTGAGTGTTCTCATCAAACAGGGAGCCGCTGACGTCAGCCCCATAAATCGGTGACCCAAACAGGCGAGTCTTCCAGTACTTTCTCTCCAAATCTCCAAAATCCAAATGTGGCGGGGTCTGGTGTGTTTTGCTCTCGGCCAGCTCGCGATACTTGCTCACTGGCATGGCTTTCTTCTTCTTATGGAACTGAGTGAACACACCTGCCTTCCCAGACACCACTTGCTGCAGAGGAGCGGGAATTCTCATATCCATGACCTCCTCGTAGGACTGCCTGCATTGCCACTCCTTGGGTGGGACGACCTTAGCCACCCCAGCTCGGTGTGCCCCTTGGGACTCCATGTAGGCAATGTATTTGCGGAAGTCTGAGAATTCTTCCATGTTTGGGCAGAAGGTCATGATGCTACAGCCTGGATTCTGGGACCCACAATGCTCAGGGCTTGTCATGACCACAGCTATCCGGGAGCTCAGTCTGGGTGCAACCTGCCTTGGATCTTTGGGCTATTCAGAGGGAGGGAGCTTTCTGTCTCTCTCTCTCTGGGATATTTTAGGGCCTTCCTGTGGGGCTTACTCCACTCTCTTGTGTGTCCTTAAGTGTTTTCTTGTCTTCCTTCTTCTCCTTTTCCTACTGTTTGGGGTTCCTGGTGGACAAGATAACATTTGGAAGATTAAATATGCCTCTCAGGAAAAATCATTGGTCTGAGCATTCCTTATCCACTTGGGAAGACCCTTCGAATCTCTACCCTGGACAGGAAGCCAAGAAAACATAAGAAAGGAGAAGTCTTGCTGGCTTGAGTTCCAGGGTCACCCACCTTTCACCTTGAGAAAGGAAAGTTTCTGTGGAGGAGAAGACCAGCCCAACCCTGGGGCACCCAGAGCAGAAGCCCTATGTCACTCCTGCTGCACTCCCTGGATCCTCACTCACATTAGTCTCCCTTGGTACCTGTGTGAGATCCACCCAGGCTGAGATCCCCTTGCATTCTAAGTGGGAGGCACACAGGAAGAGAATTCAGTCCCCAGTGAGCATTCCCTCTGCCCATGTCTGCTCCAAGCAGCCTCCTGGGAAAAGGAAAAGCTTCCTTGGGCTGAGCCTGAAGAACAAAGGTCTACTTATTTCTCTCTCCTGACTTACTTTTCTTTTCTACCACTGAGGAATATAACAGAGAAACTTTACATTCACCATCCTCTGGACAGTGGAAAACCTTCCCCAAGACAGGGTAAGGGAGGGGACTGTGATAATAAAACCAGCCTGAAAACTTCCCCCAGACTTGAGTCTCCTCTTTTAATTTCCCCAACAATGGATCTGACCATGGCCTGACTTTCAAGCTAAAGCTTTCAATCACTGCCCCAGGCTTTAAGCATACACTGACATTTCTCTGGTCCTCATAAACCATAGAGTTCTGGGCAGTTACAAATCCATTCTGAGGATGTTAAAACAAACAATTGCCATGGGTGGATAGACCTTGTGCCTTTGCTTTGAATCCTCCATGACCCATGTATAGGGACATTGACTCCCTAAAGAAGTTCTCTTATTAGAAGCTCAGTTCCAGACTGGGATCCTCAACACCTAGGGTACATGTCTGGAAGCTAACCATCTTTCTCTAGGTTCAAACCCATTCTCAGCTCTCTTCTCTGGTTGCTGCTCAAGAAGATTCACACCTAACTGCCACATTCATGAGAAAGAAACACAAATCTCTAATGAAGCTGACACACAAAAGTCAAAGTTTGACCAGCCTTTTCTAATGCTTTTTAGAAGAGCTGGAACTTAGTATGATCCATTGCCACGAGTCATTTAGTCACAAGAGCAAATATCCAAAGCTGTGAGGAGAGATAGGACTTACCCAACACCTGTGGAATGGAGACCTGGCAAAAGACAATCCGGCACCAGAGAGAAGCTTTCTCCTGTAGGACTGGCTCTTCCTATGAACCGGGATCCATGGCTTCTTCTTTTATAGCCATGAAGGCCTAGACCATCAGACTTACCCACCCTTTGGAATCTCACCTATCACTGATCTCTGCTGCCTTGGCCCCACCCAGCTTTCTTTGAATGTGTACAATCCCAATGTGAGACTCGGTAACCTAGGAATGCACTGAAGACAAATGCTACAACAGCAATAATCTAACACCAAGTACTCATAGAATCATTAAGACTGTTTCAGAATTCCTCAATGCTAACTAGGAGCAAGTGACCTGTGTGTGCTCTTGGTGGACATACTTGGCCTCTACACCACCTTAAACCTGTAATAGACAAGAAAATAGCAGGGTCCTCAAGTTTGAACAACTAAACAATGAGAAGTATTTAAGCAGAAACTAGCTCATCACGCAGGAGTGAGAATGCCTTTAGGCTAGGCATTAGGTTCATACACACCTTTAATCTCATCCTCTGGGTGCTGAGGCAGGAGGATCTCTGAATACACAGCCTTGTTTACAGGTCTGTTACCATGACAGTCAGTGTTACACTGGTGAACCCTGTACAGAATAGGCAGGGCAAAGGAGTGCCTTTGAATGTATATAAATTTTCAATAACTTTTATCAGTATTGAGATACAAACATTTTCAAACTTATAGGATGTTCATTGAGCACAGGTTAGCCCAGGTGAAGCAAATGGACAGATAATACTAAGAATAGCCAAGGAAGCAGAGATGGCTGGCAAGCATCTTTAATCCCAGATTTCTTCAGGCAGGGCCCACAGAGGCAGGGACAGAAAGGCAGGCAGGGGCAGATGCCCACAGGGGACAGAGGAGGCAGAGGAGGATAGGCACTTGGCCTACAAACTCCACTCCAGGACAGCCAGGGATGTTACACAGAAAACCTCATCTCAAAAACAAACAAGGACACAGCAGCAACAACAGAGGAAACAACCCAGAAAGGCAAAGTCATCCTATTTGGTTCCTCTACTGAGCCTTGTGGGTATTATTCAGCTGGAAATCACTAGAGCCCCCAAAGATTCAAGCTGCAGACCTCTTAGGATGAGATTTGGGGATGGACACCATCTGTCTGGGACATCATTTACCTGATACCTTCCAAACATCTTCCCTGAGCCTTCAAGAAGTTTCCTCTCTGGACTTAGGGAAATTCATTAGGGAGGGCTCTGCCCTGTCTTCTGCATTAATTCTTTTTGTTTTGCTAACTTTTCTTTAATATTAATCTACCCAGTTCCTCACTTTGAATGCATAAACACTATTTCTCACCTACCAATAGGCCTCCAATATACCCTTCAGCCAAGAATGTCCTCCTGACCTTCGTGACATGGCCTTACAATTCCTTTGGTTTCACAGAGATTCAATTAGAATAAAGCCTGCATTTTCCACCTAGACCTCAAAGATTTTCAGCGTTTTGTTTGTTTGTTTGTTTACCTGTATTTCATGATTCAGCTTTGAAATTTGATATCATTGCTTTAATTGTATTTACCTTAATTTCATATCAGTATTCGCTTGTTTGAATTATCCAAGTATTACTTAAGATGATCAGAAATTCAAGGTCATCCTGAGCTACAGAGTCCTTTGGAGGACAGTCTTGAATAACGGAAATACTTGATCTCTGTCTCTCTGGGTCTGTCTGTCTCTCTGTGTGTTTCTCTTAGTCTCTTTGTCTCTCTGTCTCTCTTTTACTCTGTCCCTTTCTCTGTGTCTGTCTCTCTTTCTCTCTGTCTCTCTCAATCTCTCTCTTTGTGTGTGTGTGTGTGTGTCTTTTTCTCTCCCATTTTTGAAGAGAGATTTGCATGGTGTAATCCTGGCTGTCCTGGAACTCATCTGGACACCAGGCTGGCCTCTAACTAGATCTGCCTGCCTCTGCCTCCTGTGTCTGGGCTCAGAATCATCACCACCACCTGGCTAACTCGGCAGTTTCTAAGCAAAGGAAAGAGTGCATTTCTTCATTTATAAGATGTTGCATTGGATATGGTGTTGGACCTGAACTATTTAGGCTAGAGAAGGGATTCTACAGTTTCAGTCTTGAATGCTGACAGAGGTATAACACCCAGCTCCTGCAGACTGAGCACAGGTGAGCCCTGTTAGAAGGAGGGCTTGAGGCCGACAAGGACGCTGGGAAACCCAGTCAGGACAAGTATTCTCCAAGATAAACCCAGTGTCACAAAGTCAGTAACCGGATCTAAATTGTCCATTCTTCCTTGGTAGAAAATAAAAACATTTTCGTTGAAACCTAAGCATCTAACACATTTAAAAAATACATGTGACTTTTAGTCTAAAACAATAGCCACCTCTTCTTTCAGACATATCTAATTAAAATAAATTAAACCTAAAATGACTAAAACAAGGTGCTAGTTCACACTTAATAATCATTTTTTCTTTACAACTTTATTTCAACAAAAGAGACACTTGTACAGATTTTTAAATCATTTTAAATAAAACTATATGAATATATTTTTGTCAGTACTTGATTTTTTTAAATGTGTGATAGTATGCATTATAATCTTACTAGTTACTATAAGCATAAAGTACATGTAAACCAAAACGTAACATGGAAATAGTCAAAGTTTTCTTGGTGTGTATAGATTAAACATAATAATTTTTAAATAACAAAAACATCCACAAGACTATCTTCTTAGCTCTTGAGTTATTAGTAATTTAAGGTCTAGTTGTACCCCACTCTGAGTGGGTGCTATACATTTCTTGTTGGTTTTTATTTCTAAGAAGGACTGAGGCTTTACTGTTTGGCTTTTCTTTAATTTTTTAATTTATTTTTATTTTTGGCTTCATATGATCTGTGAGTTGTTTCTTTGGTATTCAGAGCTTTCTGGGGCTAGTATCCAACTACCAGTGACTGCATATTATGTCTGTTCTTTTGTGATTGGGTTACCTCACCCAGGATGATATTAACCAGATACATCCATTTTTCCTAAAATTTCATAAGAAATCATTGTTTCTAGTACTTGAGTAGTACTCCATTGTGTAAATATACCACAATTTCTGTATCCATTAATCTACTGCAGGACATCTGGGTCATTTCCAGCTACTGGCTATTATAAATAAGGCTGCCATGAACATGGTGAGTCATGTATCCTTATTGTATGTTGGAGCATCGTTGAGATATAAGCCCAGAAATGGAATAACTGGGTCCTCAGGAAGAACTATACCCAATTTTCTGAGGAATCGCCAGACTGACTTCCAGATTATTTGTACCAGCTTACAACTCCACCAACAGTGGAGAAGTGTTCCTCTTTCTCTCATCCTCACCAGCATCTGCTGTCATCTGAGTTTTTGATCTGAGCCATTCTGACTGGTTGAGGTGGAATCTCAGGGTTTTTTCGATTTGCATTTCCCTGATGACTAGGGATGTTGAGCACTTCCTTAGATGCTTCTCAGCCATTCCATATTCCTCGATTGAGAATTCTTGTTTGGCTCTCTACCCCATTTTTAATAGCATTGTTTGATTCTCTGGAGTCTAACTTCTTGGGTTCTTTGTATATATTGGATATTAGACCTCTATCAGATGTGGGATTTGTAAAGATCTTTTACCAAGCTGTTGACTGTGTTTTGGTTTCTTGACAGTGCGCCTAGCCTCACAGAAACTTTGCAATTTCATTAAATCCCATTTCTCCATCCTTGATCTTAGAGCACAAGCCATTGGTGTTCTGTTCAGGAAAATTTCACCTGTGCCTATGTGTTCTAAGGTTTTCCCCACTTTCTGTTCTAATAGTTTCAGTGTAGCTGGTTTAATGTGGAGACATTTGATCCACATGCACTTGAGTTTTGTAAAAAGAAATAAGAAAGGGTCTATTTTCATTCTTCTACATGCTGACTGCCAGTGAGGAAACAGCATTTGTTGAAGAGGCTGTCCTATTTCAATAGAATGTTTTCAGCTCCTTTGTCAAAAATCAAGTGATCACAAGTGTGAGGGATTATTTCTGATTTTCTCTTCTGTTCCATTGATCTAGGTGCCTATCTCTGTACCAGTACCATGCGGTTTTTAACACAATTGCTTTGTAATACACCTTGATTTCAGGGATGGTGATTCCTGCAGAAGTTTTCTTGTTCCTGAGAGTAGATTTTTGACATTCTAGGTTTTTGTTATTCCAGATGAATTTGCAACTTGCTCTTGCCAATGCTATGAAGACTTCAGTTGAAAATTTGATGGGGGATTGCATTGAATCTCTAGATTGCTTTTGGTAAGATGGCCATATTTACAATGTTGATCCTTACAATCCATGAGTTTGGGAGATCTTTGCATCTTCTGAGATCTTCTTCAATTTCCTTTTTCAGAGATTTAAAGTTCTTGTCATACAAGTCCTTACTTGCTTACTTAGGGTCACACCAAGGTATTTCATGTTGTTTGTGGCTATTGTGAAGGGTATCTTTCTCCTAATTTCTTTCTTAGCATGTTTGTCCATTGAATAGAGGAAGGCTGCTGATTTGTTTGAGTTAATTTTATATCCAGCCATTTTGCAGAAGTTGTTTATCAGCTGTAAACATTCTCTGGTGGAATTTTTGGGTCACTTTTCTCCCCCCTATGGAATCCTTATTATTAATTGAGAATGGTGTTCTACTTCTTTTTCACCAAAGCTTTACATAACTTCCTTTTTTTTGCTTGTGAAATGAGGAAAGGCTAGTCATGTTGTGAGAGTTTTGAGAGTGATCGCTAGTCAGTGAATTAGCCTGACAGACTATTCCAAATTAAAAATGAAGCTTGAAAATGAACATACATGGTCAGAAAAAGGCAGTCTCCCAAGTAGGTAATTAACTTAGGAGTGCCCTTATTTCCTGAAGTTGGATAGTCTGTAGCTAACTGACAAAACTAACACCTGTGATTAGGGAAGAAGAGGGAATCTCACTACAGCATAGCTCCTGTATCCCCTAACTGGTCTCAGTGACCACTCCCTTAGCAGGAAATACAGGATTCCTTTACAAGTAATAATTTACTAAGAGTTTGAGAAAAAAAAACAAACTTTAATTAAAACAATTTACACATTAACACTTATGGCTGAACTATACCAATTTTTGTCCAAGTTAAAAATGTGCTAAGGACCAAACAGAA
The DNA here is from genome assembly GCF_963924665.1 of Micromys minutus. Taxonomy (NCBI): domain Eukaryota; kingdom Metazoa; phylum Chordata; class Mammalia; order Rodentia; family Muridae; genus Micromys; species Micromys minutus. The sequence continues at coordinate 10,809,667 of NC_137985.1, forward strand.
GACTTGTGTTTATACAAAGTAAGCATTTGCTAAAAACGGAAGTTATATTCCAAGAACTATCAAAGTCTCATTATTAAGTAATTTAAAGTTTTACATAGGTAAAAATAATTTTCTGAGAAATCAAGAACATACTTAATCACACTGCACATAAACACTGGCATTAAGTCACTTTCCTACAGAATTCCAGAGCATAAGGAATTATACTCTATACTAATAAAATACTAATAAAAACAAGAAACTGACTTAATTATACAGGATATCTTTGAGACTGACAGTCCACATCAATTTTTGGGTCACCCATGTCATCTGCAAATAATGATATTTTTCCTTCTTCCTTTCTGTTTCTTATCCCTTTCATTTCCTTTTGCTGTCTAATTGCTCTGACCAGGACTTCCAGTACCATGTTGATTAATTAGGGGAAGAGTGGGCAGCCTTGTCTAGACCCTGATTTTGGTGGGATTGCTTCAGGTTTCTCACTGTTTAGATTGCTGTTGGCTATTGGTTTGCTGTATATTGCTTTTATTATGTTTAGGTGTGGGCCTTGGATTCCTGCTCTTTCCAAGACTTTTAACATGAAGGGGTGTTGAATTTTGTCAAATGATTTCTCAACATCTAGTGAGATGACCATGTGTTTTTTTTTCTTTGAGTTTGTTTAATGGTGGATTACTTTGATGGATTTCCATTTATCAAACCATCCCTGCATCCCAGGGATGAAGCCTACTGGATCATGGTGAATGGTCGTTTTGATGTGTTCTTGGATTCGGTTTGCAAGACTTTTGTTGAGTATTTTTGCATCAGTGTTCATTAGGGAGATTGGTCTGTAGTTCTCTTCCCTTGTAGGGTCATTGTGTGGTTTAGGAATGAGAGTTATTGTGGCTTCAAAGAATGAGTTGGGTAGTGCTCCATCTGACCCTATTGTGTAAAATAGTTGGAGAGTATTGGTGTTACATCATCAATAAATGTCTGACAGAAATCTTCACTGAACCTATTTGGTCCTGGGCTTCTTTTTGGTTCTGAGGATTTTGATGACTGCTTCTATTTCTTTAGGTGTTATGGGATTGTTTAGATGGTTTTTCTGTTCCTGGTTTAACTTTGGTATGTGGTATCTGTCTAGATATTTATCCAATTCCCTCAGATTTTCCAGTTTTGTTGATTACAGGCTTTTATAGTAGGATCTGATGATTTCTTCAATGTCTTCAGTATCAGTTGTTATATCTCCACTTTCATTTCTGATTTTGTTAATTTGGATACTCTCTCTTTGCCCTCTAGTTAGCCTGGCTAAGGGTTTATCAATCTTGTTAATTTTATCAAAGAACCAGCTCCTGGTGTGTTGATTCTTTGAATGGCTCTTGTTGTTTCTACTTGGTAAATTTCTGCCTTGAATTTGATTATTTCCTGCTGTCTACTCCTATTGGGTGTATCTGCTTGGTTTTGCTCTAGAGCTTTCAACTGTGCTGTCAAGATGTTAATGTATGCCCTCTCCAGTTTCTTTTTGGGGACACTCAGAGCTGAGTTTTCCTCTTAGTACTGCTTTCATTGCATCCCATATGATTGGGTATGTTGTGCTTTCCTTTTCATTAAATTCTAGAAAATCCTTAATTTCTTTTTTTCTTAATTTTTTTGACCATACTATTGTTGAGTAGAGCATTGTTCAGCTTCCATGTGTATGTGAGCTTTATGCTGTCTTTGTCGTTATTAAAAACCAGCCTTATTCCACGGTGGTCAGATAGGATGCATGGGAGTATTTCAGTCTTCTTATATCTATTGAGGCCTGATTGGTGGCCAGCTTTATGGTCAGTTTTGGATAAGGTGCCTTGAGGTTCTGAGAAGAAGGTGTGTTCTTTTGTTTTAGAATGAAATGTTCTGTAGATGTCTGTTACTTCCAATTGGTTCCTAACCTCTGTTAGTTTCACTGTATCTCTACTCAGTTTCTTCTTCCATGATCAGTCCATTAATGAGAGTGGGGTGTTGATGTCTCGCACTATTTTTGTGGGTGGTGCAATGTGTGGTTTGAGTAGTTTGAGTAGGGTTTCTTTTATGAATGAGTGCTCTTGTATTTGGTGCATATATGTTAAAAATTGACAATTCATCCTGATAAATTTTCCTTGTAATGAGTTAAAAGTGTCCTTCCTTATGTTTTTGATAACTTTTGGTTGAAAATCTACTATATTCAATTTTAGAATGTCTACTTCAGTTTTACTCTTTGAACCATTTGCTTGGGAGGTGTTTTTCCAGCCTTTTACTATGAGATGGTGTCTGTCTTTGTCTCTGAGATGAGTTTCCTGTATGCAGCATGATTCTGGACTCTGTTTATGTCTGATCCATTCTGATAGTCTAGGTCGCTTTACTGGGGAATTGAGTCCATTTATGTTAACAGGAATTAAGGAATAATGATTGTTGTTTCCTCCTCTTTGTGTTGTTAGAGGTAAAATTATGTCTGTGAGTCTTTCTTTTGGTTTTCATGCTTATTTTCTTGCTGTTCCTGGGATGTAGTTTCCCTCCTTGTATTTAGTTTTCCATCTATTATTCTTTGTAGGTCTGGATTTGTGTTCACATGTTGTGTGAATTTAGATTTCTCCTGGAATATCGTGGTCTCTCCATCTATGGTGATTGAGAGTTTTGCTGAATATAGAAACCTGGGCTGATATTTGTGTTCTCTTAGTGTCTGTATGACGTCTGTTCAGAATCTTGTAGGTTTCATAGTCTCTATTGAAGTTGGGTGTAATTCTGATTGCTCTGCCTTTATATATTACATGTCCTTTTTCCATTACTGCTTTTAGTATTTCTTTGTTTTGAACACTTGGCGATTTGACTATTATGTGTCGGGAAGAATTTCTTTTCTGGTGCAATCTATTTGGGGTTCTGTAGGCTTCTATTGTGCTCCTGGTCATCTGATTCTTAAGGGAAGGGAAGTTTCCTTATACGATTTTGTTGAAGATATTTACTGTGCCTTTCAATTCCTATTAGCCTTGGGTTTGGACTTCTCATTTTCTCCTGGGTCTCCTGTACATTTTGGGTTAGGAGCGTTTGGATTATTTTGTCTTCTATGACTGTTCTGTCTACGTTTTCTATGTTGTCTTCTGCCCCTGTGATTCTCTCTGCGATCTCTTGTAGTCTGTCCATGATGCTTGCATCTGTGACTCCTGATTTCTGTCTTAGGCTTTCTATCTCCAGGGTTGTCTGTTTTCTGCGTTTTCTTTATTGTTTCTATTTCCAAATTTAATTCCTTCACCTGTTTGGTTGTGTTTTCCTGTAGTTCTTTCAGTGAATTTTGTGTTTCCTCTTTAAGAGCTATTTGTTTATGTGTGTCCTCCTGTGATTATTTAAGGGAGTTATTCACCCACTTCTCCAAGATCTCCATCATCATTGTGAAATATGATTTCCAGTCTAAGTCTTATTTTTCTGGAGTGTTTGGAAATCCACTACTTGCTGTGGTGGGAGACCTGGGTTCTGATATTGCCAGATTTTCTTGGTTTCCATTCCAGGTCCTTTGGTTTTCCTCTTGCCATCTTGTTATCTGTGATTCTTTTTGTCATTGACTGGCACCTCTCTCTCCTGTGGATCTGAGGCCCAATGGGCTCAGGAATAAAATTGCTTCTAGATAATCAGCTTTCTGTGTGCAAGCAGTGAGTTCTGGTGGCAGTGACTCGGCTCTGTCTATGTGGTCTCAGGTGTGGGGGCTCTTGTGAGGCTGTCTGGGATCTCAGGCCTCTGCCCACAGATCCTGAGTACTACTGTTGGGGACCCGGCTCTTTCTATAGGCCAAAACAAACCATTTCCTGAGAGCACAGCACTCTCTGCTCTCTGAGAACTCCTGATGTGCTCTCCCTGGGCCTATGTGTCAGGCTGACCTCTGCTCCAGGAGTAAGAGGGTCTGTGGAGCTAAACTTCAAGCACTGCCTTTCCCACGCAGACCCCAGTGGCCTCTGACAGAGGCTTGGGCCATAGTGTGGACTGCAAAGGAAGCTATTCCACAAGCACCACCAAGCACTCTCGGCTTGCCCTCTGGTTACTCACGGCCCAACCTCACCAGGCCTGTGGACCCGGATCTCTGCTGGTCCAGGTGGAAAAGCACACTTAATAATCTTAATATTCCTTTGAGTATTTAGCTTTTTTATAAGAAAAAACGTTTAATACAGGAAACTTGAATTGCCATGAAAAAGACACACACACACTAACACACACTCATAAATGCAATATTTCAGGCCTTTAATTTTCTCCTTTATTATATTAAAAAAACGTTTTAAATTCAATGTTTGATTGCTGGGAAGGGCTAATGTCTCAGTGCATGAGGACTCTTGTGCCGGAGGACAGGGTTTAGAACTCAGGCAGGCACATATTGAAAAAAGAGACCTGACTTCTGTGAGTTGTCCTCTCACACATATGCACAGTCTACAGAGGGCACACAAATTATCCATGGGGAAGTTCACTCTGGGCTCCCCCCACCTGAACCAATCAAGATGGACTTTGTCGGGGAAGCAGGGACCAAGCCTTTCTTCTCTGTGTAAACATCATACTCCATGAGCTTCCGTCTTGCTTTCTGCACCGTGAAACCAACATCACAACATGCAATGGGTTTCTGGCTCACAGGGGCTGTGGCACTGTCTCTAGAAGGCAGGGTGGAATACGGAAGTGACTCCTAGTCTGAGGACTGTCCTGTGCTGTCCAATGCAGAGGGGAAGCTGGCTCACACTTTCAGGTAGGTGTGCTGGGGGTTGGGGAGGGCTGTGTGACAGCCACAATTCCACCCTCTGTCCCACACAGACTAAGACAGGAACATAAGGGAGAATCGCTGCCCTAGGGAGTCATACCCTATACCGCCCCTTACAGAATCCCCAATACATACTAAAGAAATAACCACACTTCAGTTTATGGAACTAGTATCTTTCTTTATTGGGCTTATTTACAGAGCATGGTATAGGAGTAAATAAAAAGGAAATCTGTGTTCTTAAGAGCCCAGTCAATCTAGTGTGAAGAGCATGTTTCACATGTCCTCACATGTGAAGTTGCTCCCTCCTCCCCCACAACCCCTTCTGTCAAAGTCCCACACTGTCTAATCTCTAGACCCACATGACACTATCAGACGATTAGGAAAGAAACATAACCAAATGACTGTTAAACACAGCAGAGAGCAGTCTGCAGCCTCTCAGACTCTCCTCCCACCCTGCTTATAGGATGAAGCAGTCAAAGTCAGGGAACACCTCTGGGTCTTCTGGTCCTTCCTGAAGTTCTGAAAACAATGATTTCAGGGTGCAGTCTGGTCACATGCACATAAACGTTGAGGACTATGCTGAGACACTGAGACCTGCTTTCTTTCTCTGTTGGGGGAGGTTCAGGTCATTGAAGGTTCAGTTGCTAGAACAAGTGAAAATATCACTCATCCGCACAGTCATAACTTTTGAGTGTTGGTCAGATCCAGGGTTGGTGAATGGCAGGACACTCTGTAGAAAGAGACTGGAAATCTTTCTCTTCACACAATTGCACAAGACCTTGAGATCCACCTTGTGCATGAATTCTGAAGGAGACCCTGTGCAAACCAAAGAATCATCCAAAGTAGAGTGTGATTTGACAACATTTGGACATCTGTTTGATCATGGGATTAGGAATGTCCAAAGGTGGCCAAATGGCCGTCGATGTGTGTGTGTGTGTGTGTGTGTGTGTAGGGTGATCCTGTATGTACTTAGGTCAAGTCCTCCACCGTGAGCGACAAGAAGACTCTGGGGCTCCTATCTGAGACTCTACAGGCCGGTGAGTGGTTGGCAGCTAGACAATCAGCAGACTTGACAGGGATCCTGTGGGCTCCGGACCCTTGCTTGGAGAATCCTGTTACTTGTGGATCTGATGATGGAGGCGAAAGCTTGCATGTGAAAAGGCATGGGGACTCGGGGTGCAGCTTTGTGTAAGGGCAGCTGTTATGGCCTCTGCTCAGCCTACTCCTGAGGGGCCCCGAATGGGAACGCCTCCGGTTGGAAGAGGGCTTGTCCTGATCCAGTGTGTAGGTCCCAAGATTCAGTTCCTGCCTGGGGCGGGTAGTGAGCGCCAGGTGGTCCATAGCTCTGTGATCTCCTTGCTGTTTCCACAGCTCATAGCTCTCCTGAAAGGCATCCATGGAGAAGCTCACCCTCGCCTCCCCGCAGCTGCACTGAGATGCCGCCTTGCCATAGTCGATCCACCTCGGCGTGGCGAAATTGATGGCCTCTGCGCAGTTGAAGCCATGGTTGAAGCCCGCGTGGTAGCCATAGGGAAAGGTGACCATGAACTCTCCAGCCTCCTGGGTGATTCTGCCAAAGGGGATGCCATTCTCCTTGAGCACGGTGGGTGAGATGAGCGCCACCTTGTGCCTCAGGAAGGCCTGGCAGCCCTTGGAGCTGCCAGGGAAGAGTTCCCTGGCCAGGTGTTCCAAGCGCCTGCCATGCTCAGGGGGCACAGCATACCAGGTCTTGGGCTGCCCAAAGTGCAGGTAGTTGATACTGTACAGGTCCATGTCTTCCGTGTGCCACGCAAACGTTGTCTTCCACATGCCAAAGTACAGGTAGGGCGTGTTGACACCCTCAATCTCAATGCCACCTTCTTGCTTCAGCACATCCAAAAGGCTTCCCAGGTGTCCCAGGTTCCAATGCTGAGTGTTCTCATCAAACAGGGAGCCGCTGACGTCAGCCCCATAAATCGGTGACCCAAACAGGCGAGTCTTCCAGTACTTTCTCTCCAAATCTCCAAAATCCAAATGTGGCGGGGTCTGGTGTGTTTTGCTCTCGGCCAGCTCGCGATACTTGCTCACTGGCATGGCTTTCTTCTTCTTATGGAACTGAGTGAACACACCTGCCTTCCCAGACACCACTTGCTGCAGAGGAGCGGGAATTCTCATATCCATGACCTCCTCGTAGGACTGCCTGCATTGCCACTCCTTGGGTGGGACGACCTTAGCCACCCCAGCTCGGTGTGCCCCTTGGGACTCCATGTAGGCAATGTATTTGCGGAAGTCTGAGAATTCTTCCATGTTTGGGCAGAAGGTCATGATGCTACAGCCTGGATTCTGGGACCCACAATGCTCAGGGCTTGTCATGACCACAGCTATCCGGGAGCTCAGTCTGGGTGCAACCTGCCTTGGATCTTTGGGCTATTCAGAGGGAGGGAGCTTTCTGTCTCTCTCTCTCTGGGATATTTTAGGGCCTTCCTGTGGGGCTTACTCCACTCTCTTGTGTGTCCTTAAGTGTTTTCTTGTCTTCCTTCTTCTCCTTTTCCTACTGTTTGGGGTTCCTGGTGGACAAGATAACATTTGGAAGATTAAATATGCCTCTCAGGAAAAATCATTGGTCTGAGCATTCCTTATCCACTTGGGAAGACCCTTCGAATCTCTACCCTGGACAGGAAGCCAAGAAAACATAAGAAAGGAGAAGTCTTGCTGGCTTGAGTTCCAGGGTCACCCACCTTTCACCTTGAGAAAGGAAAGTTTCTGTGGAGGAGAAGACCAGCCCAACCCTGGGGCACCCAGAGCAGAAGCCCTATGTCACTCCTGCTGCACTCCCTGGATCCTCACTCACATTAGTCTCCCTTGGTACCTGTGTGAGATCCACCCAGGCTGAGATCCCCTTGCATTCTAAGTGGGAGGCACACAGGAAGAGAATTCAGTCCCCAGTGAGCATTCCCTCTGCCCATGTCTGCTCCAAGCAGCCTCCTGGGAAAAGGAAAAGCTTCCTTGGGCTGAGCCTGAAGAACAAAGGTCTACTTATTTCTCTCTCCTGACTTACTTTTCTTTTCTACCACTGAGGAATATAACAGAGAAACTTTACATTCACCATCCTCTGGACAGTGGAAAACCTTCCCCAAGACAGGGTAAGGGAGGGGACTGTGATAATAAAACCAGCCTGAAAACTTCCCCCAGACTTGAGTCTCCTCTTTTAATTTCCCCAACAATGGATCTGACCATGGCCTGACTTTCAAGCTAAAGCTTTCAATCACTGCCCCAGGCTTTAAGCATACACTGACATTTCTCTGGTCCTCATAAACCATAGAGTTCTGGGCAGTTACAAATCCATTCTGAGGATGTTAAAACAAACAATTGCCATGGGTGGATAGACCTTGTGCCTTTGCTTTGAATCCTCCATGACCCATGTATAGGGACATTGACTCCCTAAAGAAGTTCTCTTATTAGAAGCTCAGTTCCAGACTGGGATCCTCAACACCTAGGGTACATGTCTGGAAGCTAACCATCTTTCTCTAGGTTCAAACCCATTCTCAGCTCTCTTCTCTGGTTGCTGCTCAAGAAGATTCACACCTAACTGCCACATTCATGAGAAAGAAACACAAATCTCTAATGAAGCTGACACACAAAAGTCAAAGTTTGACCAGCCTTTTCTAATGCTTTTTAGAAGAGCTGGAACTTAGTATGATCCATTGCCACGAGTCATTTAGTCACAAGAGCAAATATCCAAGGACTTACCCAACACCTGTGGAATGGAGACCTGGGAAAAGACAATCCGGCACCAGAGAGAAGCTTTCTCCTGTAGGACTGGCTCTTCCTATGAACCGGGATCCATGGCTTCTTCTTTTATAGCCATGAAGGCCTAGACCATCAGACTTACCCACCCTTTGGAATCTCACCTATCACTGATCTCTGCTGCCTTGCCCCACCCAGCTTTCTTTGAATGTGTACAATCCCAATGTGAGACTCGGTAACCTAGGAATGCACTGAAGACAAATGCTACAACAGCAATAATCTAACACCAAGTACTCATAGAATCATTAAGACTGTTTCAGAATTCCTCAAAGCTAACTAGGAGCAAGTGACCTGTGTGTGCTCTTGGTGGACATACTTGGCCTCTACACCACCTTAAACCTGTAATAGACAAGAAAATAGCAGGGTCCTCAAGTTTGAACAACTAAACAATGAGAAGTATTTAAGCAGAAACTAGCTCATCACGCAGGAGTGAGAATGCCTTTAGGCTGGGCATTTGGTTTATACACACCTTTAATCCCATCCTCTGGGTGCTGAGGCAGGAGGATCTCTGAATACACAGCCTTGTTTACAGGTCTGTTACCATGACAGTCAGTGTTACACTGGTGAACCCTGTACAGAATAGGCAGGGCAAAGGAGTGCCTTTGAATGTATATAAATTTTCAATAACTTTTATCAGTATTGAGATACAAACATTTTCAAACTTATAGGATGTTCATTGAGCACAGGTTAGCCCAGGTGAAGCAAATGGACAGATAATACTAAGAATAGCCAAGGAAGCAGAGATGGCTGGCAAGCATCTTTAATCCCAGATTTCTTCAGGCAGGGCCCACAGAGGCAGGGACAGAGAGGCAGGCAGGGGCAGATGCCCACAGGGGACAGAGGAGGCAGAGGAGGATAGGCACTTGGCCTACAAACTCCACTCCAGGACAGCCAGGGATGTTACACAGAAAACCTCATCTCAAAAACAAACAAGGACACAGCAGCAACAACAGAGGAAACAACCCAGAAAGGCAAAGTCATCCTATTTGGTTCCTCTACTGAGCCTTGTGGGTATTATTCAGCTGGAAATCACTAGAGCCCCCAAAGATTCAAGCTGCAGACCTCTTAGGATGAGATTTGGGGATGGACACCATCTGTCTGGGACATCATTTACCTGATACCTTCCAAACATCTTCCCTGAGCCTTCAAGAAGTTTCCTCTCTGGACTTAGGGAAATTCATTAGGGAGGGCTCTGCCCTGTCTTCTGCATTAATTCTTTTTGTTTTGCTAACTTTTCTTTAATATTAATCTACCCAGTTCCTCACTTTGAATGCATAAACACTATTTCTCACCTACCAATAGGCCTCCAATATACCCTTCAGCCAAGAATGTCCTCCTGACCTTCGTGACATGGCCTTACAATTCCTTTGGTTTCACAGAGATTCAATTAGAATAAAGCCTGCATTTTCCACCTAGACCTCAAAGATTTTCAGCGTTTTGTTTGTTTGTTTGTTTACCTGTATTTCATGATTCAGCTTTGAAATTTGATATCATTGCTTTAATTGTATTTACCTTAATTTCATATCAGTATTCGCTTGTTTGAATTATCCAAGTATTACTTAAGATGATCAGAAATTCAAGGTCATCCTGAGCTACAGAGTCCTTTGGAGGACAGTCTTGAATAACGGAAATACTTGATCTCTGTCTCTCTGGGTCTGTCTGTCTCTCTGTGTGTTTCTCTTAGTCTCTTTGTCTCTCTGTCTCTCTTTTACTCTGTCCCTTTCTCTGTGTCTGTCTCTCTTTCTCTCTGTCTCTCTCAATCTCTCTCTTTGTGTGTGTGTGTGTGTGTCTTTTTCTCTCCCATTTTTGAAGAGAGATTTGCATGGTGTAATCCTGGCTGTCCTGGAACTCATCTGGACACCAGGCTGGCCTCTAACTAGATCTGCCTGCCTCTGCCTCCTGTGTCTGGGCTCAGAATCATCACCACCACCTGGCTAACTCGGCAGTTTCTAAGCAAAGGAAAGAGTGCATTTCTTCATTTATAAGATGTTGCATTGGATATGGTGTTGGACCTGAACTATTTAGGCTAGAGAAGGGATTCTACAGTTTCAGTCTTGAATGCTGACAGAGGTATAACACCCAGCTCCTGCAGACTGAGCACAGGTGAGCCCTGTTAGAAGGAGGGCTTGAGGCCGACAAGGACGCTGGGAAACCCAGTCAGGACAAGTATTCTCCAAGATAAACCCAGTGTCACAAAGTCAGTAACCGGATCTAAATTGTCCATTCTTCCTTGGTAGAAAATAAAAACATTTTCGTTGAAACCTAAGCATCTAACACATTTAAAAATACATGTGACTTTTAGTCTAAAACAATAGCCACCTCTTCTTTCAGACATATCTAATTAAAATAAATTAAACCTAAAATGACTAAAACAAGGTGCTAGTGCACACTTAATAATCTTAATATTTGTTTGAGTATTTAGCTTTTTTTTAATAAGAAAACAACTTTCAATACAGAAAACTTTAATTTCCATGGAAAACACACATACACCTACACACACAAGTTCAGACTTTTAGTTTTCTTCATCATATAAAATGAAATTTTTATTCTACAGCCTGTCTTTCCCATCAAAGCCCAAATGTCAGGGATTTGGTTGTTGAACTGTATTTGACTTCATTCTGTTATTTACATTTCCTTGTGTTTACCTATGTCATCTCACCAATTTCTTTGAGTTTCTCTGTATTTTCTTCAGGTTTTGGGCTTAATCCGTTTTGAAGATTCTGAAGCATGGTAACACAGTCTGAAGAATCATCATCCCTCAAAGCCAGAATGCTGGTTATGCTGGTTATGGTTAAACCTCCTCAGACCCAGCACTCCTAAGGATGAGAACTAACCAAACTGTCACCCACTCACTGGCAAATCTGTGAATGTGGCAGCCCCAGTGTTTAAGCTAATATTAGATGACTTATGAGGGATACGAACTTGTGTGGTATTCCAACCTTTTGCTCCTGGGCTTCCTTCTATTAGCTGACGCCTGTTCTCATGCGATTGCTCATCTGACAACAGGAGTATTGATGGGCCTCTTAGAATATTTGGTTGGCAGGGCACTAATGATTTGACTAAATGTGCCTCTTCTGAATCTTTTTATACTAAGTGGGTTTTCCGGACCTAGAGTTTTTTAAAGTGCCTGCATCTGTCAAAACAACAGTTCGATTCCTTAATAAATGGTCCTACAATTTTGGAGAGGCTTAGCTGTACTTCTCATGAGAAAAGTATTCAGGAATAATTAGAAAACATTTTACCATGGTTGGAAAAAAATAAAACCTCAAAAGAAATAGAGACAAAACATAAATCAGATCTGTTTGCTTGGTCCCCTGGCTAGCTTCTCTGCTCTTGGTACTGGCTGGATCTTTAATTCCCATTCTGATCCATTAAGACCACCAAGGAATGTCAGCCCCCAGGCCTTAGCCCAAGGGATCCTTTGATTGAAGTACCATTTGTAAAACTCAGCATGTAGACCACACTATTTGTCAAAATGGCAACCAAGATCTAAAACATCAAAGAGATTTCTGGGACATCTCTAAATGTTCTAACCTTGGGTTTTAACTTCTGTAGTTCTGCTTCCTGATAACCATTCTTGTAAACAGAAGCATGTCAACTCATGTGCCTGAAGCTTACTCTGAGAAAGGCTTGGTGCTACAACTGGATGCCGAACGTACACCATTAGTCCCTGGCAGCTTAATAAAGGTTTTTTCCTGGTTGAAGCGCACATCCCCTCGGTTTCTTCTGGTGGACACCCCACAATAACTGAACACCAAAGATTATATGTTTTATTATGTGTATTTTATTCTGAAACAATCACAAACAGGACAACAGTAAGTAGAATATGGAGCCTGTTTTTAATAAGTTCTGAAATTATGAGGCTAGCAGAGAGACTAAAATAGTTTAAGGTAAAGTGAAAACAGAAAAAGAAGAGTTCTGTTGAACTGAATAGAAAACTAATCAGGTTTCAATAACAATATTTACAGAAGCTGAGGCGAAATCAAGTGCAGCATGGTTTGGGGCTGTAGATCCTTCAGCACAGTGGTTGGGTTTGAACTGTAGAAGTGCACAGACTGGGTGCTGCTTCCCTGCTCTCCAGCCACCGGCCAGAAGGAAGCAGGCAAGTCAGGAGTTCAAGGTTAAGGCTTTGGCCCCTGCAGCAAATCTGAGACCAGCTTGGGACACCTGAGACTGTCCACCAGGGTGAAGAGGGCTCTCTGGAGCACAGAAGAAGAAACTGAGTGTGTATACTTAGAAAATGTAGTTAGTAGGTTGGGCTCTATGACCAGAAGCTTGATAGGGCTGCAGAGGCAATCTCCATGCTGGGGTGAAAAAGAAGCCTCTAGAGAGGGGGGAGCAGGGACAGGAGCAGGCCAGTCTTGTGGCAACACTAGGAACTCTAGGAGGGAGAGCTCAACTTTGTCTGGAGATAGCCTGGGCTCCACAGCAAACTCCAATTGTAGAAAAGACTTAGCCACCACGGGGAAAACAAATGCCTGAGATCCGTAGTGCAAAAGGAATAGCTGGGTATGGCCATTCCCTTTAGCCCCAGCACTTGGAAGTAAGAGGACCAGGAATTCAATGTCATCCTTAGCTTCATAGCCAACTGGAGGCTATTCGGGAATACATGGTACTCTTTTTTTTATCTCATTCTTTTCTAAAGCAGGTTTTTCTGTGTAGCCCTGGCTGTCTTGGAACTTACAGAAATCCAGCTGCCTCTGCTTCAGGAATGCTGAGATTAAAGGCATATGCCACCACACCCAGCTGACATCCAGTCTTAAAAACACATCAGAACTGCACAAAGACAAGAATCCCTCACTTGTTTTAGTAGTTTTTATGGACTTACAAAGTTCTTCAGCTTGTGGCTGGAATTTATGGAACATTAATTTTCTTCTATGCAGAACTATTCTGAGTGTGTGTGAAAGCCCCTCATGATGCCAGGATTTACATTTTAGTTTCTTTTCCTCTGAGCCAGCCTGGTTTGGATTTAAACCCATCATTTTCCTGCCTCTGCTTCCCAGTGCTAAGATTTAAAGACCTTACCAACAACTGTTCAGTTTTAGTTTCTACCTCAGCTTGGGTTTTCTCTCTCAGCACTCTGTCTAGGTGCAGGAAGTTTGCCACTGTGTGTCTAGTGAGCTCTTATGCTCAGAGGATAGAAGAAAAAAACAAGCCTCTCTTTTAACCTGTTAATAGTACTTAAAATATTGACTTACATTTTATTATATTTTTGAGACAGGATCTATGTAGCCTTAGCTGGGATTTACTATATAGAACAGGCTGGCTCATAGGCCTGCCTCTGCTTCCTGAGAGCTGGGATTAAAGGCTTGGGCTGTCACACCCAGATAAATACTAGTGTTTGTAAAGGTGCACAGGTATGTGGGTGGGTGGGTGTGGGGGCATGTAGGTGTGTTTGAGTGTGTGTGGGGTGGTGGTGGTGACAGAGTGTATGTGGGGTGGGTGGAGGGGTGGGAAGGATGTGTATATATGAGGGTGTATTTTGGGTGGATGTCACTTTGGGGAGATGATTTTTCCTTCCACCATTGTTTCTGAGGGTTGATAGGTCCTTAAGCTCGTGAATCAACTGTTCTAACCTACGGGCCTGCCTTGCTGACCTTCCTTAGACGTTACTATCAGACTATGGGTCAGAGAGAAGGCCTGGAGCCACTTCATCCTGGAAGACTGCATAGCACAGGGAGCCTTTCTGAGCTGAGCCAAGCTGTAAAAAAAGACAGGTGAGAGCACCAAATTCTATCTGCAGAATCAGCATGGGCCCCGAGACTGCCCTCCTAGGAATAGAAGGAATTCATTTGTGTCCAGGTATAGAGGGAAGGAGGGGACCACGTAGGGTGGTGTCTCATGACATCCACATGAATTTGCTTCACAAGAAAGTGAGAAGTCATTGGGCCAATGGCTAAGTGGGCAAAGATGCTTGCCACCAAGTCTCTCCATCTGAGTGGGATTCCCAGGGCTCACATTACACATGGGAAAACCAACTGCAGCCAGTATCCTCTGATCTCCACACCTGCATACACCCTGGCTCACACACTCCAGACATGCAACACACTCACACACTAGTAAATGAAAACGTGAATGGTTTTCATGCAGTTTGGAAGTGTGGTATGGGAGAAACAAACAGAGCTTGCTACTATGCAAGGAATCATTTCCCTAGAATAGACATGACAACCATGGCTGTCTGGAGACAGAGTGTCATTGTCCCAGTGACCCCACTATTTAAACTACAATATTAGAAATATAGTCTAGTTGTAACCTTTTGGCTGCTTTGCCTTTATTTGTGAAAACTGGGTGAGACACATTTTAATACACCAACTTTGAGAGGTCATCTGTGACTCTCAAATGACTCGACCTTTTTGTGACTACTTCCTTTATGAGTAGAAATGTAGTGGTCAAAAGTTAGACATTTGCAAGAAATGGCAGAGAAAGGGAAAGGTGAATGTTCCGCTTCCTCAACAGTTGGCCTTGAGGATGGGAGATCAGTGCTGAGCAGCCTCAGCTGAATTTAGTTCTCAGAAATTCAAAAGAAGCTGCCAACAAAACCTCAGCTAGAAGAGCAGGAGTTCCCAATATCCAGAGGCTTTCCCAGGTCTGGAAAGGGGAAGGTGTGTGGTGTGTTTAGGAGTCAGAACTGACAAGGATCTCTCACAGGTGTGGCCAGTGTCCTGCAAACTCAGTCAAAGCTCTGAGGTAATGACTTAGGGAGCATCCTGAGTGCAGGACAATGAGCTACAAGTCAGGAAATAGGTTTAGGGGTCAGAGGTCAATCCCCCTTCAGAAGCTGTCACGGGATGCTATGGACCAGGGTTCACAAATCCTGAGTTGACTATTAATTCTCCACTCACAGACTGGGACTGAAGCTCTGGGCTGGGGCTTCTGCCTGCTGGAAGTCGCCTCTTGACTGGATTTCCATTGGTGGACTCCTGAACTCCTAGTTCACAAGGGCGACGACCAAGACCACGTCTTCCAGTTGACGTGTGACCAGAAGAAGATAGACCCAGAGGACGTGGTGGGGCTACGGCTGGGTTAGACTTCTGGACCTCATCCCCTTTGCCATCTGATGGTTGTCTGGAGGTGTGGCATACCTGGGTGTTGCAAGGGGTTTTACTGTCAGCAGCTATAGGCAGAAGAGAGCGTGAGACCTGGCGAAGCCGGAGATGCTTTAGGCCCCAGGTTTTTCTTGGTGCTTGGATCACCCGCCAGGTGGTGAGCTCCTGAGTGGTAGGCCCCATAGTCTCTGTGTGGTCCACAACTGCCTGATCTTGGCCGCGTTTCCACAGCTCATATCGCTCAGGCTGCAGGATCCTCACAAAGGCATCCATGGAGAAGCTCACCCTCGCCTCCCCACAGCTGCACTGAGATGCCACCTTGCCATAGTCGATCCACCTCGGCGTGGCGAAATTGATGGCCTCTGCGCAGTTGAAGCCATGGTTGAAGCCCGCGTGGTAGCCATAGGGAAAGGTGACCATGAACTCTCCAGCCTCCTGGGTGATTCTGCCAAAGGGGATGCCATTCTCCTTGAGCACGGTGGGTGAAATGAGCGCCACCTTGTGCCTCAGGAAGGCCTGGCAGCCCTTGGAGCTGCCAGGGAAGAGTTCCCTGGCCAGGTGTTCCAAGCGCCTGCCATGCTCAGGGGGCACAGCGTACCAGGTCTTGGGCTGCCCAAAGTGCAGGTAGTTGATACTGTACAGGTCCATGTCTTCCGTGTGCCACGCAAACGTTGTCTTCCACATGCCAAAGTACAGGTAGGGCGTGTTGACACCCTCAATCACAATGCCACATTCCTGTTCCAATAGGTCTTGAATTGTTCCCAGGTGGCCTACGTTCCACTGTTGAGTCTTCCCATCAAACAGGGAGCCACTGACGTCGGCACCATAAATTGGTGACTCATACAGGCGACTCCTCCAGTATTTTCTTTCTAAATCTTCAAAATCCAGATGTGGTGGGGTTTGGTATTTTTTACTGTTGGCTAAGTGCCGGTACTGTCCTACTGTCATGGCTTTCTTCCTCTTATGGTATTGAGTGAACACACCTGCCTGCCCAGACACCACTTGCTGCAGGGGAGTTGCTATTAAGATGTTGCTGATATTGTCATAAGACTGCCTGGCCCTCCATTCTTTTGGTGGGATGACCTTGGCCAATCCAGCTCTGTGTGCCCCTTGGGACTCCATGTAAGCAATGTATTTGTCAAAGTCATTAAACTCTTCCTTGGTTGGACGAAATATCATTATGCTGCAATTTGGATTCTGAGCACAGGTTGACTTAGTCTTCATTGCTTCAATTTAAACACCAAACTCCAATATATAGGATTGAGGAATCAGGATTAAAAGAAGAAGAATTGCTGTGTGTGATGAAGCCGAATCTCCTGACCGCTTCTGTGCATGCAATGGGGCTGGCTTTTGCTAGGCTTGCTGACTAAGCCAGAGCCAGCACTCTGGGCATCAGCTCAGTCAGGGAGCCTCGGGTTCTGATATGTTCTGTTGGAACCTGGCTCTTTCCTCTTGTTGTCTATTGCTTTGCATAGACTGGGCTGCAGCAGAATCTCTCCAGGAATGTGACTAAAACACAATCTGAAAGAAAAAGGTTTGAAAATGTTTGTTAAAAAGCTCTTAGGGAGATTCAACTTAAACACATAATTGTATAGCACTTTCAGAGATCTGCTCCTTAGATGGCTGTCGGTGCCATGGGAGTGCTGATAATACTGTTTTTAATAGCCACATCTGCAAGCAAGCAATACCCACCAACAGTGGGCTAAAGAAGTGCATTCCTAACATCTATCCAACAGAAGACCATCAAGTGAAGAAGATTTCTGTTTCCTGAAGGAACCAATTTTATAAATGTGATATCAGGATTTTTCTAATTCAAGAGGATAACTACTACATGATTCCATCTATGTAAGATTGAGACAAGATAAATCTATGTTCAAAGTCAGTGTTCAATGTTCACAGAGTGGCTATCTCTGTGAAAGAGAGATGTTTGTGGGTGGGAACTAAGGAGGGATTAGCAGGGTTTGCAGTTGTTAATCTCTTCTGAACCCAAATGCTGCTTAATGCTTCTCAGAATGGCTCGTTGTGACCATTCTTCTAGCGTGAGGATCTTTACAAGCATCTCTATATCAGCTTCAGATAGTTTAGAGAAATGAGCACCAGTGCCAGAGAGGTGTGAACACCTGGCTTAGAAGAAAAAGGTGCTTAGAAATGACCCAAACATTCAGTCAAAATATCTAGGTGTGATGGTTGGCATATGCTTGGCCCAGGGACTGGCACTATTAGAAGGTGTGGCCTTGTTGGAGGAAGTGTGTCACTCTGGAGGTGGGCTTGGAGATCTTCCTCCTAGCTGCCTGAGGATGTTCAGTCTATTTCTGACTTCCTTCAGATGAAGATGTAGAACTCTCAGCTCCTCCTGCACCATGCCTTCCTGGATATTGCTATGCTCTTGTCTTGATAATGGACTGAACCTCTGAACCTGTAAGCCAGCCCCAATTAAATGTTGTCCTTGTAAGGCTTGCCTTGGTCACGGTGTCTGTTCACAGCAATAAAACCCTAAGACACTAGGCAATCAGGATATGAAGTGAAAAGAAGATATTAAGTATTGTTAAGAAGAAAGAAAAAATTAAATATGGGACATGTGTTTGCTTAACTCACATTGTGTGATTTTTATGGTCACATAAATGTTTTTGCATAACTGCTCCTACACAGCCCAGTACAGGATGATGGAACTTTATGAGTAAGGGATATCCAAATATATAAGAAAAGTAAATGGGAGGTGTTCAGTCAGGTTAGAGTTTCTCCATGGCCACGCATCAGAGCGAGGAAGACTACGGACTGTGGTCAGAGGGAAGAGGGAGCCCATGGTAATGATTGATCATCTAATCTATCCTAGATCAGAAACAAAACCAGAAGAGAGCATCGAGGGTGGTGAGGGAGAGGGGAGGGGGGAGAGGGATGCCATTTCATCCTAATGCTAATCTTTTCCCATCAGGTCAAATATTCTGTCATGATTTGGGGAAAGGTGAGGTTGAAAATATGACATACCAAAATTATTTCTAAATAAGCCACATTTCAAACTAACAGCTCTATGCCTTGATATTTTTCCTAGTTTGAATTTGTGCTGTTAATCACATTACTTCTCTCCTTTCATAATCTCTCCCCATATCCTTAATCTTATTCTATGATTTCCTGATGCCCAGGATGCTCGCCTTGAACTCTCAAACACAATTCTGCCCCAGTTATTGACATTACAGGCATGTGCTACCATGCCTGGCCTACTCTATCCTTTCCTGACTAGAAGAACTTGACCCTCATCATCCCGTCTAACTTCAGTTGCCAGCATCTTTATTAAGACAGTTCCCTATCCTACCCTTGCAGGCCTCACAACTCTCCCATGCAGCGTCATCAGCATCCCCACTTTATAGAAACTGATGAGGAGAATGATATGAAAACCCGTCAGCTTGGGTCTTCAGTCTCACTTTCTAGCTGGCCCTGCCTTGTCTTCCATACAGGGTACTGAGAGCTCTGTCTATGTGCCACACACTTTTCTAAAGGATCTTAGGATCACCATGTCCTTTATGAAGCTACCAGTCCTCAGTTTCTCTCCTGGGTAAAGCTTAAGACCTCCTTGACTTCCCCCAATGATGTCACTCTGGGAGTGCCTTACTCACGCTGGTGTTTAGTGGTCACAGTCCTTGATTTAAGTCACTGTCCCTCTTCTCTAGGTTTTCCTTTGTTCCTTAGACCCACCACCACTACCCTCATACCACATAAGGGCAACCTTCTCTCATTGCTCAGTTCTCAACCTGCTTTCCACCTAATGTGCTGTTGACACGTGCTGGTGCTGATCCGTCACAACCCCTTTAAAACTCATGCTCTCAGCTTTGCTCCTCTGTTGGATCTTCCACGGAGGCCTGGAAAGTCAACTGTGGAGGACAAGTGGACCATTTCCCCTCGAAACTAATTCTGGTGGACATCTTCCTTTACACCACTGGCAGTTTCACTTCATATCTAAATGGTCAGTGATGTCAAAGGCATCAACAGAAGCTACTGTGAGAGCCTGAGGACAGCTTCACCAACATGAGGTCTCTGTGTTCTTACCCTCCCCAAAAGAAGCCTCAGGATGCAGCCTACTTTCCTTCCACCTGCCCCGAAGGGTGATGACTACCAATACTGCATGTATCTTGTAATAACTTAACATCCTATCCCAAGGTTGTAATCTGAAAAATTATCTATAGTGCTGGAGAGACTGTTCTGTGGATAAAAACCTTGTGCAAACATGAGGACCAATGTCTCTGTCTCCAGGGCCTGTGCACTAATCAGGCACGGTGCTGTGTCCGTAACTGCAGAGGTGAGGAGTAGGGGCAGAGGTAGACTGGCGTGGGGTAGTCCAGCCTAAATAATTAACTTCTGCTTCAGTGAGAGACCCTATCTCCAAATAAGAAGATGGAGAATAATAGACACCTGAGATGTACTTCTGACCAGTACATAGGCATCCAGGGACAAGTGCACACTCATACAAACGTGCATACCCAGGCATCCAACACCACACACACACACACACACACACACACACACACACACACAATGTGTATAATTTTTAAAATTATTTTGATTTTTACAATCAAGTTTAAATATATAGGCAAATATTTCATTTGTCTGAAAGCATGGTCTGAAAAGGGAGATAATTTAAAAAGAGGATCTTTTCTCGAAGATATGATAGAGATGTTTGCTATTAACACAAGTTCCTATTTCTAACTGAATGTTGAATTAAAAGTGGTTTGAGCTAGACAGGGTTTTTAAAAACGACATTTGTAAGTATTTCAGAAATAATGAGGCAGTGTGTCTCTGTATACAGTCTTAAGATGCTACATGTCTAAAGGCAATATGGCGCTACTACAAGTTTAATCATCCACATGATAGAACTGCCCAGAATCTGCCAACTATAGTTACAGCAATCCTTCAGTACTGCTCCAAATCTCAAATGTTCACCTTTACAGTAAGTCTGGCCTCTGAGCTCTCTCAGGTAGAAAATATCTGTCAAGTAGACATCATCTGACCCACGACAGCCATAGTAACAGGAGCCTTCACCCCAAAAGATTGTCTGGTTCTGACAGCTGAAGACAAGTCATTTATCTCATCAGTATGGTAAAAATAAATAGGTGATGTCTTAACCTGAAGATCTACAGGAATTAAAAAGTCAATGCTCCTCATCTTTTAAAAAACAATGCCCCCAGTCAGCCAGATTACTCATTGGGTAAGGCACCTGCTAGACCCACTCTCCAGGACCCACATGGTGAAGGAGAGAACCCCAACCACAGTTGTTCCCTGGCATCAGCACGTGCACCCTGGCATATTCTCCCTGAAACCCTCCACATAGAATAAACAGGCAACAGCAATGCCTACGTTTGTGTGTGTCCTGTGAAGAAAGCACTGGTGGTCCTCTGCACTGCAGCCCTGGCGCACACTGCAGAAGAGAAAACATGTCTTGCCTGCTATTTGCACATTCCAAAGCTATTGCTTTACATGGGGATCATTACTGGCACCTTGCCTCAAATATGATCCACCGTTTCTTCATACAGCATCGTCTTTATGAACCATTTATCTGTCATTCATCAATCATAATGCTCAGTTGCTGGAAAGTCCAGTTGGAAAGGTGAAATGATTCACTCTCCCCTCTCTGGATGGTTATTTGTTTACATGGCCACAGTTATTACCAATTGCTTCCATGCCAATACCTCATCTTCCAGAATCTGAAACCTCACACCCAGTAAACTATTCAGGCTCCTCGGGTTGCATGCAGGTAAATGAATGACAGTACTGTGGGATGGTTTTAGGATCTTTAGCGCATAGTGCCAATGCCTTCCGTTAAGAACTATTGCTCACTGATGTTCAGCAACCTTTTTTAAAAAGCCTTTTACTATTTGGTGAAGTATAACTCAAGTTATAATTTACATTTCTTGGGCCACCATGGACATAACCGTTTTCAGTGACCTTGGGGCTCATATTTACCCATTCTCTTTTGTCCACTTTTCATCAGTACTGGTTGTGTTTCATACTGTTTATATGTACATTTTACACATTACTTGTCCATGACACACCCTAAGCCCTTTGTTAGATTTATTAATATTTCTGCCTATTTGACATAGCTTTTATATTTCTTTAATCCCACTAAAGTTTAAATTTTTTATGTTGTATATACTTTCTCATGTAAATATGCAAGTATTATCTTGATTTTATCTTTTTATGTGGTTACAATTTTATTCTACACTTTTAGAGCTTATTAACTTCTAAACTTGTTTTGTGGTTCTAGTGAAGCTGCCTCTGGCTGTTTTGTGCTGTCTGTGGTAGGTTTGGTCTGACTTTCCTCTTTGCCCCAGTGCTCTTAAATTTGTCAAGTCTGAAAAAACTGGGATGGCTTTACGAAGTTTCTGAGTGACTTCTTGGAGGACTTCACTGCCTCATGTCTGTGCCTTACCTGTAAATGGGATGCTACAATGCCCATGGGTCAAAACCTTCTGATATTTTTATTTCTTCTAATTCTCTAGGTTTTTTAAAGTGATATACTGAATCTTCTGAGGTTTTTTCCCATCTTCATAAATCTCTATTTTTCCCTTTTGTTGAACTTTCGATTCTGCAATAGGTCATTCCTGTCGCCCTGATTGTTACTGTAGATTCCACTTTTTCTATTGGTCTTATTTCACAGACATATTAATTTCATCTCTAAAAAATATTAAAATATCACTGCCTTTCACGTTCTGTTCCTTGCTATAGTCTCTTTGAAGAGGCTGTTTGTCTCTTAGCTTGGGTCTCTCACATGCACATTTAAATCCTTCATCAGACTTTAGTTGGTTACAGATCAGGGCGCTGACTGAAGTGAGCTTGTTTTGGTCACTGTTCACCTGCATGGAGACCTGTTTCTTTCCTCTAGGTGGGTCAGAGTCCACAGTGAAAGATCTCCCAACTTTTTTTTAAAGATACCAATTTTTTAAAAGATTTATTTATTATATATAAGTACACTGTAGCTGTCCTCAGACACACCAGAAGAGGGCATCAGATCCTATTACAGATGGTTGTGAGCCACCATGTGGTTGCTGGGATTTGAACTGAGGGCCTGTGGAAGAACAGCCAGTGCTCTTAGCCATTAAGCCATCTTACCATCCCCCAACTTTTTTCCTGGACACAACAAGGCTAGATTCTCTACTCAAAGATTTTCACCCAACTTTACTCACTCCTGATGACCCCTGGCAGTCTCCAGTACAGAATCTACCTCTGCTCCTGCTGTACAAAATGAACTGTAATCTTCTGGTCCAGCTGACTGACAGTGTCTGACATTTCTAGGAAAAGGTCTCATTTCCAGAGGTGCTGACTGCCATGACATCCTAAGCCCCTTAGGTTCTGTTTATGCTGCTTGGCTCTCCTGCTAATTTCAGATTTTATAAATCAGCATGTATTTCTCCAACTAATTTCCAAATTCTGTATTTTGCCACTATCTGCTATCTTATATCTTTAATACTTTCCTAAGTCTGTAAAAATATAAATACTGAAAGAATTTTAAAAGGGGAAAAGGTCAAGTAACAAATAAAGGTAGACCAGTCAGAATTACAACAGACTTCTCAACAGAGATCATGAAAGTTAGAAGGTCCTAGGCAGATGTCATTAAGACCCTAAGAGAACAAAAGTGCCAGCCCAGGCTACTATACCCAGCAAAACTCTCAATTACCATGGATGGAGAAACCAATATATTTCATGACAAAAATAAATTTACACAATGTCTTTTCACAAATCCAGCCCTACAAAGGATAATAGATGGAAATCTCCAACACAAGAAGAGAAACTACACCCTAGAAAATGCAAGAAAATAATCTTGCAATAAACCCAAAAGAAGATAACTACCCAAGCATAATTCTACCTCTAACAATAAAAATAATAGGAAACAACAATCACTATTCCTTAATATCTCTTAACATCAATGGATTCAATTCCACAACAAAAAGACATAGACTAACAGACTGGATATGTAAACAGGACCCATCTGCATATAGAAAATGCACATGAGTAACAAAGATAGACACTATCTCAGAGTAAGAGGCTAGAAAACAATTTTCCAAGCAAATGGTCCCATGAAACAAGTTGGAGTAGCTATTCCAATATCAAAATTTCTAAAATATATTTTCAACCAAAAATTATCAAAAAAGATAAGGAAGGGCACTTCATACTCATCAAATGAAAAATCTATGAAGATGAACTCTCAATCCTGAACATCTATGCTCCAAATGCAAGGGCACCCACATTCATAAAAGAACCTTTATTAAAGCCCAAAGCACATATTGCACCTCACACAATAATAGTGGGAGACTTCAACACACTACTCTCATCAATGGACAGATCATGGAAGCAGAGACTGAACAGAGACTCTGTGAAACTAAGAGAAGTTATGAACCAAATGAATTTAATAGACATCTATAGAACATTTTATCCTAAAACAAAAGAATATACCTTCTTCTCAGCACCTCATGATACCTTCTCCAAAATTGACCATATGATCAGTCACAAAACAGGTCTCAACATAATACAAGAAGACTGAAATAATCCCATGCATCCTATCAGATCACCATGGACTAAGGCTGGTCTTCAATAACAAAAACAACAAAAAGCCCACATACACGTGGAAGCTGAACAATGCTCTACTCAATGATAACTTAATCAAGAAAGAAATAAAAAATTAAAGACTTTTTAGAATTTAATGAAAAGGAAGGAACAAACTTATGGAATACAATGAAAGCAGTGCTAAGAGAAAAACTCATAGCTCTGAGTACCTCCAAAAAGAAACTTAAGAGAGCATACACTAGCAGACAGCACACCTGAGAGCTCTAAAACAAAAAGAAGCAGATAAACCCAAGAGGAGTAGAAGGCAGGAAATGTTCAAACTGAGGGCTAAAATCAATCAAGTAGAAAGAAAAAGAACTATACAAAGAATCAACAAAACCAAGAGCTGGTTCTTTGAGAAAATCAACAAGATAGATAAACCCCTAGTCAGACTAACCAGAGGGCACAGGGACAGTATCCAAATTAACAAAATCAGAAATGAAAAGGAAGACATAACAACAGAAACAGAGGAAATTTAAAAAATCATCAGATTCTATTACAAAAGCCTATACTCAACAAAACTGGAAAATCTGGATGAAATGGACAATTTCCTAGACAGATTCTAGGTACCAAAGTTTAATCAGGATCAGATAAACCATCTAAACTGTCCCATAACCCCTAAAGAAATAGAAGCAGTCATCAAAAGTCTTCCAACCAAAAAAAGCCCAGGACCAGATTGATTTATTGCAGAATTCTATTAGACCTTCAAAGAAGACCTAATACCAATACCTTTCAAACTATTTCTCAAAATAGAAACAGAAAAAACACTACCCAATTAATTCTATGAAGTAACAATTACGTTTATACCTAAACCACACACACACACACACACACAAAATTCAGACCAATCTCCCTTATGAACATCAATGCAAAAATACTCAATAAAATTCTCCAAAACCGAATCTAAGAACACAACAAAACGATCATCCATCATGATCAAGTAGGCTTTATACCAAGGATACAGGGATGGTTCAATATATGGAAATACATCAATGTAATCCACTCAATGAGAAAAAAAAAATCATTAGATGCTGAGAAAGCATTTGACAAGATTCAAAACCCCTTCATGTTAAAAGTCTTGGAAAGAACACGAATTCACAGCTCATACCTAAGCATAGTAAAAGTGATATACAGCAAACCAGTAGCCAGCATCAAACTAAATGGAGAGAAACTTGAAGCAATCCCACTAAAATCAGGGACTAGGCAAGGCTTTCTCCCTACCTACTCAATATGGTACTGGATGTCCTAGCCAGATCAATTAGACAACAAAAAGTGGTCAAATCAGTGCAACTTGGAAAGAAAGAAGTCAAAATATCATTATTTGCAGATGATATGATAGTATACTTAAGTGACCTCAAAAAATTCCACCAGGGAACTCCTAAACTTGATAAATAACTTCAGCTAAGTGGCTGGATACAAAACTAACTCAAATAAATCAGTAGCTTTCCTCTGCTCAAAGGACAAACAGGCTGAGAAAGAAATTAGAGAAACAACACCCTTCACAATAGTCACAAACAATATAAAGTACCTTGGTGTGACACTAACCAAGGAAGTAAAAGATCTGTATGACAAGAACTTCAAGTCTCTGAAGAAAGAAATCAAAGAAGATCTCAGAAGATGGGGAGATTTCCCATGCTCACGGATTGGCAAAATTAATGTAGTAAAAAATGGCCATCTTCCAAAAGAAATCTACAGATTCAATGCAATCCCCATCAAAATCACAACTAAATTCTTCATAGAGTTGAAAAAAGCAATTTGCAAATTCATTTGGAATAACAAAAAACCCAAGATAGTGAAAAGTATTTTCAACAACATAAGAACTTCTGGGGGAATCACCATCACTGACCTCAAGCTGTATTACAAAACAATAGTGATAAAAATTGCATGGTATTGGTACAGAGACGACAGGCAGGTAGATCAATGGAATAGAATTGAAGACACAGAAATGAGCATACACACCTATGGTCACTTGATCTTTGACAAAAGAACTAAAACCATACAGTGGTAAGAAGACAAATTTTTCAACAAATGGTGCTGGTTCAACTGGAAGCCAGCATGTAGAAGAATGCAAATCCATTCTTATCACCTAATACAAAGCTCAAGTCCAAGTGGATCAAGGACCTCCACATGAAACTCAATACACTGAAACTAACAGAAGAGAAAGTGGGGAAGAGCCTTGAACACATAAGCACAGAAAAAATTTTCCTGAACAGAACAACAATAGCTTATGCTCTAAGATCAAGAATTAACAAATGTGACCTCATAAAATTGCAAAGTTATGTAAGGCAAAGGACACTGTCAATAGGAAAAAATGGCATCCAACCAATTGCAGAAAGATCTTTGCCAGTCTTATATCTGATAGAGGGCTAGTATCCAATATATACAAAGAACTCAAGAAGTTAGACCTACGAGAATCAAATAACCCTATTAAAAATGGGGGACAGAGCTAAACAAAGAATTCTCAACTGAAGAATATCGAATGGCTAAGAAGCACCTAAAGAAATGTTCAACATCCTTAGTCATCAGGGAAATGCAAATCAAAACCCTGAGATTCCACCTCACACCATTCAGAATGGCTAAAACTGAGGTGACAGCAGATGTTGTTGAGGATGTGGAGAAATTTCTCCATTGTTGGTGGGATTGCAAGCTGCTATGAGCACTCTGGAAATCAGTCTGGCGGTTCCTCAAAAAATTGGACATAGTACTACTGAAGGAACCAGCTATTCCTCCACTCCTGGGCATATGCCCAAAAGACGCTCTAACATATAACAATGACAAATGATCCACCATGTTCATAGCAGCCTTGTTTATAATAGCCAGAAGCTGGAAAGAACCCAGATGTCCTTCAACGGAGGAATGGATACAGAAAATGTGGTACATTTACACAATGGAGTACTACTCAGCTATTCAACAATGACTTTATGACATTTCTAGGCAAATGGATGAAACTAGAAGCTATCCTGAGTGAGGTAACCCAGTCACAAAAAAAAAAAAAAAAAAAAAAAAAAAAAAAAAAAAAAAAAAAAAAAACACACACACACACACACACATTGTATGCATTCACTGATAAGTGGATAATCGCCCAAAAGCTCAGATTACCCAAGATACAATCCACAGACCCACAGACCACATGAAGCTCAAGAAATTGGAAGACCAAAGAGGGGATGCTTCAGTCCTTCTTAAAAGGAGAAACAAAATATTCACAGGAGGAAATATAGAGATATAGTGTGGAGCAGAGACTGCAGGAAAAACCACCCAGAGACTGCCCTACCTGGGGATCCATCTCATATACTGTCACCAAACCCAGACAATATTGTGGATGCCAAGAAGTGCATGCTGACAGATCTCTGATATAGCTGCCTCCTGAGAGGCTCTACCAGAGCCTGAGAAATACCAAGTTTGATGATCTCAACCAACCATTGGACTGAGAATGAGGTCCCTAATGGAGGAGTTAGAAAAGGTACTGAAGGAGCTGAATGGGGTTTGCAACCCAACAGGAAGAACAACAATATCAACCAACCAGAACCCCCCCCCCAGCTCCCAGGAACTAAATCACCAATCAAAGAGTACATACGGAGGGATCCATGGCTCCAGCAACATATGTAGCAGAGGGTGGCCTTATCAAGCATCAAAGAGAGGAGAGGTCCTTGGTCCTGTGAAGGATCAATTCCCCACTGTAGGGGAGTGCCAGGGCAGGGAGATGAGAAGGAATAGATTGGTGGGGGAACATTCTCATAGAGGCGGGGGTGGGGGAATAGAATGGGGGGAATTCCAGAGGGGAAACTGGGAAAGGAGATACCATTTGAAATGGAAGTAAAGTGTGTGTGTGTGTGTGTGTGTGTGTGTGTGTGTGTGTGTGTGTGTGTGTACTGTTACAGTCACTTCAAAGGAATTGGGGGTAATACAAAAATAATAGCACTTAAATTACTGTACCACGGATTCTGTTTTCCATACTCATGGTTACTATTCAGCAGATGCCTAATGAAAATCCTGGCACAGGAGATCCTCAGCAGGCAGTGTGTTTGGCAGGAGCTTTTACCTCCAGTGGGCACTCGCTGGTAATGAACATAGCGCTTCCAGAGCTGTGTTTGTCTCGTTCACCCGGTCATCTGTATGTCTCTGCCTCAAACCTCAGTGCTCCATTCCTCATCAGCTACAAATGAAAAAACACAGCAAAACGGTGGCTTTTCCTGTGGACATTCAAGTTAGAAGTATGCAGGAAGTATGCATATAGAGAAACATACTTAGCAGGAAGAATTGGGCAAGATCAGTAAAGGTTATTTTGTAACATAAATCCTGAATTGTGGTATTTAGCCTTAAAATCCAGCAATATAAGTGTCACATAATGACTTCAGTGTAGCCTATGATAAATTGGGCATGGGATTATTAACTTTGTTCTGGTTAACTTTATTCTGCACGGAAACTAGGGTGGTAGTGGCTGTATCCAGCTACAAAGAGCAGCAGAGGTTCTTAACTCCCCTAAGGGCATACCACTCAGTGAATAAATGACCTTGAATTGTAAGTTTTAGATCTGCTCCCTGGGTGAGTCCACAAGTCTTGTGCAGGACCCAGCGCTAACACCACCTCCCTTTGTTGTATAGTCTGCTGGATTTTATAGCATGCAACTAAGAGAAACGTCATTTATACATAATCCTCTCCACTCCTGTTCCCTAGAGCCAACTGCTTGTGCATTTCAGGTACTTGTTCCACGTTTCCTGTACAATGTGGAATGTATTCTGTGATGCTCCATCTCACAGACTGTCCCCGAGCCCTAATGGCTCCATCACATTTCCTGAGTAAAATCTCAAATCTTTGCCACATAAAATTGATCACAGCTGATTTCTATAGTGAACAATGACTGCACTGCTACTTAAAAAAAAAAAAAAAAAAACTAAGTTGTATTCTTTTTCCTTTTCTCTGTTTTATGCATACTTACTCCCTGATTCATTCCCAGAAATGTAAATCTAAATGCCCAACGTGAATTAGGTTGCTGAAGATTTCTCTGGACAGCCCGCACTGGCTTGCAGCTGGAGCAGTGGTCCTACGCAGTCGCACAGCCTGCATCCTGATGCTTCTCACCCTTCATCCTCCATGGGCTACCTCTCTAGCACGTTAGGTTCCTCAGGCCCTTCCTGACGGGCTCCATCCATGTGTATTCACTTGCTTCAGAAGGGAATATCCACTGGGAACATCCTGGAAGCCCCATAGAGATTAAAACTCTCCAGAAGAAGCACACTGGGATTTAAAGACTGCACCCTGGAAGAATATCCAACAATCTGTACTGGGCACTCATAAAACCCTTTCTTAATGAAAGCAACAAAGATACTGAACAAAAGCCATTTCTAACTAGAATTTATTCCTCTGCAAACTAACCATACCCATCACAAAGATATGACAAATTCAGGCGTCAGGTCTAAGTAAGGCAAAGATCATGTCAAAAGTCTCCTAACTATAAAACAAGAACCTTGGAGTTGAGTGGCCATAACCAGCACACCTGTTTGCCAAAGTTTGGAATATGAAATTAACTTGGTTCTATGCTGCTACTTTCCTTTGAGACTTCTGGAGACATTCTTTCCTGGTGTCTTCTCAAAAAATCCAAAAGCAACCTCTTGCTAATCTTTTTATAAATTCTGTGTCTACTTTTAGAATAGTCCTCTGATCATTTTTCAACAGTTCTGCTGGGGTGTGGATGAGAAACTACTGTTTTAGGTATACCTTCCACAAACTTCTGTCCTGCATTGCTGTGGAACAGCCTCATTGTTTCCCCACTCCATTTCTCCTTCTCTCCATGTGTATGGACATCCATCACCTCAGAGTGATGGACACCAAACCTCAGAGCTGAGCCTTTAATTTTATTGCCAGAACTTATTTTCAACATTTTGTTCTTTTGTTACTAGCCAAGCTTCCCATCATTTTTCTGTTCCAGAAACAACTTTGGTTGTGTAAATATTCACTGTAGATTAATTGCTGAAGATTTCTCTTCTCTCTGGGAGGGTTTGTTTGTTTTTAGGTTTCATCTGCCCTCTGCACTGCATGTTTTCTTGATGTATTCACTTCATGAGGACCTTCTGGTTTTCCTGTATCAGGTTCAATATATTTGAGAAGCAGGCACTAAGTAACTATGTTTGTTATGAGTGGTCTAGTCGGAATCTAGACATTTCCTTTAGAGATGGAGACACTTGGAAATATCTAAAAGAGAATGTAATTAAAAGACTTGAAATTTATACCTTTTTTTTTTTTTTAGACAGGGCAGAGCATCTCTACATAGTCCTGGCTGTCCAGAAAGCGCCAGGATTAAAAGCATGTGTCATCATGCCCAGCCATACATTTTAAATAAGTAACTGGGGCCCAGGAATTTGGGGTGTCCGAGAGTTTTATTTGTTTTGTTTTTGTTTTGGAGGTTTTGATTTTGGTTTTGTTGCTGTTTGTTTGTTTGTGAGACAGGGTTTCTTGGTGTGGAACTAGCTCTATAGACCAGGCTGGCCTTGAACTCACCACCATGTCCAGTTCTTCTTTAAAATAGATACACTATAATAAAAAATAAGGTGTGGCAGTTGATACCATAATCTCAGCATCCCAAAAAATGCAAGAGGACCCTGAGATTGAGGGAACCCAGCCTAAGTGGTGAGTTCCAAGGACAGGCATGGCTATACTGTGAAGCCCTCTCTGAAATAAACGAACAGAGATCAGGTGAAATTTGATTCAGGTAGTTTTTAAATTTTATTGAGACAGGATTTACATGTTTGATTGTCCGTTTCAGCGCTGTTAAATGCTGTTCACACTTAGTGCTGTACAATTGACCATCTCTGCCATCCAACTGTAAGGCGCTTCAGTCACTCCAGAGAGCACGTTTCCATCCTCGGTCACTGCCCATTCCCATCCACACCAAAGCAACTCTACCCTTTCCATTTCCCTATTCCTCATGTTAAACCTACGGGAAACCTACACTATGTGGCCTTCTGTGCCCAGCTTCTTTCCTACAGCACATGCTTGAGGTTTGTGCTGTTTACATGCCAGCATCCATTTCTTCTTATGACCAAAGTCCTACAATGTAAAGATAGACCTCATTTTACTTACCCACTCATCAGCTGATATAAATTTGGGTTGTTCTCACGCTAAGGCTACTAACAACAATACTGTTACGAACATTCATGTACACGACTGTCTTGGATGCCTAAAATTGGTGAACCAACTGACAGCTCTGTTTAACATTTTGAGGAATTGCTACACTGTGTTCCAGAAATAACTACATTTCTTTTCCTCTCTCCAACAGTTATAAGGGTGTCAACTGCATAAGCAGCCTCCCCAACTGTCTTCTCTCTTAGAGAAATTCCAAGAATGACATCCTGGTTGTAACATGCACTTCCTTAGTGACTAACTATACTGAGGATCTTTTCATTAGCTTATTGCCTATTCTGCATATTTTTAAAGAAATTCCTGCTCAAACTTTTTTTTTTAATTACTAAATTGTACAAAAGTTCTTTTATCTTGAGTATGTCTTTTGAAATGCATATGTTTTGATTTTTTCGGGGGGTGCTGAGACAAGGCCTAGGGCTATACATAGCTCAGTCTCCCAGCTTCTGGGATTATAGCAATGTACTATACTGTTCAGCAAAAATCTTAAAATCTGACAAGTCCAATTTACCAATGTTAAAAT
The DNA here is from genome assembly GCF_963924665.1 of Micromys minutus. Classification (NCBI taxonomy): domain Eukaryota; kingdom Metazoa; phylum Chordata; class Mammalia; order Rodentia; family Muridae; genus Micromys; species Micromys minutus. The sequence continues at coordinate 10,841,456 of NC_137985.1, forward strand.
GTGTCTCCTGCCATTGGTGCAGTGCTAAGGCACTGATTACTGTCCTATCAGGGGTCACAAGGCAGTTGCTGTTCTATCTTCTAAGGCTTTGGTGTTCTTGTTGACTATTAAGTCTGTGGTCACAATTGAAATTAATTTTCCAGTAGAAATCCAAATCCATTCTTTTGTACATGGATATCCAGTTGCTTCAGCTCCATTTTGTTTTCTGAAGAGTATTCTTTTTTCTTGAGTTGCCCTGAAACTTTTGTTGAAAATTGTTTATCATAAGAGCTCTGGGGATTTGTGTTCCACATAATCTGTGCACATCCTTGTCAATGTGGTTACTCTGGTAGCCATCCTAAAAATATGCCAACCAACAGAACAGGTCTTTTTTGTTTCTTCATTGTTATAGGTGCACTTGCTAGTCAGCTTCTTGGACTTACCATTTTATTGATTTATCCCACTATTGTTCATGTATGAACATTTTCCAAGTTTCAGTCTATGAAGTATGATGGTAGTTAATTCTTTAAAGTTAGTTGTCCAGCTGAACTTCTTTTCTTGTTAACTTGTAAACTCAATGTTTGGGTGGTCAGATAATTCTGACCATTAATCTTGTCACTAATACCTGACTATTGACCAACAACCTCTATTTAAATTGTTGGTTACACATATTTTGGAAAACACTAAATGCAATTAAATTTATTACTTTTTCCTTATGACTTACCTCCCTATGTCTCGTTTAAATAGTCTGCCTTCTTGAAGCCACAGATATGTCTTTTTATTTACTTATTTTCCCAGTGAAAATCAGAAGAGGAAATACATCTGAAAGTAAAATTTGGATAGGAATAGCTAATAAAACACAATCCAGAATCTGAATTCCCCATAAATGGTCAGATGATAATCCAATCAATCATAACTTTTAGGTTTTAAATATAACATAGATGACTGAAATTTAGTTAGAGTAATTTTCTCCTGGATTAATCTTTGCTTCGTATGGGCCTCTTTCTAGTTTTCTGATATCTTTACTCTCTGACTCTTATGTAGATACAAATTAATACAAAAATTGAAGCTGTGATCCACATATAAGAACATGTGGTCTTTGTCTTTCTGAGCCTGGGTTACTTCATTTAACATATTTTCTAGTTCTACCCATTTTTCTTCATGGTTGAAAAGTCAAATATGTATATGTCCCATATTCTCATTATTAATTCATCTATTTAGGAATATGTAGGCTGATTTATTTTCCTAGCAATTTTTTTTTCTAGCATAGATGAACAAGTAGCTTTTCAGATACTCAGTCCTTTGAGGGCCTAGAGATGGAATAGCTGTGTCACATGGAAGCTTTATTTTTAGGTTTTGAAAAAAAAATCAGTCATATAGTGACTGTATGGGTTGGTACCCCATCAATAGTGAATGACAGTCTCTCTCTTTCTCTCCACCCCCTCCCAAGTCCTTTCCAGGATTTTATCACTTTCCTGATAGCTATGCTGACATGGGGTGAGAGGGAATCAGAGCAGTTTTAATCTGCACTTCCCAGGTGGCTAAGGATGCTAAGCACTTTTGTTCTTGTGTGTGTTGAATATTGATACCCTGTCAGATGTATAGATGGCAGATTTCCTCCCATTCTATAGGCTGCCTCTTCACTTACTAATTTTGCTGTACAGAAGTCTTAATTTCTTCAAGTCCCATTTGCTGGTAACTAATTGTCCCTATCTCCTGTGTTACTGGAGTCCTTCTCAGAAAGTCTTTCCCTATTGGTCTTGGGTTTGTTGATTTGTTTTGTAGTATCTTCCCATTTTGGAGTCTTACAGTGTGGGTTATATGAGGCGATTTATAGGATCCACTTAATGGTGATTTATATGGATCTAAAGTTGCAAGGTAAGATCTAGTTTCATTCTACATATGGAAATCCAGTTTTCCCAAGACTTTGTTGAAGATAGTGACTTTTCTATATTTAGCACTTTTGTCAAAACTCATGGGACTTAGCTGTGTGTATGTCTTGGGTTTTTGTTGTTTGTTTCCTGTTTCCCTGATCTGCATGTCCATTTTTGTGTTGGCACCTTCTTTTTCTTTCTGCTTTTGTTTGTTTTCCACACAAGTAAAATTCTGTGTTTAGCAGAAACAAATCTGAATTTCTGGTCTTCGAATTTTCTTTTGCTTTAGTTTTAGATGTCCTGTTTTTTAAATTTCCATCGAGATTTGGTTAGATTTATAGTTTTACTTGAGCATTCTTTCTAGAGTAAATTCAATTCACTCCTGTTGCTTTGAATTAGGGTTATAGTAAAAAAAAAAAAAAAAAAAAAAAAAGGAGCCAGATTTTGTTCTTTGAGCATTCTTGCTCATTATCTGACATTTACTCAAATCTTGGGATGCTTCAGCAGTGCTTTAACTATGAAGGGGATATATTTGTTTCCTTATAGTCTAAGAAGCCTTGGTGTGTGTGTGTGTGTGTGTGTGTGTGTGTATACACAGAATACAAACATTTCTTGATTTTACATTCCTTCTTAAACATTATTTTTATTCTATTTTAACTCACTGTTAAGTTTATAATATTTTTATATTATTATAATTCTATTGACCATAGTTATTCTTTTTCTGCTTTGGAACTTGACACAAGCCAAATTCTTGCTGACTAGATACATTCATTAGTGAAATGCTAAATGTTGCCTGATGCAGTCAAAATCCTACACTCATTGCAGATTGTAATAAGAGCTGCTCTAAACTTTCATACTGTCATCCTGCCATTTGTCACCTAATCTGAGACCCTTTTCAATACAAAGGAACCCAGGGATGACAGTATAAACCAGAATCTCATTCATATATCAAGTTAAAAAGCAACAGAAACACAGAATTATGTTTTCTCAAACTGCAAAATACATTTTTCAAGTATTATAAATACTTCAGAAAATTGACTATAGAGCATGGCTGTAAGTTTTTACAAGTATCAAAAAATTTAAATATTCAGAAAATATTCTACTATTAAAAAACAATGAAGTGAAATCATAAATTAATGACAAACCTAAAAACCCCCAAATTTGTAAACTGAAAATATATTTTAAATAAACTTTTAATAAGAATGAATTTTTTTAAAGTCAAATGATGAAATTCATTCTATATAAATGAGAATGAAATTACTACTTTTCAAATCTGTGGTACGCTAGTAAATAATACTAAAGTAAAGTTGAAACCCTAAAGAAATGGTTAAGGTAGGAGGCTAGGAAATTATAAGAACTAGATAGGCATCAATCTAAAAATAAAAATTTTTAAAACCCTAAAAACTAAGACCAGAAATTGATGAAATACAAAACTACATAAAGTAGAGAACAAAGAGACCTAAACTTTTGAGAATTTTAATAAACTTGAAAAATCTTCAGTAAAAATGATGAAGAATAAAAGTACAAGCCACAAATAGTAATAGAGGTCTGGTGACAGAGGTCACTGCGGACAGACATATCTGGTGACAGAGGTCACTGCAGACAGACAGACAGCTCTGGTGACAGAGGTCACTGCGGACAGACAGACAGCTCTGGTGACAGAGGTCACTGCAGACAGACATCTAGCTCTGGTGACAGAGGTCACTGCGGACAGACAGACAGATCTGGTGACAGAGGACACTGCAGACAGACAGCTCTGGTGACAGAGGTCACTGCAGACAGACAGACAGCTCTGGTGACATGTCATTTCTGTAAAGGTTGGTGACACAAAAGAACTGAAAACAGAAATATAAAGAGAAAGCAGGAAGAAAAAAGAAAGAGTGTGGATAATTTTACACTAATGCATAGTTTAAGTAAGGGAAAAGATTTCTAGAAAAATAGAACAGACACAAGAAGTGAGAAGACGGACTACATTCATAAAGAAATCGAAGCAGCAGCCAAACTCTTAGAAACAAAATTCCAAACTCAAGATGGCTGTACCAGGAAATTTTACCAACCCTTAAAAAAAAGACATGCAATTCCAATCTTGGGCAAACTTTCCCAGAGAACAGAAAGTATGCTTCCTACTTTGTATTATGGCCCAAACCCGAAGGACACTAGGAGAAAGGAAAACAGTTAATATCCCTTGGAAACTGACACAGACTTCTAACTAAAGTATGAGCACACTGAGTCTAAGGCTAGGGCCACTGATGGCTTATTCCAGCAAAAAACAACCGGGTAAAACTCTAAGTCTATTTATTATACACTGACAGATTAAAAGGGAATCGCAAAGCAGAAGAAACACTTGAATTCATCATTTTAAAAATGTTTGCACTTACACACTAGCGCTGCTTACACTTTGGTCTGAGAAGCATCTCTTTGAAGCAAGCAGCAGTAAGAGCAGGCACTTGTCCAAAACTGAGAGTAAATGGCTACTGGATGTTCAGCCCTGAGTGGGACACCTATATTACCCTTTCCACGCATGGTGGAAGGGGCAGGAAAAATGGCAGGCAGTGTCAGAGTGTCAAAGAATAATCTTCAGGCATAGCATGGATTTAAAAGCTCTTGAATTTAAAAGCTGTGGTTACCTGTGCTGAATCTACACAAGATTTGATTTGTCAGCATCCTGCCAGAGAAGAGAGAGAGGGACTCACAAGGCCCCATCTGTCGAGGAAGATCTATATGTAAGTAATGATTTCCAGGGGAAGGAAGACATTTTCTTCAGTGGTATAGCCACTAGTAAGATGCCCATGCTCCTGTATGCAACCTTGTACATCCTCCTGTATGAAACTCATCAGGTTTCAAAATAAATAAGTAAAGTAGAAAATGGATTTGTTGAGAAAAGGAAGTTGAATCAGTAGGAGGGGAAGAGGTATGAACACGAAAATACATTATATGCATAGGTGAAGATAGCATAATAAAACCTTCTATCAAATATATGACTTTTAAAATATTTTCCACAACCTAAAATAGTAAGAAAAATACCATAAAACATATCATTGCAAACCATCAAAATTGTACTTAGTAGTAGTAGTAAGTTAAAAATTTTATCTTGTAGATCAAGAAAAAAACAAAGACACCTGGATCAGAATCTTTATTCAACACTGCTTCAGAAGTACAAAGCAAAGAAAAAAGGGAAGGCAGAGTGGGAAGAGACTGAAAATAAAAAACAAAACCATGTTATCATTATTGGCAGAGGGTACTCTGAATATAAGAATATTCAGAGTAAACCACTTGAACTAACAAAAGAGTTTGGTGAGTTCTCTGAATTTAAAATAGTTATGTACAAAAATCAATTATAATTGTGTACATCAGTTACAAATGATCCAAGTTTAAGAATGATATCGTTGACAATAGCATTAACTATTAATGAGAGTTTGTGAGATTTCTATAAGGCAGTAATGTAAACATACTCAAAGAAAACAAAGACCATCTAAACAAATGAAAAAAAAAAATAAGGCAGAGACTGAAGAGCCAACCATGGGCCGCCCCACCTGGGGATCTATCCTGTCTGCTGACACCAAATGCCAACTCTGTTGCAATTGCCAAGAGGGGCTTTCTGAAACGAATTTCTGCCAACAATTGACCGATGCAGATGTGGGTGCTTGGAGCAAACCATTAGACTGAGCTCAGGGACCCCATGGGAGAGCTGGCAGAGGACTGCAGGAACAGAGGGGGTTTGCAACCCCATAGGAAGAACAATGTCAGTTGGCTGGACCACCCAGTGCTCTCAGAGCCTAGACCACCAACCAAGAAGTGCACAGGGAACGATCCATACCTCCAGATACAGAGGATGGCCTGTCTGACATCAATAGGAGAAGAGGCCCTTGGTCCTGTGGAGGTCTGACACCTCAGTTTGACACCTCAGTGTAGGGGAATGCTGGAGCAGTGGGGGGGGGGTGGTGAAGGAGCACCCTCATAGAAGCAAATAAGAGGGGGAAAGAGAGTGAATGGGATGGGGGAGTTTTGGAGAGGTAACTGGGAAGGGGATATCATTTGAGATGTAAATGAATGGAATGATTAATTTTTTAAAGCAAAAAGAAAAATATATACTTCATTCCTAAATTTAAACTCACTACTATATAAATAAACATCAGTTCTTACATGTGCAAGTGTAATGTTAGTGTAATGTTATTTCAGTTAAAATTACAAGTGTGTAGAACTTGACAGTTAGCTCCTGATCATACAAAGGACAGAGATGTTGGAAGAGAGGAGAGGTAATAATTACTTAACTAGATGTCAAGACACCACCACCATATCATGGATAAAATGATTGTTTGGTGCCTGAGAACTCTTTAGAAGGGATTACAGAGAATATAAGTATGCTTTCAAAGTAAGAACATTCTCAAGTAAAAATAGCATGCACTTAAGAAAAAGGAATCATAAACTGAACCCCCAAATGGAATATTTTCATGTCAAAATCAGTATTAAATATTTTCAAATGAGAAGCTAAGAAGTAGGACGTGGTATGTTCAGCAAGAGTAAGTAGCAGGAATTACTACCAAAGCATTAAGAATTCAGAAATCTATAAGGAAAAAACAATTCAATAGGAAAATAACTCAGACACACACAAAAAAAATCCAAGTAGGTAATAAACATGAATTAGACATCAAGGAAACACAGTCAAGACATTAATGACAAGTTACTCAAGGCCAGGAGAAAGTGACATGCTGGGCAGTGTCAGGCATGGTGAGATTCCACAAGAGCTGTCACCTCTGCAGATGTTCATATGGAATGCACATTTATAAGGTACTGAAGTAGCTTTATTTGCAAATGTCACTGTAACAGAAGCATAACTGTAAGATTTATAGAGTTCATTTTTACAGCTGAACTCCACACAGCTACACACAATGCACGTTAAGTGGGAAGGCAAAAGAAAGATTCATTTACATAAACATTTAAATAAAGTTCAAGGTTGACAAGCCTGAGTTTCCTTTACAAATTAATTCATAGGCATTCTGGGGCTGGGCAGATGATTCAGGAAGACTATCTGATGAACAAGCTTAAGGCCCTAAACCCCAATCCTCAGCTCACACATGAGCATGTGGGTGCATGCATTTCTTTATTAAGAAAAATATTCTCCTCTTTGAGCTATCAGGTTCATAGATAATGGATTTGAGGAGAAGAAATGATTCGATTGGTAGAAATGAGGAGAGATTTGGTTACAGTTATAATTGATTCGGGTAGGCTGACCTAACTAAAATTTTGATAGTAGATATGACGGAGCCTGACCATCACCTGAGTTTCCACTTAAGAGATTATCTTCTGAAAGGAAAGCCTTTCTCTGGGTCTTGTATGTTCTCTTTTAATATCCAGACTCTGGTAAGCAAAAGATAAGTTACCCTTTTCTCTCTCAAACTGTGGATGGCTGCCCACCTCATATACACCACTACAGACACACATATGAAATAAAAATTTCTACAGCAGGACACAATCTCTTGTTAAAGTTCATTCATTCATCTGTTCACTCATTCATTTATTTGGAAAAGTGTTACTAGGAAAATGTTAGTGCTAATCACTTTTAAATGTTTGGCCTCTAGGACCAAGCATGCCCTGGTGGAACTTATATTATTGGACCAGTTCTGCAAAGAGGTGGAGAAAGTCATTTAACATAACAACAGAGGACCACACACATGCAGAATGCTGGATGCTAGTGGCCAGAGGGAGAGACCCCTGCAGCTTTAACCAGGGCCAACACAGCTGGCGGGCACAGCCCTAGAAAGGAGGAATCCTTTCCTGGCTACTGAGTACTAGGGCAGAAACAGCAGTGTCTCAGCCAGAAGGCAGGTAAGCTGTGCAGATATAAGGGTTGAGTCTCAGAGGCTAACAGGCTAGGGCATAAAAAACTCTGCAGCCCACTGTATGAAAAAGGTTTGCCTTTTCCTGGGAGGGCAATGGGATGCCACTGCCGCCTCACTGTCTGACTGGGTGTCCTTTTTCTCAATCCCATTCAAATGTTTGTTTTTCCATAAATTGCTGGGAACACAGTATTGTAATGTAATCATTCAAAAGTTGAATCATGTTTTTAAGATTTTATTTTATATATACACACATTTTATATGCACATATTTTATATAGATACATTACATTTTATTATATATATATACATACACATATATAGTTGTTGGTGGTGGTTTGTTTATTTGTTTGTTTGTTTGAAGACGGGGTTTCTCTGTGTAGCCCTGGCTGTCCTGGAACTCACCCTGTAGACCAGGCTGGCTTCGGACTCACAGGGACCAAAGTGTCTCTGTTTTGTGTGCATCTATGCGTGAGTATGCCAGTGTGTGTGTGTGTGTGGATGCCCACTAAAGGTGAGGTATCGCCTAGTGCTGGAAATACAGACAGCTGTAAGCTGCCAAACGTGGGTGCTGGGAACTGAACTGGGTCTTCTACAGGAGCAGTACCACTCTCAACCACTGGCCCACTTCTCCAGCTTCATGTTTACTTTCTATTGTTTGAATCTCTTTTCTGTCGTTTCTATTGAGTTGCTTGTACTTACTTTTTTTCCATTTTATAATTTAGTCACAGTAGTGGTACTGAGTATATGTTAAAGACTTTTGTCTTCTAATCTGACATTTAGCTGTTGACTTTGTTCACATTTCCTACATATAACTTACTTATTCTGAGACAGAGTATCACTACGTAGCCATGGCTTTCCTGGAACTTACTATGTAGACCAGGCTGACTTCAAATTCAGAGATGCTTCTGCCTCTGCCTCCCTAGTGCTAGGATTAAAGGCGTGTGTCATCCAAGCCTGGCTCAGGATATTTAGTCTTGAGTTAACCTCAGGCATACTGGATCATAGATATGGATTACCACACCCAGTTTAAATGTAAGTCAATGTGATTTTAAAATCACAAAGCCATAGGATGTTCTGTCTTCATCCTTTTGAATACTGTTTTCCTGTACTGTTTGAAGGTGGAATTCAGACACTTTCTCCTCCGTACAGTCAATTTCACAATCACAAGTATTACATATAACATCTTACCACACCACACTCTCCTTTTGCCATATTAGAAATGAAGGTGCATATAAAGCTTCTGTGTTCTAGAAGAGTATGAGGTAAAACATGTGCCACTAAGGTTTGGAAACAGAACCCAGATTATCAGGAATCAGACAGGGTCATCTCATCTCTAGTGACACGTGGGAAGTTAAGGACAAAGCAACCTGACAGATAAGCCAAGCAAGAAACCCTTGTAGAAGGGATTCTCTTTTCAAAACTTCAAAGAGCAGTGTATAGGGCTGAGGAGAATGGCTGGTGAAGTGCTTGCTGTATAAGCATGAGGACTCATGTCTTGATCCCAATACAAGCTGGATGGTGCAAAGAACATCTGCCGCACCACCGGGATGGAAAGGCAGGCAGGAGGCTCCTGGCTAGTCTAATCTGATAGTCTGGGGTTTAGTGAGAAACTGTTTCCAACACTGAGGTGGAGAACAACCAAGGAAGACCCCTTGCCTCCATATGCACACGCACCAACAGCACACACATGATCTTCTACAGAAAGACTGGGAGGGAACAGGCCTGCTATGAAGGAAACACGGTTTTAGGAAAGAAGACGGTTACTTCTGCCAAATTGACTGGACCTGGAACCAAGAAAGAGCTAAGCTGACAGGATCACCTGTAAGGGATTTTCTTGATCAGATTATTTTAACTAAGATGATCTACCCTAAGTAGGTGGCAGCCAGATAAAAGGCAGCCCAAGGGGATAGTCTGGGATTTGCCTCCTTGCCTTCCATGAGGCTATTCAGTTTATCCCCCTTCTCAGATTGCTGTCCAGTTCATCCACCGTGCTGCTACCATATTTTGTTGCTATCAGAATCCAGATTCTTCAGCCTTCCAATGGGGAATAAATCCCAGTCAAGGAATGAATCCTCCAGGCATTCAGTACCAGAATGGGGTTGTTTTAAACTGCAGAGACATGTAGTCTTGTAAACTGTGTGGCTTCTGAGTCTCAATCTCTCTCAGAGTCTTACTGTATCATGTAAGCCAATCTAGTCAATCCCCTTACTGTATACTCACTCTGTTAGCGCTGCTACTCTGGAGAACCCTAATTATTACATCTTTCCAATTTCTTTGTCTTAACTGTTTTCATTGTTTAAATCAAAAGCTTTATAGTATCATTTTATTATTTACAGGTACACCCTCATAGAAGCAGGGGAGGGGTGATGGGATAGGGGATAGGTAGGGGAATCCGGGAAAGGGGATAACATTCGAAATGTAAATAAAATATATTCAATAAAGTCAGAAAAAAGTTATTGTTTTGCTTTACCTTTCTTATTAACACTTTCATACTATTTTAATTAAATGTTTTTTACTTTTATGCTAAACTGTACGGGAATCATCAAGTGTTTATGAATTATTAATTCAAAAGTCAAATGGGCTGTGGTAGCTTATTGAAATATAAAAACTAAGCCTTTCCTGTCTTCATCTTGCCACTGTGTTTATAACGTCATTCATTCATTTACTCAGCACCTGTCATGTGCGGTGTCCATGCAGGGCTCCTGCTTCACTGGGAACCTAGCTTCTACTGTTAGCATTGACAACAACCAATACTGATTCAGCAAGTCGCTTGCTGAGATAGTTCTAAGCACTTTACAAATAGTGACGGAATTATCACAGTAACAATAAGAACCACCCCTACTTTTGGCAAGAGGAATGGAGGACAGAAGAGGAAAAATAATTTGCCCAACTGTACATGGTTAGGGAGGGCAGAACAGAGGGCAGAGCCCAGAGAGCCTCAGTAGATACTTGGTCTCAATACTTTGCTTCAGACCAAAAAAAAAAAAAAAAAAAAAAAGAGAGAGAGAGAGAGAGAGAGAGCAAGAGGTAATATAAACAGAGTAAACCTAACTAGGTTCAGCATTATGGACATTTGTGCCAAGGAGGAATGGGCACAGTGCACATGTCCGGGGAACCTCACGGAGGACTAAGCTATGACCTGAAGAATGGGTTACAGCTGTCTTAGGGGCAGAGGTGAAAAACACATTCCAAGACTCTGAAAAACAGAAGAATGCATTCCTGCACTCAGGGGTCCAAGGCAGGAGGATGGTCAGTGCAAGATACATATAATTTAAGTTCAAAGCCAGCCTGGGCTACACTGCGAGACCTTGGTTCAAACATCAAAAGAAACAATGGCAACCTGACTTGGAAGAAACACAAATGTCCAGTTGAGTGTATCTAGAGTGTGACATGCTGGTGACTGACTAAAGTCAGGAAGTCAGGCAGGCAGGCAGGCAGGCAGGCAGGCAGGAGGCAGACTGTGTTTTCTCTGAGTGTCAAAAACACTAGCTGGCAATCTGAAAAGATCTCCCTGTTCTGTGCAAAACTAGAAAGACCCTTTGAAGGCAATTACAAATCCAAGAGGAAAATGACAGTGGTCTGAAGGCGTGTGGTAACAGGGAGGGGAACTTCAGGGTAATTTTCACAATACTGGGCAAGAGTGGCAAGTGAAAAGGAAGAGGGTGTAGAGCTTTGGGTTTGAGCCACTAATATGATAGCAGTGTCCTTTGTATGTAGCTGAGAGAGGTACACAGCTTCCATAAGAAAAAAAGTGAAGCTTTTTTCAGGCGAGGCACATTTGGGAGGGGTGTGGGGTTCTTCTCTAAGTCTCTTTCTTCATTTAAAAGTTCCAAAGGAAGGACAGGAAAGAACTAAAATGTCCACTTTCAGGAGATCCTTCCACTTGAGATAAACTGGAGAACAGAATCCTCTTTATCGAGCATCGGCCATCCCCAGGATCTCAATGATGGGACACCAAGACAATGTTGACGAAGCCATCTTACCCACATGCTCCTCCTGGCAGTTAGGCCCACTGTTCATAAATTCTCACTATCATAAACGCTCACGGCATCTCCCTTCACACTACACGCCTAAGGCATATAGCTATGTATATATATTTATATATCTTAACAAGCAATGCGACTATAACCCCTGCCTTCGAGGCTAGTGGTTTCGCAGGAATGGTACCTTTGGAAAGCTCGTGGCTGCCCCCGTACTTATTTGCGCCTTCTTCATGTCCACTTAAGTGAGAACTCTAGTCCCTAGGCTGCGGGGTCTACTGAGGAGCAGGAGCCGTTGGGTCGGTCAGTTGGCAAGCCCTCCTCAGATCTCACGCTTGCAAGATGCGGACCGGCTCCTGGCGCCTTCCGTCCTCGCAGAACCGCAACGAAAGAGTCTGGGAGGGGATCGGGAAAGGAAAAGGCGCAAGAGAGATTAAATAATTGGTTCTCAAAGGCACAAGATGATATTTGGGGTCGACTATGAAGCAAGCACCGGTTTCAAACGCCCGCCCCCTAAGCAGCCTTGACTCCGCCTCTATGTGACGTCACTAAACCTTTTTCTCCTGTCTCAGCGGATTGGTCACCGCATCAGCCTCTGAAAGACGGTTTAAATAAAAAAAATTAAAACTCTCCGGATTCGCATCCGGGTGTGGAGTTCGCATCACCTACACAGCCGTTGGAAGCGAGAAGATTTTGCTTCCGGGTCTTAACTGAGTCCCAGATGTAGAGACTGGAAGCTCTGCACTTTGCTTCCGGTTTGGGGCTGGCGCCCCCGGCGCAGAGATTTCTGGGAGTTAAGGGTCGCAATGGTTCGTGAGTGAGCTTCCGAAGGTGCTGCGTCGGACCCCCGCCAGAGTGAGTAAGCACGGCCTAGTGGTTTCCTTGTGCCGGTGGCACCCGGGAGCCGGGTCGCCCTCGCGACCGGGAGGATAGTCCGGACCGCAGTGGCGGAATGGCGGTCGGGAGCTGCTGCCGACCTGGGGCGGCCACCGGCGCGGCGCTGCTGACGCCGAGAAAAGCATAGGGGGTAGGATGAGGTAGAAACTCCTTCCCACACGGTCTGTCTGAGCATGCTGCTTAAGCTAACGGAGATTTAGTAGCCCTGTTAGGCTACAATTCTTATTTGACAGCTAAAAATGGCAAAAGGTTCTCTTGTAGCCTAGGTTAGCTTCGAACTCCCGATTCTATATTGCTTTCCCCTCCTAAGCTCTGGAATCACAGGAGTACCCCGTCATACCCAGTTCGGGATGGGTTCTTGATGTTTGGTTGGGTGGAGTTCCGATTTTCTGAGCATCGCGTAAGTTACGGCCTACCAAAACCTTATAAATGTTTCGGTAACTACTTGAGAAGAAAATAGAATCAACAAGATTCTGGGGTAATGTTGGCCCGTGTAAATGCCATTGGGTTTTAAACAAACTCCAAGACACTCGGTAAGTTTGTCTGTGACCTTAACAGAAATTTGTTTCTTATTGGGTGATTTGCTGTAGTGTGAGGTTTCTGATAAATGCCGTATAATTCCAGCAGTGCAGAGGCAGAGTCACCCGGATAGGTCCCTGGAGGGTTCTAGGCCAGCTTGATCAACATTGTGAGTTCTAGTTCAGCCAGAACTACATTGTGAGACCCTATCATAGAAAATAAATAAAATCTCAGAGAACCTAGTGCTAGTGGGATAACAAGAATTTTTTTAAAGTCATTTATTTTAAAAGCCACACTACACTATTGTCCAAGATCTGACATTACGAGTCAGAAATCTCATAATACTACAGAAGTATCAGTATTCCACAAATGATAGAATCAAGCTAGGAGACTTGCCCAGGGCTACCCAACTAAAACAGGAGCACAAACTCAGACCTTCCTAGTAGTCACTTATACTAAATAAGAGCTGTCCAGCAGTGCATATATAGTAAACACCCTAAATTTCATAGTCCTGCCTTTTAGAAACTTGGATTGAAGCAGTTTTGGGGAGAGTTTTGAGAGTGATTGAAGGATAGCTATTTATGAATGACCTGTAAAATGAGAGTATGACTTATGCTTACTTTTGTCGAAGAATAAAAGATGACAACCGCGGCCAGACCAACTTTTGAACCTGCAAGAGGTGGGAGAGGAAAAGGAGAAGGGGATCTGAGTCAGCTCTCCAAGCAGTACTCAAGCAGAGACCTCCCCTCCCATACAAAGATCAAGTACAGGTAAGGAGGCCTTCCCTTTATCTTGTGACTTATGATCATGTCTAAATTGCAGTATTTGTTACCAATCTTCCAAGAAAAGGATTTCAAAAACGTTTAAAATAAAATTATGCGCTAGAGTTACAAAGAGTTGCTAGACGTTCTTTCAGCCTACGTTCCTGTTAAGCAGGAGTTGCTGGGTGTAGATGAAGCACTCACTAGTCACGACAGTCACCTCAGAGAAGAGTATGCTAGTGTTGCTGCTGCAGCCCCGTGCTCCATGGACTGTTTTAAAAAGCCCAGGACATTGTATCATAGGAAACTGTGTGCTTCTGTTTGTTCTAGTCATACTGAAACACCACGAGTGTGTTAATAGCTCTGAGATTAGGATATTGTCTTTTCCTCTTCCATTTTATTCCTGAGCGACAGCTACATTCTGGATTGTCTCAGGTTGCTGTAGCCACGTGAGTTCTTTTCTCTGGCAAGTAAGGCAACATTTCCACCTGTTCTGTTTTGTTTTTCTACTTAAGACAAACCACACAGGACGCCCCTGAAGAGGTTCGCAACCGTGACTTTAGGAGAGAGTTGGAAGAGAGAGAGAGAGCTGCCGCCAGGGAAAAAAATAGGGACCGTCCAACCCGAGGTACCTATATTGTCCCTCATGTTTGTCTCAAAGTTATGTGGTGGAAACTTCTCTTGGTAATTGGGAATAATAACGTTTTTATGAGCTGTATCTCTGATAAATGGTTAGAGATAATAATAAGGTTCATTCCAGTCCCATCTTGTCATGTATTGATACTAGAAGAAACGGTGACCTGGAGTGTTTAAAACCTATTGTCTCAGCTCCTGTCAACAGACTTTAGACTTACAGCAGCTGGAAATGAGGACTTCTGTCTGGGACTCCCCATGTAACTGAAGAGTTTAGAGAGAAGCATCAGTTGTCCTTTTTGTGTTTCTACTACATGTGAGCATTGGCTAGTCTCCTGAGATGCTGTGGTCTGCATACTCATTAATTCATTTAGTGTTAACCAACAAATATTTATCAGACACTTGCCAGTCACAGGGTGGATCTCTGCTGTCAATATGCTTCCTGTGGGTTCTTTTTGTCCAAAGGTTTCTAAAATATTATTTAAAATCTAGTACTTATTTCAATATGCTAAATGTTTGTTTTCCTCAGAACATACAACTTCCTCTTCAGTGTCAAAGAAGCCCCGCTTAGACCAGATTCCTGCTGCCAACCTTGATGCTGACGACCCTCTCACTGATGTATGTGTTTTTAGTTTTGGGTTTGAGTTGGGTTTTGTTTGTTTGTTTGCTTGTTTTAAGCCTCCGAGGTGTTGGAACTGTGGGTCTCTGCCATTGGGCCCAGCATATCATGTTTTCCTGAAAAAATTTTTAATACACTTTGGCTTTATGTTATTGAAATATATCACTGACGTCAACTTTAAAGTGTATGATTGTTTTTAAACAGAAAGTATTCTTCTGTGTCAAAGACTGTTAGGACATGTTTAATGTGGAGGGCTGTGTGGAAGCAGTCTGTGAAAAATGATGTGCCCACCCCTGACAGCATTGTCAGTGCTGCCTTGCTTTAACTTTTAACTACACAGGACACTGTCAGGATGAGTGCCCTGTGAACAGCACCGTTGAGCGGTCTACCCAGTGCTGCCCCTTGTTTTCCTCAGATACGCCCTTTTAGACACATAGTGCTCGTAGGCCCCTGAGTGATTAGAGAGGCAAGCAGAGAGCATGAATGTTCACTGGAACGCTACTGCCATTTTTTGTTGTATGTAGCTTAGGCTGGTCTACTAATCACAGCTTTCCTGCCTTGTACCTAAACCTCCTGAGCAGTCAGTCTGCTACAACTAACTTCTGACTCCACCAGAGCAGACATGAGTGACCTTCCTTGTAGTATCTGATCACATACATATGTCAGCCATTAGAGATGACTGATAGAGTTATTAAAATGAGGAGCCTTACGGTAAGTGAAATCAGCTTTTCATTCCAAATATTTCTGGTGGAATCTCAGCACCCCTTTTTGCACATATTCACTTGCTAACTTTAGTCATTTTGAGCTACATAAAACTACTTTAACTCTTTAGGGATAAGACACTGAACGTAGTAATGCGTTTTATTGTGAAGCATTGCTTGTTTTAGAACATCGCCATGTGAAAATCCTTTTGACCATGTAAATATGAAAGGTACTTTATCAGGGGTTGACATTTTAGTAAGCACTCATAATTTTTGTTCAGTTTTTATTATTTTTTTATTGGTTGTTGGTTTTAATTATACTTGGGTACTTTTCCCTTTAGGGAAAATTTGTTCCAAAGACTTGGTGAGTACAGTTTCTGTGAGAAAGGTGAATAATGTCTGTTTTCTTTCTGCTCTCCCTGGTCACCACGACCTGTCCCAGGAGGAAGATGAGGATTTTGAAGAGGAGAGCGATGATGATGATACCGCGGCTCTTCTTGCAGAGCTGGAGAAGATCAAGAAGGAAAGAGCTGAAGAGCAGGCCAGGAAGGTAGTGTTGGCATTCACACCGCACCATGTCTGAATGCTGCAGCACCTGCAGATCTGTTAAAGTGGCATTCTCAGTCCCTAGTTATGTAGCACATTTCTGTCAGATAGTTCAGATAGAACTATGATGTTCAGCTTGTTTAAAAGCAAATGAATAAATGTTTGATTTTCTGATTAAATGGCAGAATTAAAGATAGTCTACAGTAGTAGTTCTCAGCCTTCCTAATGCCACATCCTTTAATACAGTTCCTCATGTCATGGTGACCCCCCCAATCATAAAGTTATGTGGTTGCTGCTTCATAACTAATCTCACTAGTTATGAATCTATGCACATATCTGTATTTTCCAGTTGTCATAGGCAACTTCTGTGAAAGGGTTATTTGACCCCCAAAGGAGTCATGACCCACAGTTGAGAACTGCTAGTCTATGTGGTTTATAAAGATTCTCTTCCTGTCTCCTGCCTGCTTTGAGACATTTATGTCTTAAAAAAGAAAGAAAAACATTGTTGAGTTCTGTATAGTTCAGGGCAAGTCACCTAACTTGTTAGCATATCCACAGTCTCTTCACCTCCACATGGGAAAATAACAGTGAACTCAAGGAATCAAGAGAGTACGCTGAATTCCAGTGCTAGAAGCTCATGAAGGTTTTGCAGTTTGAGGCCAGCCTGGGATACAGAGCGAGACTACCTCAGGAAAGTTGAGGGCCTAGAGTACCAGGTTTGTAGAGCAATGCTGAGGATGTGAGGGCTTTGTTCAAAAGGATTCATGGAGCTTCGTCATGTGCAGGATTGATTGCTTTTGGCAAAAGTGAGGAGGTTGGAAAAGTTTGAGACTGTTTCAGTAATCTTCATGTGCAAAGAAATGAACTATAATCTGCATGGTAAGAGCTAGAGAGATGGCTCAGTTATTAAAAACACTGTTCTTGAAGAGGACCTAGGTTCGATTCCTAGCACCTACATGGTGGCTCATAACCATATGTAACTTCATTTCTCAGGGATCTGGTGCTCTTTTCTGGTCTTAGTCACCAAGCATGTGTATGATACATAGAAAATAGCACATAAAATAAACATTTTAAAAAGATGGAAATGAGAGGTAATCAGATGTTGGTAAAGCTATCTGGAAGGTTAGTAGGGGCTTGATTAGTTTTGGCAGCAGAAATGACCTCCATTGTCTGGGACATTGGTTCTGTGGGCTGAAACATGGAAAGTAGGAGCCTGGGCCTGTTGAGAGAAGGTGGTGATGCATTGTATCTTGAACACATAAGCGTCAAGGTAGAGGCCTCTGCGCCATATTCAAGCAGAGTATCACAGCTTTTGTTACAGGCTTTGGTGTAGGTTTTATTTGAGCCAAGAATAAAAAAAATTCAGGGAAAGGCATTCTTATGGGCTAGCACTAACCATCTAGGGAATTATGGCTCATATTAATTAATTTATTTATTTTTAATTTTTCAAGAGCAGCAGTCATTGGCATGACAGTAGAGGGCAGCTAATAGATGCCTAAACTATCTGCAGTTTTCTGGTTGACACTTAGGGGATAGATAGATACACATTTCTTAAGGTCTTAGGAGTTCCTGGTGCTCCATCTCATTTCCCTATAGAATGTATTGGTATTTCTTGGAATTGAGTGACAGCTTCACTTTTTTTGTCCCTGTCTTCTTTTCTTAGTTGCTTTATGAGGGTGTCTGACAGTAGCATTTGAAGCTAATTAGCTGTGTTGTAGATTAGCACACTTCCTATAAGGACTAGCTAGTAATCAGTCTTGTATGGCTGGTCACCCAGCTGTATCACATCTGTTCTACTGTTCTTCCAGGGCACAAGTCAACATGGTAACTATAGAAATAGGGTGGCCATGTTTCAAAAAATGTAATTCTCAAGTGTCGAGGTGACCCACAGGCTATCTGACCATTAGCCTACAACCTGGGAAGTGAGTAGGGAAAGAGCTGCCTATTCTTCCCAGTGCTGTGTGTTAAGTGGGTGTTTGTGCTCCTGGTTTTGTGGCATCTTTGGAAAATGTCTGTTTTTACATTTTGTTTTATTTTTGCTGGATTCGGGGGTAGACGCATGCATATGTGGAGATCAGAGGACAACTTTCAAGAGTCAGGTCTGTGGGTTGGGAGCTGAACTTGGGGTTGAACTCAGGCCCGTTTGCTGAGCTCCGCAGTGCTCCCTGCCCCGCCCACATTTGTTCCTTTGTTCGTTAAGAAAGCTCTCGATCCTAATTGTAAGAGAAATTTCTGACTTTAAGATCTCTGCAATAACATAAAAGGTTTTCCCACAAGTGACTTACTTTCACCTACCAGTTACTTGTCCTGGTAAAAGGGAAAAACCACTGTTCACATTTGCATATTAAAATGGAGTATCAGGGACCTATATGGAAAATAGGGTTCATTTTAAAGTGACTTCTAGAGAGACTCTTTCTTGTTGATCTATTACGTCATCGATTTCTGTCATCCCCAAAGCACAGCAAAGTGGGATTGATGCTTGATTTAAGTTATGTTAGCAGATAACTACAAAAATTACAGGTAAGAATTTTAGGAATTGTGGGTTTCTGATTCTTAAAATGAAATAGGGTGATTTGAGTTTCAAGAAACTGATGTTAAAATTGAAGTGAAGAAATTATCTAGACATGGTGGCTGAGGCAGGAGAATCACAAGTTGAAGGCCAAACTGAACCAGTATTGAAAACAAATGAGAATGGGCAAGATGGCCTAGCAGGGGCCCTACATGATGAGAACAGAGTTTTGCAAGTTGTCCTGACCTCCACTGTGCTATGCACTTATATGCGTGCGCACACTAAATATATACATAGTGCTTTTTGAAAATATAGGCTGTGTTGTAACTATAAAGTACATAGGAAAGGCATAATAACAATAGAGCAAGGTAACAATAAAAGATACGAACAGAAAGTATTTTATAGAAGTACATATTACTATAATGTAGCCATCTTTCTCATGTTAGTTTGTCTTGTCTTAGGAATTACTCCTTAGTTAATAATAACTAACCAATCCTTGAGATGGAAACATACATGGTTAGTAACTCAGAATTAGATTATGTTGTCTGTAGCCCCTTAAAAAGTGAGACATAACCTTGCTAAACTGTTCTTCAGGAACATGTTTTTAAATTATGTTTATTAATATACTCTTAAGTTAATTTGTATAAGTATCTCAGCTCATCCCGGTTTAGAGAGGCTAATAACTATGTTGGCAAGGGTGAGATATTTATAATAAAAATAGCAAAGCACTTAAGTTTTATAAATAAGATCTTTCTGGCATTTTTCAAGAATCAAAAAGCAGAGTGAGTCAGTGTAAAGTGCTTTTCTAGCATTGCCAAGCCCTGGACCCCATCCCTAGCACTGCAAACTGGGCATGCTTTTGCACACCTGCAGTGCACTCAGAAGTTGGCTTAGAAGGTCAAGGACCACCCCCCTGCTACCTAGGAAGTCCCATGCCAGCTTGGGCTGCTGGAGACCCTGCTGTAAAAAAAGAGAAAGAAAAGTATCTCTTCTCCCTGTACCATCTGAATTCATTTGTGGAGTGAGTAACTGTCTTCCTCTGTCATTGACAGGAACAAGAACAAAAAGCAGAGGAAGAGAGAATTCGCATGGAAAACATTCTGAGTGGAAACCCTCTTCTAAATCTTACTGGTCCATCCCAGCCTCAGGCTAACTTCAAGGTTAAGAGAAGGTACTAAACTGAGTTGATGTATGTGTGGACTGTGTTATATAAAGTTCCTGGGAACCCACCTTCTATTGATAACCTTCCCAGTGAGATTTTAGAATAACAGAAGCTGGAAAGAGGTGGAGTGACTCAGTTTAATGCATTCATAATATCAAGTCTCTGCTTAGTGATTGTCTAACTAAGAGGGCTGAAGTGTTGATGTGCCCTTGACCATAGGTACAAACTTGACATGAGATGTGAGGTTGGGGTCCCCAAGACCACCCCTCACAATTCACTTCTAGAAGGATTTAGGGGACTTGGTATGGCCATATTCATATTTGATATTATAAGGTACAATTATAAGTCTTCATAGATATGCATCCAGGTCACAAGGTGGAGGATATAGACTTCCTTAAATCCTGTTTTCTATAAGAGGTCACTGAACAGTGAAACTAAAATTGACACTCAAGGGAGTGGTCCTGTAGGAACCTGTGCTGTGTGGAAGTCAAGTTAGTTGTATACTGTAGGCACAGTGATGGTGAGAGAGGTGCAGGATTCTAGTGCTAACTGACCAAAGCTAAGCTTAAAGTCAGGGCCCGAGAGGAACTCGTGTGTACCGTGAGAGGAGGAGGACAGTAGAGAGCTGAAGAGGTGCCCTGATGTTAGATGAGGCTGCCTCATAGGAGCTGCCGTAGCAGGGGTATTGTGTGAGGGTGTGAGGAGCCCTGTGGCCTAACCTCTGCACCCAGCAAAGAAGCAGTACCCCACCACCGCCCTCCATGACCACAGCCCCATTTCATCCAGCCTCTTTTCTCATCCCAGCCATGGTTCTTTCAAAGTTCAATAACAGCTTTTTACTCATAGTAAAAGTACAGCTCTTAGTGACCTATACAGCTATAAATTTAGCAGTAGTACGGTCAAGGAGATGTTTGGTGACAACTAGCAGTTTATCCAAGCCCAGTCTCTTTAAGTATTTGACCTGAGCAGTTGCAGGCGAGGAGTGAGGATGAGTGTGGCTTATGCTGAATGTGGAAGAGGAAACAGGTTTCAGGCGCTGTAGGTTTGGAGTGCTCTGTGCACCTCTAAATCTAGCCTGTGTGTCTCTGCAGTTTGTCTAAGCTGGAAATAATGCATCTGGGAGTTGCCAGCATGGGCAAAGGATTGAGTCAGTACCTAGATAGTGCCCAGTATAAGTGTGTAGTAAATGCATAATAAATAGTATTTGAATTTAAAATCTTATGCTAAGCCAAGAGAATCACCTCGTATTAGGAGAGGAGAGGAATGGTGGTCTAGGGATAGTGAAGTAACTGCAGAGAGGACCGCATCTTAGCATTGCAGCAGGGCAGGTCAGTTTGGGTGTTGAGCATTAGTAAGTTAAAAGAAACTATCAATTATATGTTGAATATGAAACAAACATTTGTAGATTCAGGAGTAAATATTCCTGTCACTGAGCTGTTCAACTTTTAGTGTTTGTACTTCATCAAGACAAATTTACTGACAGTTTCCACAAGTGTACATAGCTTTGCTCAGTTCCCTTGTGTACTTCCTAATGCATGCTTGTGAATATCTGTTGTGTGTAAGGGCTTATGTTAATTTAGGAGGTGATGGCTCTGTGTTAGGTACTTTCCGTAACACCTGCCTGTGGGTGTGTTTGATGTGATCTGAAATGTACCCGAGCTCTGCTCTGAGCACTTGAGCAGGTAGGCCAGTCTATAAAGCTCAATCGTTACATTCCTGCAGTTCCTCCTTGCATTATGTGTATCATTCGGCTGTAACCGATAAGAACAATTATGAAACCGTACAAAGCACAATAAACAGATCACTTACTGTCTGATGATGTCTGGATCAGGACAAATGGCCCTGCCTCTGGGTTTTAAATCTGAGAGCACCACACCTTTACTGAAGCACGTCCTATGCTTCTTTGTAACTCAGACTTGCTCCTACTAGAGTGCTGTGTGCTCTGGGCAGGGATGCCTTCCTACGGTGACAGCCTCACACAGCAGGCTGCTGCTGCTTTTGCTGGCAGGCACAGCATACTGAGCGTCTGTGATGATTTAGTCTTGTACTCTTGTCTCCTGATAGAATTTTAACAGGTTTGTTTTCTGTTTGCCCCTTTAGGTGGGACGATGATGTTGTTTTTAAGAACTGTGCAAAGGGTATAGATGACCAGAAGAAAGACAAAAGATTTGTAAACGATACACTGCGATCTGAATTTCACAAAAAGTTCATGGAGAAATACATTAAGTAGTACAGTTTTATGTGCTTCATTAAAGACTAACGTGTTGAGGATCAGTTTGACTTTCTTGGTTTTCTTTTTTTCCCAGCTGTGACTTTCTCAGTCTCTTTCCCTTAGTGTGGTACTTTATTGGATAATGGATTTAGAAATGAGTCTAACCAGGCATTAGTTTCTTTTTAATATGGTGGAAGGGGAATCTGCTTGTAATAAATATTTTTTAACCTAAATAAAAACCACTGTCCCCAACTTTTTGCTGTAATTTATTACAGCTTATAAAAAGTTGTTTAATTTCTTTCCAAAATGAAAATTACCTTTGTGTGCTGTGTTGTTAATGCTTACATTTTCTTCTTTATCTCATTGGTTTGAGGTCTGTTGGTAGATGACGTCACTATTTTGTGAGTGTGGTAGAGGCTAAGAGGGATTCCGCTTCAGAGACCATGTCATCTTTAGTAGTGACCTGGGTGGTTCAGGAGGTGCTGGCCATTTCAGTTCTAAGGACAAGGTTCTCTTGCTTTTGGCCTATGATATGTACCCCCAGGACAGAGCGTGACACTCTATGTCCTTTGGTGCTTGAGTTAGGTCTGTGTCCACACCGATCTGCTTGAGATGCAAAGCTGCAAGGAGTTCACATCAGACACAAAACAGCTCTTTGAATGGCTTATTGGGAGATGTATTTCTGAGGCATAACTGTACTCTGCTAAAAAGGCATAAGTTCTGAGAAGTGTGGCTTTAGGTGTGCCACTTTAAGAGAAATTTTGAGACCACAAATTGAGCCTTTCACAAATGGAATGCCATTTCTAAAGTAGCATTTTGCTGTGTAGTCTACCCAGGTTCACCTCAAAACTGCAATCTCCCTTTCTTAGCCTCTTAGATGCTGGGGTTATGGGTGTCAGCAACCAGGACTGGCTCAGACTTTTCAGAAACAATTGGCATGTCTCGTTTCTGGTTATTAAGTTATTTTCTTTAAAAAATAAAAACCTGTTAATTTGAGGACTAGAGTTAATTGATTAACTTGACTCATTAGTTAATTAGGTTTGCTGCTCCTGTAACCGCAGTGTGGGGATTGAATGTCCTTTTATGACCTTCACTACCTTACCCAGACACAGAAAAATCAGATCTTTAAAAAAAAATGGGAATGAATCCAACATTTGCCCCGTGTAGAGTTGGTGCAGTTGTGCTGCCTGGATGAGAGGCTGGAGAGAAGTTAGGTCTGCTTCCTTCGCGTGCTGTCTTCACAGAAAGACCCGCCTCCTTATTTGTAGTATGGGTGTGGTTGACACCCTAGCCCTCTTCATAAACTACCCTCTTGCAGAGCCTTTGCTGCTTTGAAGCCATTTTTACATTTAAGCTCTTTTAGGAATTTCTCATTTCATTTTTGCAAAATAGACTGTTCTCTCCTGGCCTGGTTTCAGAACACTAAGAGGGGAGAAGGGGAGAATGTCTGCCAGACTTCCCTTCCAGAGTAATTTCCCCATCCTGGAAGCCAAGTGGCTTCCTTTTTGACAAAAGGGCACGAGGGAGTGGTGGTTAGGGAGTGATGAGCTAACAGAAGCAGCTGCCTTGCTGGACAGGGGGACAGCTGGGAGAGGGTGGCTCGTGGACCCTGGGGCAGAGAGAGCCCGGGCAGAGTGAGACAGTGCAACCGCGCAGGACCAGTAGCACCAGAGGCTCATTTACTTACACTACTAACAAAGTTAGTTCTCCAGCCAAGAGAAATCACAACTCTGTGGATTCATACCTTTAGAAAAATTAGTGTTTGGTCAAATTATTTTAAGACTTGACTTGAACTAACAGGTGATGGTACATCGTGCCTTTAATCCCCGCACCCCGGAAGCAGAGGCAGGCAGACCTCGGTTGTAAGCCAGTCGGGTCTGTATAGTGCATTCTTTATAAAGACTAGGTTGTGAGGGCCAGGCACAGCATGGCCGGGAGAGTCAGGTGGTGAGCGCTGGAGCGGTGGGGAGAAAAGCAAGCAGATAGGTGGAGAGCTGGGAGGCAGAGAAGCTGGGCAGATGTGCACCATGAAGAGAGGCAGGGCTGGAGAACCAAGTCAGTTGCTGTTCTTGCTCCTTGGGAAATGGTGAATTACACTGTTCGTCTATAGAGCCAGTAACAAATGCAAGTGTCAATGGGCCTTAGCTGCATCCTAGTCCAGGAAGAAGAGCAGGACCTGCAGAACGGAGGCCCGTAGCTGACGGATACGTCCTGTTTACTCACCATCGGCCTGTCTGCTCATCTCTCTAGTTGGCTGTGGTAATGGTTCAGCCATGAAACCGGACAACTATATATTGAATTACAGTTTTACTGTGCTGTGTTTAGCGTTGGCCAGAGATTTATTTCCTTTAGAATCTTTGGGGACAGACAAACATTTGAAGATACCCAGAGACCCTGCCTGCTGTGTGACCTGCCCACAGCATGAGGCACTACCTTGTGTAAGTATGGGGTAGAGAGATGGGAGACAGAGGAACTGAGTGGTTTGAACACTGAGTACAGGCAGAACTGGAGACAGGGCTGGAGAGGAAGCCATGGGGAGAACTTGCCCATGCTGTCATATCTGGGTCTGGGGCCACAAAACAGGTCTGTAGATGTCTGTGGTCCACATTAACACCACATGGAATGTAGCCATTGTGATGGTTGGCATACACTTGGCCCAGGGAGTGGCACTATTACATGGTGTGGCCTTGCTGGAGGAAGTGTGTCATTGTGGGGGTGGGCTCGAAGACCCTTCTCCTAGCTGCCTGAGGATGCCCAGTCTGTTCCTGGCTTCCTTCAGATAAGGATGTAGGACTCTCAGCTCCTCCTACACCATGCCTGCCTGAATGCTGCTGTGCTCCCACCTTAATGATAATGGACTGAACCTCTGAACCTGTAAGCCAGCCCCCATTAAATATCGCTATTTATAAGATTTGCCTTGGTCATGGTGTCTGCTCACAGCTGTAAAACCCTGACTAGTACAGCTGTCATGCAGACCCAGAGTTGCTGCTCATCTGCCATTTGGTGGTGTGAGCAAGAAAGAGATGCCCTCCCCTCCACCTTGTCCCTTGGCGCCTCTGGCAGGGACAGAAGCTGGCCCTGAGGTCAGGAGAACACGAGAGCCATCCTGCCCCTCACCAACTAGCAGCAGTACTCAGGAGAGCTGAGCCTGCACTGCACCTGGCCAGCACAGGAGAGAGCCACCTGAGGGCATAGGGGCAGGAGTACTGACCCCAGTCCTTACCAGCTGCAGCAGTGAACTAGGTGTGACAATACCGGAGAGCTTGCCCTGGTGATGAGGCTGTGGGAGAGCTGGCGGGTTGACCATCAGCTACCACCTAGGCCCAGATTCAGGGCTTTGAGTTGGCCCACCCCAATATCTACCCCATCTATGAGCTGTTGGAGCATGTGAAGGGGCCACCAGTCCTGTAGATCAAAAGCTGCATGATCTCCATGACACAGGACAACAATGAGATACCAAGAGGGGTTGCAGTAAGGATCTAATATTGATAGTATAGCAAAAGCCAGAGGCCTAGAGCCAGACTCATTACTACGAGCATTTGTAAGTAAAGATGTGTGGACAAAATGGTGTGCTGTGAGACATACTGTGACACACCACAGCTTCCATGACGAGATTGTTTGTTTCCTTTGGTGGGGGAGGTCACCGTGGCAGAGGGAGGATACAAAGTGCTGGGGACAAGGAGGAATGGGGTGCATGGTGTGAAGTTCACAAAGAGTCAGAGTTAAGGAAAAGAACGAATCTATATGGATATTCCGAGGAATGTCTAACAGGCAACAATAGTGAGAATTTACCTACATTATGGAAGACTAACCTCCCCACCCCAGTACGTGCACATGCTTGTTTATGAGGGCATGACCATGAGCAGCATGCGTGTAGAGGTCAAGGGACAGGCTCTTTTTTTTCCTGCCGTGTTGCACACCCCAGGCTAACATCTTCGAAGCTTCCAGAGGTCCACCTGTCTCTGCTTCCCTCCTTGCCTTAGGCAGCATGGGATTACAGAGAGGAACTACTGCATTCCGCTTTTATGGAGGTTCTGGGATTCAAGCTCAGATTGTCATTGTCACATAGCACTTTATCCACTGAGCCGTTTCCCTGGCCCTTTCCCACCAACTTTCAAATGCACTATAATTATGAAAATATTAGCATGGTTCTGCTATAAGCTGTAGAGCTCAAAGACACACAACGTATACCATAGCAGAACATAGATGTGTCTTGTAAGTTAGTGTAGGTTGTCTCTAGTAGATTCTTCAAAAGAAGAAGCACATGTTGGACATTTCAAGTTCCCAGTGTTGGCTTTTCACATAAGTCAACATGTTAAAATCCTGTGTGTTTGCTCTACATATCAGGGCAGATGTTCACAGGCTAGTCTGGGCTCAAAATAGGTATCAAATGCTGATACCTAAAGTGTTTCCACTGGCACATTCCTATAGAGGGTACAAGGTCTTTGTGCTTACAGGTAAGCACTCAGGAATACAGATAACTCAGGAATGTTAAACACACAGGGTGGTCTCCAACGAAGGGATGTGTATACCTGTTTTTCCATCCATTTGGAAATGGGTGTTGTTTTATGGCCTGGTGACTTCTATCTGTATGCCTGAGACCATACCAGGTCCTTAAGGCATAGAGCCCATCTTCATGGTAGAGATCTCATGTCTTTGCAAACGAGTTGTGATGTATTCATGCCTGAAGCTTTATTGTGTTAGCAGAAAACTTCTTT
Organism: Micromys minutus; assembly: GCF_963924665.1. Lineage (NCBI taxonomy): Eukaryota > Metazoa > Chordata > Mammalia > Rodentia > Muridae > Micromys > Micromys minutus. The sequence goes on from NC_137985.1 coordinate 10,868,405, forward strand.
TCAAAATTGGACTGTACTTAAAACTATGTCTAAAATAAATTGCCTGGTGTCAGGCTCTAGAGGTTTGGACCAGTACTGGCTAACTAAGACATGCTCAACCAGTTTCTTCTTGCCTCTTTTGAATTGTTTCACCATGGGCCTTAGTATTTGGAGGAGCACACACATGTGAAGACATTTGTAATATGTTTTTTCCCTCTCCCTCTTTCAACACATGAACTTTTCACATGGTGCTTTTCCCAGGCCCCATCCCTTAGCACATAGAGATGCACTAGCCCATTTGCTTCTGCACCATAAACAGGCCACGCCCCTTTCTACTGCTTCCTGAGAAAGGGCACGGGAAAAGAGACTACCAACCAGACCCCGGGGCTCAGAGGGAGATCATACTTGTCCCTCAAAATCGGGGATCATCCAGAGCTTCTGGCCTTTCTTTCCAGCACCTTTGCTGTTAATAGTCATTTCAGAAACCCAAAACCAAAGGTCTCTCCCTTGTTAGGGAAGTAGATAGACCCCAGGTGTTTGGTCCCCTTCCCCTTCTGGTCTACATTAAATTGCTTATGAGTTTTCCTTGTCTTCATGATGAGCACTCAGATATTCACAAATGCATAAAAGATGCTCAAAAGTGGTTGCTGAATGACCATTCCCATCTCTGGCACAGAACATACTTTATGGCTGTGTCCCAGACAAAGCCTGACTCTGTTGGTCACAGAATGTCCTTGTATGCTCTGTTTTGCCAGGAAAGTAGCTGAAATCTTAGATCCCAGACTGTACTGACCATTAAACTCTCGACTGAAGAGACTTAAGTGAAGTTAGTTCCACTTCCACTGGGCCCAGGCTGAGAGATCTAAAGCTGTGAGCTTGCTGCTGACCTCAGAGGGTCTTGTTGAGCCTTTTATGTTGCTAGACATTACATTCTTTGGGCCATGTTAAGAAGCAGGGAGGCAGTTTGTGTCTTAGTTAAGGTTTTATCTCTGTGAAGAGATGCCATGACCATGGCAACTCATACAAAAGGAAAACATTCCATTGGGGCTGGCTTACAGATCAGAGGTGTAGTTCATTGTTGTCATGGTGATGGGAAGCATGGCAAATGTAGGCAGACATGGTACTAGAGAGGTGGCTGAGAGTTCTACATCTGGATCTGCAGGCAGCAGCACCTGTGTCACCCTCCACATAACTTGAACATAAGGAACCACAAAGCTTACCACTCCAATGACACATTTCCTCAACAAGGCCTCCTAATAGTGTCACTTCCTATGGGCCAAGCATTCATGAGTCTCTGGGTTGGGAGTCATAGCTATTCAAGCCACCACAGTTTGTTAACAACCTTTAGAGACAATGGAGAGCTACGTAGTCTTGTGCATACCCACTGTAAAGAAATCTGATTGTCCCCTGAGAAGTCCACACAAATCCTACCTACCCTCAGCAACAGCCATGGAACATGGACCTGTGTTTCTACCCCAGTGACAGTTACCATGGCTGCTTTAAAGAAAAGCCTTCACCCCATGAGATTCTAGATTCAGGCAGAATGACCTACTGGGGGCGCCTAATTAAGCAAACAGGCCTCCAGCAGACAGCTTCTATTTCTCAGTGGCTTTGTGGTTGCTCTGACCCTACCTGCGCTTCTCCAGAGAGTTCAAGCTATGGAGTAAGGGACCAGATGGTAACCCAGATCTGAGGGCAGAGAAGGAATTTTTTGCTTTCCTGTCTCAGCAGTGTCCCCTTTCCTGATTGTGGCCTGAGACAGTGAACATTGTGTCAAAAGCAAGAGACTTTAGACGAAGAAAGGGGGATTTCAGTCACTGACAACTTTCTAGACCTCAAACGTGCCTTAGGATGAAGCAAACAAAGTATACACCAGGAAACCTCACAACAGCAGTCCGGAACGAAAACCTATTCACATCGTGCCTGCGCAGCCCTGCTCGTCCATGGGTCCGATGGCCAAATCCAGCAGACGACAATCCAGTTTGTAGCTCCCTCCTGACCAGTGTTTCCTTTGATTTATTTTCTCCTTTGTTTATATGGTCCATTTTCTCCTCGGTTTACTTGTATGATGATTCCGTTTCCACTATGGTGCTCCGGACTCTGCTTGCCCCTCGTATATTCTGTAATGTATTTATTTTGTATATGAATCTTTTTGCCTGCATGTAAGTATGTCTACCAGAAGAGGGCACCAGATCCCCTGGAAATGGAGCCTCCATATGAGTGCTGGGAAGTGAATCCAGGGCGGAAGAACAGCAAATGCTCTTAGTCACCTCTCCAACTCTGTATATTCTGATTTTATTTTCATTTTTATTCTTTTTATATTGAGGTACTGGGAATTGAACCTAGAGAGAGCATAAGTGATCTATCCCTGAGCTACACCCCAGCCCTTCATTTTCTCCTGCCTCATGGTCACTCACACTTCCCTTACATAGTCTCCAGAAGTGAGTAAACCACTTCCTTCCAATTTCTGGTGCACCTGCCACAGTCTAGTGCTTATATGACTTATATCAGAATTTATATCAGAATACACAATGTAGTCCTTAAAGCCAGAGAAAATGTAAGGGTCCAAGAAGACCTCAGACCTGAATAGTATGTAAAACAAAGTGTTTATTCTGTAGAAACAGACAGCATACATGGTCCAACCATCCCAGCAAAATGGTGACCACGAGGGAAGCTCACAGGCCCCTTTTAAAGCCAGTTATAGGTTTTCCAATTGCAGTTGGGTTACCTTCCTCAGGATTGGTTGAGTTTATGGTATGGGATATTTATAGACTTCTGATTGGTTCATACCTTGAGGGAGAGAGGGTTACCTTACATAGACTTTTTCCATATCTGTTGTAAGTTCCTGGCCAGATGTCGAGACAGTTTTTCTAAGAAGCCCTGGCTGTCCTTCTGAGAAATTGAAGCTGAAGGCTGCTTGCTCTAAGAGTGAGTCAGGGACTCTTCTCCCCTGTAAGGCTCCATCTCAAATTCTTGAGTACATAAAGGCTGGTATTGGGATTTTAGGTTCATGAGCTGAATATTAGAAACTCTTTCCTTAGCAAATCTTATTAGGGCTTGAATAACTCAGGGCCCACATGCCAGCGCAAGCATTTGTAGGGCCAAGGGTCCAGCTAAAGCTGAAAGAGGTGCTATGAGCCATGGAGACCAGCTGAAGAAGGACTCATATCAGCTCTGGGATTGTTGTCTTTCTATCTTGTAACCTTTTATGCACCAAAGACATTGATTCTCTTATGACCCCTGAATGCTTGGCATAGAAACAGCATTGTTTTCCTAATGCCAGACATGGCCCGACTCGCTGTGAGAAAACGAGGTTCCGTCCTCACCAGTCCTTGTAGAGCCACCTCAGTAAGGAGTTTAAGGAGGCTTCCAGGTGGGATATAGAGTTCTCTAATTCAGACAAATCAGCGTCTACGGCAGAACTTAAAGCTTTGTAATCCTAGTCTTAGAGGACGGGAGCTGAGGTCTCCACTCCTGCTGCGCCAACTATGCCAAGTCCTAAGACCATCGGGAGGCCAGCTCATCTTGTAAGAGTGGCTGGGAGTGGCGGTAACTTGTGCTCCTCTCCTCATCTGAGTAACAGAGGATCCTGGGACTAGTTGGACCAGTACAGGAGCAGCTGAGGGTCTGCTTGTGGATGCAAGGGGTCAGTCTGGTAAAGCAGGCCTGTTGAGGGCCGAAGGCTGCGCCTTACAAGATGGTGCTGGTTTCAGGTGCCATGAATCAGCTAAAGTGTGGTAAATAACCACTGGGCACATGCGCAAAGAGTGGTGCGAGCCAAGTCACCGCCCATCCCGGGGCGTCACGATCAGACCACTGGCGGGCAGCCAATCACACAGTGACACACCACCCTTGGGGGGTATAAATTAGGGTGCCTTTTCCTGCCCGGTGTCTTCCTCTTCAACATACAATAAAGGTTGTTCGCAAAAGAATCCTGTTGTTGCACGCCTTTTCCTGCGGGCGGGAAGTGGGGCGCGCGACAAGTGGTGCTGAAACCCGGGATCAAACAAGTGGTGCCGAAAATCCCGGGAATGCCGAGGGGACCCTTCAGTTCGCTGAAGTGGATTCAGAACTGCGAAAAGGTAAATGGTAAGCTCCGAGAGACATGTCTCTCTTTGGATTTTACGGGGTGCCAAAAGAGCGTGCCAAAAACTTAGGTATGTCTTTTCTTGGATTTTCTCTGGAAGTAGAAGGATTATTGCTTGCATTTGCGGTAACTGTTGTAACATTACTATTGTGGAAGTTATCTAGACAAAAAGTTGTCACGCAACACCAAGAGGGTGGGTCAGAAACGGGACGTAATGAAGAAGGGAGCGCACAAGAAAAAAGTATAAAAGGTAGTCTCCGAGAGACATGTTCAAAACAAGTCAGAAACGGAGAGATGGCGGAAAAACCGCCGAGAAAAGAGAGGATTGCGTCCGGGGAGACAGAGTGCAAGTTTCCCAGAGAGAATGCTTTGTATTCGTTAAAGGAACAAAAAGCCTTAGAGCTGGCAGAACAAGGGTCACAAACTGATTTTCAATCTGAAGAGGAAATTTTAGAAAAACAAGAGAAAAAAGAATTTGGGGCAGAGCAGTTTCAGGGGAGACAAAAAACTTTAACAAAACAAAAGGCAGTCTCTGCCTTTCCACCTCATGCAGAGAGGAAGTGTGAATTCTCCTTTTGTCTGCCAGAGACAAGCCATGCTATCAGGCAAATGTTTCCCATGTTCGAGGATGGTCACCCCGAACACAAGCAAGTTAAAGAGTTGGCAGAGTCAGTCTGAACTTATAGAATCACTGCTAATTATACAAAAAAACCTGGATAGGCTGATGCCACCTGGATTGCCGGTTGCTGGCCTATTTCCCAGCCAAAGGGTAATTTGTTTATTCCAGCCCAACCTAAGTGGTCACATTTTTGTATAAGAAAAAGAGATTCAGCCCTGCATCCTTAGACTGGCTGTCAATCTCAGGGAGTACGTTGGGCAGTTAATGGCCTCTTTAATTTTTCTTCTAATATAAAAACTGTTTATTCCTGTTCCAGTGGATGCCCCCAGTAGCTTAAGTTTGTTTAGGACAAGGAGAGATTTCAGGATTTCTGCCGTCATTGTCGGCTTGATTGTCACAGCTGTGGTGGCTGTCTTGGTTACAGCCTCGGCTCTTGCACTCTCAACATCAGTACAAATGGTGCAAACTATCAATGAGCTTTAACAGGCACAGCCTTAAATCAAGTGTCAGCCGCAGTGGCAGATGCTGTTGATTTTCATACCTCTGCTAGTGCTCAGTTAAAGGGCAGATTAATGATTGTTAACTAACGCCTCGACCTGGTAGAGAAAAGATTAGATTTTCTCTTTCAATTGGGCCAATTGGGATGTGAGAGAAAATTGGGGGTGCTTTGCATTACCAGCGTAAAATATGAAAATTTTACCCAAGCAGCTAATCTGTCTAGATTGTACCTTGCAGAAAATCGGTCAGCAGGATTTGACGAGACTCTCGAGTCTTGGAGGGCAGCATTGTTGGCTATCAACTCAACACAAGTGGACCTGTCTTTGACAGAAGGCCTCTCCACCTGGATCTCTTCGATTTTCTCCTATTTTAAGGAATGGGTGGGGGTGGGTCTTTTTTGTGCAATATTTTGCTGTGGGTTGGTGTTCCTGCTGTGGTTGGTTTGCAGACTCCAGTCTCAACAGAAACGTGACAAGGTGGTTATCACTCAAGCACTTGTGGCCATTGAACAAGGGCCCTCCCCTAAAATTTGGTTATCTATGCTCAAGAATTAGTCAGCTTCTGAGTTCTCTGCTCTTGCACCCCACGGATTTATGGATCCATTGCACTGGGACGAAAGAGACTCAGCGGTCATTGATCAGCCCTTGCACATCGCTGAGGTTTCCTCATTGCACGAGATAGGGTGATCATGACTTCCCCACTAATTCATTTTTTGGCTGGCCTCTTTTGTAGAGTTCGCCCTAGGCTGGCCTCTTTTGTAGAGTTCGCCCTAGGCCATTTAGCAGTTGTTGTTGCACAGCACTGTGGTATCCAGAGACGGGCAACTTTCCTCATGCACAGACCAATCTAAGACACGGGGCCCAGTGGCGATAGGGTCACCCTATGACGGATAAGGCTGCGACATTGGAGGAATGACCTAAGACAGGAGCCACAGCAGATAGACATAACTACAGAGGCCTAGACCAGCCTTGTTCTAGTAAAACAAAAAGGGGGAAATGTTGAGGGCCGAAGGCTATGCCTTACAAGATGGTGCTGGTTTCAGGTGCCATGAATCAGCTAAAGTGTAGTAAATAACCACTGGGCACATGTGCAAAGAGTGGTGCGAGCCAAGTCACCGCCCATCCCGGGGCGTCACGATCAGACCACTGGCGGGCAGCCAATCACACACCACCCTTGGGGGGTATAAATTAGGGTGCCTTTTCCTGCCCAGTGTCTTCCTCTTCAACATACAATAAAGGTTGTTCGCAAAAGAATCCTGTTGTTGCACGCCTTTTCCTGCCGGCGGGAAGTGGGGCGTGTGACACAGGCCCACCATTATTAGTGGGGGTATTAGTGGGGGTATGAGGTAAGTCTCCTCTCTGGGGACCTCGTGGGTGATGTTACATAAATGAATATGGGTATGGGGGCATCTCAATCCTTTTGTGACACAAAGTCTGTTTCCCCTGACAAGTTCTAAGGTCCTGTCATCAGCAGCTTTTGCTGTCAGTGGAGGGAATGTAGTTTCCAGGGATGGCTATTCTCTCATAATGGGGGGTGGGGGGAGCTATGCAGAGCGAACAATCAGTAGTAAGTTCCAGCCTAGAGCCTTTCAGTGCCCGAAAATTGGCTCAAAGCAGATCCCAGGGTCCAAATCAGGGTTGCAGCCCCTGAGCTGTAAGGACTGTGGATTGATGTGGAGTTCCCCCAGATCCCATGCTGGATCCTTTCATAGGTCTCACCTCTCTTGAGGTGGTACCTCAAAGTGGAGTAGAACTGGGTTTGGACCTATTTGTTTCTTTCTTGAACTGGACCCATTGAGTGAAGGGTTGGATTGTGAATTACACTGCCTTTTGCATGTAACCTTAGTCCCCAGTGGCCCCTCCAGTAGCAGCTTTCCTTGGGTCAGTCCATCTAATGGTCAGGTTGTTACATCTGCCACCTGGGGGCAGGAGTCATCTCACAGGGTTCACCAAACTGACATGTCCCCCAAATGGTCCTATATCCTATCAAGGTGGATTCATATCTTTGGACTGTGATAGTCTAGGAGGGGGTCCAACCAATAGTTCCTGTGGATTTGCATTCCAAGATACACAAAAATGAGAATCTGGGCCTCCACATTTTGCTGAGAAATTATGACTACAAATCTTCCATTTGGGACCAGTGGTGGAGGGGGTAATTTCTTGATGTCACGACTGTAAGGCAGTGAAGCCCTTGGCTGAGGGACAAGGTAATCAAAGAAACAGGCTACTGGGACAGAGGCCAGGTGCCAACTGGGAAATAGACTACATATAAATCAAATTAGGTCTGTATGGGTGCAAATATTTTCTAGTTCTTGTAGATACCTTTTCAGCCTGGGGTGGGGGGAGGTGCTCCCCATCAAGAAAGAACCCAACATGGTGGCTAAGAAGTTGTTTGAGGAATCATTCCCAGGTCTGGGATACCCACACTGCTGCAATCTGACAATGGGCCAGCCTTGATCTCTCAGTCACTTGATAAGGTTATGGGGATAGATTGGAAGCTTCATTGTGTTTATCATCCCCAGAGTTCAGGACAAGGAGAGAGAGTGAGACAGGCCTTTAACCCTAGAAACTGGTGGTAACTGCATAACCCTCTTTCCTTATGTGGTATACAAAGCAAGAAATACCCCCAAACCTCAGGACTCACTTATTTTATAGACACGGGGCTGCCACATAGACTTCAGTGAGCCTGCTCTGAGCTTTGCATTAACTCAAATGTAAATGTTCTTAATCTGGGCCTGTATCCTGAGCACAGGCCTGGAGTCAAATTCCTGCCTTGAGCTTATTTCTTTTGTCCTGGTATTGTCCAACTCCTGCCAAGAGTCTAGAAGCAAGTGGCCCCAAAAGGCTCTCCACAACTGACTCCACAAAGTTGGCCTCTGACTTTTATAGCTGCACCGTGGTAAATAATCTTCCTACCACAAACAAGTGTACCTATGAAATAATGTATATTTTTAGGTGTTAGGATTACAAACATCTATCACACTTTACCAGTAGAGAACAAGTCTGTCACCAGTGCCCAGACAGCGTTGGGGGTGTTTCCAGACACCCACAGCTTGGCTAAAAGAAGTAAACAGAAACAATTCGCCATTGTTCTTGCTAATTGGGGCAAAAGTTGGTGAATTCCCAAGACATCTGTAGTCTCACTTAAGCCTAGAGTTCCAAAACCTTCCAAAGCACCAAGGCTGTCTGTATGAGAGGTTATCAGGTGATATTTCAGAGGCTTCTACTGACCCCATTCACCAAAAATTCATGACATAACCCTCAAGTTGGAAAGAACATGGAGGCCTGAACCCATGGGCTTCTGTCAACCAAGCATAACTTTATGGCCCTTCTGACCAACATGTGAGCCTCAAAACTGATAGACTCCCTAGGCTGTGAGACCCAGCTGGGCTCTGTTTGCTGCTACTCAGTATCTCCCTTCAGTCCTACAGCAAACACCAGCACACAATGTAAATAAAGCCATTGCATTCCTTAGGGACATACTATGTGCCAGGTACTATACCAGATTGCCATTATAAGTTCAGTTCTCCCACTGGCCAGATGAGCCGTACCATACCACAGAGCAGCAGTGAGCAAGGTTGTCTTCATCATGAATAGCTTCTGTGGAAATCTTCACTGGTATCACTGGTTGGGTTTTTAAGTGGTCAATGTGGGACATAGGTCTCATTTTATAAGTGGAAGACTGAGTCCTAGGTCACACATGATAAGGTCAGACTAGGATCTCCCTGTACTCTTTCTCCATGGTACAACAGCTTCCTAGAGCATGTGAAACCAGCTCCTGTCCTCTGTGAAAAGAGAGTCTGGACGTGGCCTCATTTCTACACTGATCATCTCCACAGGATGTGAGCTGTGGCCTCTTCCTTTGTAGCTGCAGTGTGTGTCCTGGCTTTTCTGTAGAATCTACAGAGGATCAGACTCGATTAGCTCAGCAGAGCAGCTTGCAGGCCTCTCCTGGAGACACCTGGCCCCATGTGTATTATTGGTAGGGACTTAGCATTTGGAAGAAAACCAGGTTTCTTTGCTTTTGAAAGTTTTAAGGTAAATGTTAGGAAGGAAGTCAGCTGAACCCCTCATTCCCTGTGGCTTAGCATGCTTTAATTCAAAAGCTTTGAAAGCAAAGAGTGATATTTAGAGTCACAGTTCCCAGAAATAGACAGGGAAAATAAACTTGAACTCCCTAGTGAGGGCCACTGGGGTCAAAGAACCTCACCCTCACCACCCCTCCCTGTCATCAGTGTCTTCTCCCAGGTTCCGGGAAAATTCCCCATCCCTAGACTCCTTACCAAGTGTGACTTGGCACCTGCTTGGGTCATAAATTAAGCTTCTTTTCCTACATTCCAAGGGCTGCCCAGATAAGATTGAAGCACTTCTTCCTGGAGGGTGCAGGACCTCAAAAAACCCTCAGTGGGAGGGGAAGCTGTAAGGAGGGTGTGGGACTGTAAAAGCTCTTAGGGTGCCTCAGATGTTTTTAGTATCACCTCTATTTTATCAAGTCTCTTCCCTAAGAGCTTAGTAGGCACTAGACATTACACGTGTCTCAGTCACTACCCTGTACTTGAATTTGTGGTTTAATGTCTAGGTCAGACACTCTGCAAGTCCAGGCTGATAACGTTGAAGGTCATCAGGACCCTAAAACAAAGGCTGATAAATCCCTGGCTCTTTTACACTCTGCATCTAACCAGTCACAGAGCCACTAGCCCAGAAGCCTGTCCACTCACTGTCCAGTTGCTCAGGATTCCAGAGAGACTCTGCAAAATGTGAAATACCTTGAGAGGTCAGATAAAGCTCCTCCCACTCTCTGGGTTTGTTGTTTGACCATTGGTGTTGTCTCATGAATGACTCACTTAAACCGGAAGTTTGCCTCCCTGAAGCTAGTTAGGCACAGAGCAGAACAGTCCCCACTCAGCCTGCTGACTGAGATGCGTCTGCATGATCGAAAAAGCAATCTCAGCAAACTTGTACCGCTAACCCTCTGCCTCTTCTTCACACCCGTGAATCAATATCCATTCCTGAGCTCTTCTCACTTTCACCCCAGGGAAATCTGTAGCTTTCTTTGGGTTTCGACAGTGGTCAGAGATGATAAGGGAGTCAACAAAGGAGGTACACAGTAAATTCTGTAAGAGTGATTTTTAAAGTGGGGGGTGGAGTGGTAATATTTTCCAGCAAGTATATTATCATCTTAGATTCTCCAGAGAGATAGGACCATTAAATACATACATTAAATACACGCATTCAATTCATTTATCAAGCTGGCTTGTGGAACTGCGGGGTCTGGGAGATTTATGATCTGCATTTGGTATGTGGGAGCTTCTCAAGTGCTTGCAGATAGTTCCAGGGTTCGAAGGCTAGGGAGCCAGAAATGCAGATGGTATAAGTTTCAGTTCAAGACTGGGGTGAAAAAAGAAAGATCAAGTCACAGGTTAAGCCTGTGAAGAGAGAGACAGCCTTCTTTCTTCCCCAGCACTTTCTGGACTGGTTGGGGCCAGGCACAACTGGGTTGTTTTGGTTTACCCTCCAAATTCAAATATTAATATCACCCAGAAAGACAGATATTCTCAATATAGGTCATACCTTGGTGTCCTTTGTACTGGGTGACATGTAGAATTGGCCATCACAGGGCAGGAGGGGCTTTGGCTAACATGAGGCAGTGACATCTGCATGGAGCTGGTTGATGAGAAGGGTCTAGCCATGAGAAACTGTGGGAAGGGGGCCCCCAAAAGGAAAATCAGAAATGTAACACTCTGCTGGTTTAAGAACCAGGAAGGCTGGTCTGCCAAAGCCACAGAGGCATGAGAAGAGACTGGCAGAGAGGACAAAGACGAGGTCAGATCCGTGTTTCCATCGTCGTCTATAAATCATCTATAAATCGTCTATAAAGTCTTGTTTCTTTTTCTTTCTTTCTTTTTCTTTTCTTTTCTTTCTTTCTTTTTCTTTTTTCTTTTCTTTTCTTTTTTTTCTTTCTTCTGACAAAGTCCTACTACGTAGCCCAGGCTTGGTCTTGAACCTGACTCAGGTTCTGGTCACTCAAGTTCTCAGATTACAGGTCTGCATCCCTAGGGCTGGTCTTGGCTGTTCGATTTCCTATAGACAGCAGTGCTTTCAGCCATGCAGGGGTCGCATGGGGCCACTGATGGGGTCACCAAGAGCTTTAACTCACGAGATTCCACAGCGGAAGTGACGGGTTCTCTGGAGTATACCCATGGCTCTTACATGACACAATTCTCTGCTTTCTTAAGAGAAATCTGAGGCTAACCCTAAGTCTCCCAAGCCTACCAGGCAGGGTCAGTGACTCATTCCAGTCAGACAAGTTAGCTGGCCTGAGAAAGAGGGTCTGAAGGCAGCTGTAAAACACAGTTAGAAGAGAGACAGTGGCCTTCAGGGATAGCATCAGCACACAAGAACCATGACAAAGTCACTCCGTTGATATAATGATTTGAAATGATCCTGAGAGTGAGAAAACACAATAGGAGAAGGTGGAACATTCTATGGATACTTCAGACCTCTTAGAAAGGGCTTCTTTCCAGACAGGGCTCTGGATTCTGTTTTGTCTCTTTAAAATGTCTGGTCTACCCACTGACTCCCAAACACAGCACACCGACCTGCTTGGTTTTTTTCATAATTCTCCTCTGTGGCTTCTCTCCGGTTTGCCCCCTGTGTTAGATAGTTTCATCTTAATTTACATAAGCTAGAGTCATCTTCAAGGAGGGAACATCACCTGAGAAAATGCCTTCATAAGATCTGCGTGAGGGAGGTCTGCGCACCGCCCTGCCCTCCTCCTTCCTGTCGCAGACTCCGGGACCCTCTGGTCCACGAGTGCTCGCAGTGAGCCAGCCGCGCGCCAGCCTGTCTTCCTTCCCTTGTCGCCTCTGCCAGCCCAGGGGAGGCAGCGGGGCGCACTGCGCCCCCCCCCCCCGCCGGGGCCCTGGGACCATGGAGGACGTGAAACTGGAGTTCCCCTCGCTCCCACGCCGAGGAGTGGAGTGGACTTACCCTATGAGACGAGAGACGCAGGGAGTTTTGCCTGGATTGTTCTTAGGCCCATACTCTTCTGCTATGAAAAGCAAGCTACCTATACTGCAGAAACATGGCATAACACATAAAATATGGCAAAATATTGAAGAAACTTTATTAAACCAAACTTTCAACAGTTATTTAGATATTTAGCCTTGGATATTGCTGATAATCCAGTTGAAAACATAATACGTTTTTTTCCCTTATGACAAAAGAGTTTATTGATGGAAGCTTACAAAACGGAGGAAAAGTTTTTGTCCATGGGAATGCAGGTATCTCTAGAAGTGCGTCCCTGGTTATTGCGTACATCATGGAGACATTTGGGATGAAGTACAGAGATGCATTTGCTTATGTCCAAGAAAGGAGATTTTGTATTAATCCTAATGCTGGATTTGTCCACCAACCTCAGGAATAGGAAGCCATCTACTTAGCAAAACTAACAATACAGATGATGTCACCAGTGCAGATAGGAAGGTCTTTATCTGTTCATTCGGTACCACAGGTAGTGTGAAGAGAACACATGAAGAAGAAGATGACTTAGGAAACATGCAAGTGGCAACCGCACAGAATGGCTGACCTGTGAGGACCGTTCACTGCACAGGATTGCTGACGTCACATGGGTGTGAGCTCCACCTAGAGAGGAGAGGATCCTGGTGATGGTAATAAGAAATGGAAAACACACAAATACTTTCTCTTCAATTATGCGTTGCTTCCAGACATGCTTCTCTGCAACTTGTTGAACAACACTTTGGGATGTTGGACCTCTGCAGTAGATGGTGCTGATGGGTGATGGGGTTTACTTTAAAAAAAAAAAAAAAACTTTATGATTTTATTATAACCAAGACTTTTCGACTTACAAAGAGGTATTATTGCAATAATGCACTTTCCATACTTGAAATGTATTTGTATGATACAAAGGTATTACTTTAAACAAAATACAAGCTAGGGGGATTTGTTGATAGATTTTTGGATAATTTATAACAAATTTCTTAATGTTTCCTAAAAAGTCATTTTGTGTTATAGATATTACATTTTAAGTAATTTTACAGCTCAGTTTCATGATGAAGCCTCTTACAGAAACATTAACAGATGTAGAATTTGTCCACACTTTTTTAGCATAATTCAGTGACTTGATTACCATTTTTTTAGACTTCTTGGTCCCATATCTTTAAATCATGACTTTAACCAACTAGCCTACTTTACTAATGTTAATACAGTTAATACTTCCTTCCCAATTGCCTCCCTTATTCTAAATGAGAAAAGTTGTAATGATCAAAGAGGTCTTACTTTCTAGAACCAGATACATTTTCCACATGACTTTTTCTCTCTTTGCTGTTTAAGCCAAATGTGGACTTGGTCTTTTCAGAGTTGCCTGGCTCTTAGTTTGTCCAAAATGGTTCAAAGTAGACTAAACCAATGTAGCACTGTTTCTTCAATATGAAACCCCCAAAAGAAAAGTGCCTTGCATCAACAAACAAGTATTCCTCATGACTTCTAAATTAGTATATAAAGCAGTGAAAAGTTATTAACATTTTTCTGTAATTTGTTTTTAAACCATAAATTAAATCTGTGATGCTTGAAGAAAGTAAATTATTTGGAATGAGACATTTACTTCTATTTCACATTGTATTACTTCTGTGAAGTTCAGCTGACAGCTTTGCTTTGAAAATGTATCCATTAGGGGAAGCAATTTGTGGGTAGCTTCAGTGTATTGTAAATTATTGTTTTAACTTGTTCCTAAATTAACTTAAATTTACACCATAATTTGCATTAGCAAAGTCATGTGATGGTCTTCAGTTTTCCATGTTTTTGTCTATATGTATAAAGGTTGTTCTATGAAAAAAAAAAAAGTCTAGCTGTAGGATATTTTCTTAATTAGTGACTGATGAGGGAGGGCCCAGCTGACTGTGAATGGTACCGTCCCTGGGCTGGTGGTCGTGGGTTCTATAAGAAAGCAGGCTGATCAAGCCATGGGAAACAAGCCAGGAAACAGTATCCCTCCATGGCCAATGCATCAGCTCCTGCCTCCAGGTTCCTTCCCCGTTTGAGTTCCTGTCCCGACTCCCTTTGATGATGCACTATGATATGAAAGCATAAGTTAAATAAACCCTTCTCTTCCTAGGTTGCTTTGATCATGTATTTTGCCACAGTAATAGTACTCCTAAACACCACCCTGTTCTATTTCAAATGCCAATACTCAGCCAACCATCTACATGACCTTTAACAGATTCAGGTCAAGGGTCACAACCTCTATGGTGCTTGAAAACAAACAAACAAACAAACAAACAAAAACTTACCCCCACCCCCACCTGCAGAGGAAATTGATTCTTTCCTTACATCTTTAAGGTTTGACACCGGGCTTCTCAAGGTTTGAGCTTAAGCGAGTTGCCCCGGTTTTCAGTTTCAACATTTTAAGATGTATCTTGTTATACCTAGTCCATTTGATGTCTGTGGACGAACACATGTTGCTCGTTGGAAGATAATACCAAGGTTTCCCATTGTTCTATACTATCCTTTGAAAACTTGTACTCAGTGAACAGCCTTGAAGAGCTAAGGTAAGGGTGTTTAGCATCCACTGTAAAAGTCTGGATTTTCTGCTACTTAGAGTCCTCTCACTGTTAAGAGAAAGACCTGGGAGTCAGAGCTTGGGTCGTTGTATAGAAATGTAATACCCTGGACCCTGCTGTTGCGGGGCAAATGAACTGTCCTTCGTTTCTGTCTTCTACAGAGAGCTATGCAACTGTAGCAAGCTAACTTGTTAGTTTGTAAGCAGTGTGGAAAGGCTTTCACCGACAGCAGGAAGTATTCACGAAACATTGTTTCCCTCTGTGATAGCTCTCATTTCCTCAGACTTCACCCTGGCTAGCAGGAGTCCAGGGTTAGGAAGTCCCCTCTCTGGCTGACAGCCAGCAACTGAGAGAAGTAGAAACCCATAGCCAGCCCTCCTGGACCGGGGTTAGAGTGTTCACATAAAGTAACAACTTGCTTTAAGGCCCATTCTAAGCTAAATATGAGTGCCTGTGACCCAGAAAGATGTAGTCATTACCCTGAATGTGACATGTTCCACAGTGGAATTCCATGAACTCTCTCATAGCCAAAGAAAACAAGCATGCCATTAACCAACGAATTTTAAAATTCTTCCGAGGGACATCAGGACTACCAAAGAGAGATCTCTTGTATAGGACTTGGATCTGCCTTATCACATTCTTAGCCTTAGGCCTGGTGGAGGCCAAGTCCAGGCTTGGCATGCGTTCCAAGAGTTTTATGCAGCAGTCTTGAGGACATGAGGTCAGACAGTAAGAAGGACTAAAGAAAGCTCTTAGCCTGCCATGCTTCAGCCATCCACAGTTATAATGTTCTATCAGACATCAGTATAGGTGTGGCTTCTTCTCAGGGGAAGAGGACATTCTGTGGTGGTCCTTATGGCCCAGATCCCTCTCTACCTTTGCATTGGGTTCAGGACAGACTCCCCAAGAATAATCTTTACTCCATCCATTCCATCCCCCATGTGGCTCTCCAGCCTCTCCCCCTCTGACTTCACCCAAGAAGTCTCCTTCATCAAATGACTCAGGCCTCAAACCATTTACTGGGCTGCACTGAGGACACACGCGGCGTTCTTTCTGCAAAGTGGTTCAGGGTTGTCTGTAGGGTGCTAGTCTGCAGCCTGTCTGCAATGTGCACAAAGGTCACTACGTGCTCTCTCCATCAGACAGAGGCAGCTGCTGTCCCCAGCACCCTCAGGAGTAAGGCAGGGGAGAAACCTTGTGGTGTTTACGTTTGATTATCAGCAAGACTGGATTGGAGATTAGGAAAGCACATTAGGTTTGTCTACAAGGCTGTTTCCAGAGAGCATCCCTTAGGAGAAAGAAGCTGTGGGCGGAGCAGGAAGAGCACTGGAACACAGCTCTTGCTGTTTCCTGTCAGCTGTGAGCTGAGTGGTCTCCGCCACCTATTCCTGCCCCTATACCTCACCATAGGCTCAAAACCCATGGAGCAGAAGACTGCAGAGGGGAAATTTGGAAAGGAAGACACAAAGTAAATAATTCTTCCCTGTACACTGCTATGTCAGGACTTTCTAACCTTCAGCTCCACATCCAGAGACAAGTAGGCACACAGGGGAGGAGACAGCCAGCTGTGAACTGAGGAGCAGAGAAGACACACACACAGACACACACACAGAGAGAGAGACACACAGATTATATATACACATACCTATATATACCCAAGGGCCTCTTTGTGACCATTTTAGGCTCACTTTTTTATAGTAGTTTGCAGCCACAGGAAGACCTAGGACGATCTGTTTGCAAGAACGGAGACTAGAAAGCCAGACCGCCCTCCATCCCTGCACAGCCCTCCTCCTTTCTATACTCTCCAGCCCCCGGCAGCCACACTTAGCAAAGTTCTGTAGAGAAAATGTAATTCTAAAAACCCAGCCCTGTCCTAAGAGTGGGAGAGCTGTGGAAGCATCCCCAGAAACAAATGTCTACGATCAGACATGAAAGCTGAAACTCGGGCACTGTTCAGAGTCATGAAAAGCTTTCAGGAGTGTTAGAGATTTACTGGATAGCTTGGTTAAGCGCCCGGAGAAAGCAGCAGTCATTCCCCATATTGGCCACTAGGTGGCACCCCATCACCAAGCAAGAACTCGGTCGGGCTCTATGTCCTGTAGAGCGAGTGTCAAGTCTGTTAAAATGTCAAAAGGTGGAAGAAATAGCTAACTTCTTTCTCCTTTGTCTGGAGGAATGATATTAAACACACACAAACTTTTTTTAAAAAAATTAAACAACTTTATTTAAAAAACAGATAAATGTACAGATTTTAAAAGCATTTTTGCATAAAACTATATGAATGGGTTTTTTTTGTCAGTACTTAATTTTTTTAAAGGTTTGATAGTGTGCATTGAAAACTTACTAGTTACTAGTGTATGTAGCTGAAGGTAGCGGTGTCTGGCTTTGAAGCTTCTGGCTATTATAAATAGAGCTGCTATGAACATTGTGGTGCATGTATCTTTGTTGTATGTTGGATTCTCTGGGGTATAACTGGGTCTTCAGGGAGTACCATGTCCAATTTTCAGAGGAACTGCCAGACTGATACACACACAAGCTTTTAAAAGCTCATTATAAAAGCAATGTTTTTTACTTCCCTAATAAAGACTGTAACCATTTTACATTTGGCTCTCCGTTAAAAGCATGGTTAGTACTTTAACCACAGACTTATTTGGAAAGGAAATGACATGAAGAGACCTTGTCATGACGACCTTGTCATGTACCATGCATTATGTGACTGAGCACGAAGAGTCGTTTTGCTCTAGATTCTGGGACACACCTGTAGGAATGGCCGCTTCTTTCTCCACAGTAGAGCCACGGGGAATCTCTGGAAGCGCTGTACTTACCGTGTGGCAAATCTACACTACAGAGTGCCATTTGAATACCGTATTTTAGGAGACTTGTGAGTTTGCTGAGGGATTCTTTTCTTTCTTTTTTTGAAGCTAGAGGTTGTGCTTCTTTATTTCTATTGGATAGTTTATGTGTTTACATTTCAAATGTTATTCCCTTTCACAGTTCCCTCCTCTCCCATAACCCTCCCCCTCCCACCCACCCACTCCCACCTCACTTGGCATTCCCCTGGAAATGAGCCTTCACAGGAGCAAAGGCTTCTCCTCCTATTGATGCCAGACAATGCCATCCTCTGCTAAATATGTGGCTGGAGCCTTGGGTCCTCTTTGGTTGTGGTTTAGTCCCTGGGAGCTCTGGGGGTCTGGTTGGTTGATATTGTTCTTCCTATGAGGTTGCAAACCCTTCAACCTCTTCAGTCCTTTCTCCTCTCAGGAGGCATCCATATCAGGCCCCTGTCAGCAAGCATTTTGGCATCAGTAATAGTAATGGGTTTGGTGGCTGCCTGGATGGGATGGATCCCCAGGTGGGGCAGTCTCTGGATGGCCTTTCCTTCACTCTCTGTTCTACTCCTTGTCCCTGTATTTTCTCCTTTAGTTTGTTCCCCCTTCTAAAAAGAACTGAAGCATCCACATTTTGGTCTTTCTTCTTTCTGAGCTTCATATGATCTGTAAATTTTATCTTGGGTATTCCAAGCTTTTGGGCTAATAGCCACTTATCTGTGAGTGCACACCATGTGGTGTATTCTTTTGTGACTGGGATATCTCACTTAGGATAATATTTTTTAGTTCTATCCATTTGTCTAAGAATTTCATGAAGTTGGTTTTAATAGCTGAGTAGGTTTCTACAGTCCCAGAATCAAAGCATTCAACATTCCTTCTGTCTGTGATGGTTTGTATATGCTAGAGGGTGTGGCCCCATTGGAGTAGGTGAGGCCTTATTGAAGTAGGTGTGTCACTGTGGGCGTGGGCTTTGTCCTAGCTGCCTGAAAGCCAGCCAGTCTTCCACTAGCAGCCTTCAGATGAAGATGTAGAACTCTTAGTTTTGCCTGCACCATGGCTGCCTGGATGCTGCCATGCTCCCACCTTGATGATACTGGACTGAACCTCTGAACCTGTAAGCCAACTCCAATGAAATGTTGTCCTTTAGAAGACTTGCCTTAATCATGGTGTCTGTTCCCAGCAATGGAAACCCTGAGACAAGACGTTACCCTCACACTCAACATCCCCACTTGAACTTGGAGGCACCCATGTTACCCTTGTATGCCTTACTTTGTTCTAGTGTGGTGCCCCCATGTACCCAGTGTTATATCCATTAACATGTTTGTTTGTTTTATAAGACAGGGTCTCCACTATGTAGTTCTGACTGTCCTGAACCTCACTGTGTAGACAGGTAGGCCTCAGACTCAGAGATCTGCTTGCCTCAGATGACCTCCTGAGTGCTGAGATTGGAGGCCTCTGCCACTACCCCAGCACTAGTCTCTTGTTACTAGAGCTTCGTGAGGACCTTGGCTAGGCACTGTCACCTCTGGCTGGGACAGAGCATCTTTGATGCCCCTGCATCACTTGTGCGCCATGGAATGCATCCCAGTGCAGCCTTGTCAAAGGTCTGTCTTAGGTTTTCTACCGCTGTGAAGAGACACCACGACCATGGCAACTCACAAAGGAAGGAAACATGGCAGCGGGCAGACAAACGTGGGGCTGAAGAAGGAACTGAGACTTCTACATTTTGATCCCAGGGCAGCAGAGAGCTAACTTGAGCTTCCTAGACCTCTAAGCAAAACACACACACACACACACACACACACACACACACACTGACTCAGTTCAAGGCCACACTTCCTAATAGTGCCACTCTCCATGAACCAAGCACATGAGCCTATGGGGGCATTCTTATCCAAGCCACCAGAGGATCTATTTTGATTTTTTAAAGTTTATTTTATTATTAATTTTATGTGTATGTGAGTTTCTCCTGCATCTGTGTTTACTACATCCATGTACTTCTTGAGGTAAGCAGAAGAGGACTTTGGGTCACCTGGAGCTGGGGGTACAGACAACTGTAAGCTGCCATGCGCATGTTGGGAATGCAACCTACGTCCTCTGGAAGAGCAACTTTTAACTCTCCAGTCCCCGACTGTTTTGCTTTGTTTTAAGTTTACACATATGGGTGCTTGTCCTGAGTGCATGTGTGTACCACATGTGCACAGCGTCCACAGAGGCACACGGTCGGGCCCCGTGGAGCAGAAGTTACAAACAGTTGTAAGTCACCATGTGGGTGATGTGTGACCACTGAGCCATCTCTCCAGCCCCTACTCTGATTTTTCAGAAGGATCATGAATGCTCACAAAGAGGTTATTAACCCTTGCATTCTCAAGTCTCAAGGAGCTCTCTGCTCTTTCTGCTGGAAGTGACCTTACTCTGGCACGTCGCAGAATCTAAACACATTTGGACCAGGGTTTCAAACAGCTGTGCAGACTCCTGCGCAGCCTGATGCTCAGACTCCCTGCAGAACTCATGGGGCCTTCTCTGTTGTTCTTCCGTGAGCTCTGCCGTCACGGACGTGTCTCTAGCCAGGACACCCCCACCTCGCCTTTTCTTTCCCCTTGTGCACTCCACGGAGGAGCCACGAACGCTCCTGAAGTGTGAAAAAAACCAAACCCTCTGAATATAGCCATTGTAAACTTTAAGCCCTGAAAAGATCCTGGCTAGGAATCCTCAGCACTGGCAAGATGTCAACAAAGCCCTTAGGGGTGAAAGTGCTTCTGGGATTCCTTGGATTTCAAAGTCAGTCTCTCAAGTTCTTGAAAATGAGGGCTGTTCCTAAAAGGCCAGCCTCCAGAGGGAAGACTTACTGGGGTGGCTTGCAGGCCAGCTCAGATGATGGAGCCTTGGGGTCTGTCCTTGTCCTCAGAGCCCCCTCAGTGGTGGAACATAAACTTGCTCAGGCTTTAAGGTTCCCCCATGTCTCCTCCTCCCATGCCTCTCAAGCTCATGAAGCAGTCTCTTTGTCAAGTGGGTGGGCTGGCCAAATCCCTGTAACCACAAGGTCCCTTAAGGAGTCATTAGGAAAGATTTCAGTGTGCCTTCAGGTTCCATACCCAAACACTGTTACAAACTTCTATTCCTTGACTAGAACACCTGGGTCCAGGTGGGGGAATGCAAGGACAAAAAGCAAAGCCCAGGTTTGCCATCTTGGCCTGATGCAGAAAGTCAGCTCTTCACAGCAGGGGAAACTGTTCACCTCAGAAGCTTCCAGACGGCATGTTCCTGATGACAGGCCTCTTGATCTAAGTTCTCTGTCATCTGCAAGCCTTGGCATTGAAGTCTTTTCCAAGACCAGCACTCACTAATTAGACTCAGAATCTCACCCTAGAACTATTTAGAGGCAAATTCCCAAAGAATCAGGAGGCCTGGTCTGTCACGGCTGAAAGCAGGCCTGTTGAAGAGGAAGGAAGGGAGCTGAGGCTTTTGGAAGGATTAAGTCTCCGATGCAGGAGGAAACACAAGAGCAACATCTATGCCAGAGAAGCTCCACTTCCACCGTGATAAGAACATGGACACAGAAAGCTCCCACGTATCCCTCCTGAAGTCAGCGGCATTGGAAAGGCTGCCCGTTCTCCGGGACCACTGTCTCTGATTTTAACACTTCCATTGTCTCTCATCAGGGAGGATTCCTCTCCTAGAATTTGTACCATTTCTTTCCTAGTTTCCAGTCCAAACCTTGTGAGCAATGGGCTCTGGGGTAGGAATGGAAGTTGTGTGGGGCAGAAGGCATGAGAGGAAAGATCTGTTGTCTCCATAAAGGCAGTAAGCCCTGGGGAGCCCAGTGACTCGCCTGAGATCACTCAGCTAGTTGTAGTAGCAAATTTACAAGCAGGTGTGTGGGGTCCGGCCTGACTGTGCATGCTAGAGCAGGTTACTTACAACCCAGTTACAAGATGGGACACAGGTATGACATTTCCCTAGAGATGGGTATGGGTACTTTGCCAGCAAATGGCAGCCAAGTATCAAGAGGAGAGAGTATGTTTTCCTATTTTACAGTAGCTGTCTACAGCTTTGGATTATTCTGGAAGCCCATTGGGTTTACAGGCAGCATGCTCAACAAATTTGGACAGGTTAATTCAAACCCCTTTAAGAACCTCTGACTCTGGGCCAGGTGGGGGTGGAGGAGGTCAGAGGTCAGAGGTCAGAGGACAAGAAATAATTCATTCATCACGACAATGAAAATTTTACTAAAACCAAACTACACCACCCCGTCTCTATTGACCAGGAAGAGCCAAAGAGGAAAAGGAGCCAAGTCTGAGCTCCACCATCACCATCCCCACCCCCACTCAACCCAACCCCATCTCCTCATCTGCAAACGGGGTGGGGGGTGCACACGGTTGCAGAAATAACACACACACCTTTGGGGTGTCTCAGGAGGATTAGCTGCCATATTGCTCTTAGCTGTCAGGTCAGGAGACAGAGACTGCACCCAGAGAGCTGGGCTGGGTACCAGGGAGTGGCAGAGCTGGAACAGAGAAGCTTAGGGTCTTGGTTGTCCATGGCAACCCGGGACCAGTAAGTCACATTCCCACCCAGGTCCAGGCAGGGTTCCTGCATTCTTACCAGGCTGTTGCTGAGGGAAATGACCTCTCTCTGGTTGCTGAGGCTCCTACTAGGCACTTCAGGAATGCAAGTCCCCCTACTAATCTCTCCTGGGCCATCTCTTGGCTGTGTTTCCTTAGGGCTAGAAATCTTGAGAGATGAGGTAATGTCTCCCTTAGAACAAAAGCTGGTCAACGCTATGACAGAGGCAGTGGATTCTGGGTTTGGGGCACCTCACCTGGGACACAAAGACCCCATAGCTGCCTGGCCACTTCACCTCCCAGGGACCTGGAAGGAAGGAAGCCACTCTTGGCCCCAGCAGCACTGCACCCCCCACTTGCACCCCCAGTAACTACACAGACAGGCTAACCGACCTCCTTACAAGTCAATTTAAAATGCAGGGCTCGGGTACCCTTTGGTTAAGAGAAGAACCTGTGGCCAATTGTCCTTTGAAGGATCTTTATTTTGAAAGAGCAGCCAGAGCTCTTTTACTACAGAGCCATCTCTCTAGCTACCAGTTCAGCTTTAAAAGTCATTCATGTCAGAAGAGTGACGGACATACCTGCGTACCTGTCAGGAATAAAATGGAGCTTTGCCTCACCTGTATACAATGACCCGCTGGGATACAGAAAACACATCTCTCTCTCTCTCTCTCTCTCTCTCTCTCTCTCTCTCTCTCTCTCTCTCTCTCTCTCTCTTTCTCTCTCTCTCTTTCTCTCTCACTCACTCACTCACACACACACACACACACACACACACACACTTGCACATAAAGTATGTAACATCCTTTGATGGAAGAGAGCTGTCATAGCTCCGGCTACCTTCACAGTGTCTGGAGGGATCTCGGCACAGACTGTTTCCTTCAGGGTGTAGCACTGCTAGGAATTCTATTCCTCCTCACTCTGAAACAAGGGCTTTCCCACCACAGAATTCAAAGGATAAAGAGAAAGGTGAGTGTCCCAGGGATGTGTCACAGGAACTGCAAGCACTGTATCCGGAGGAGTCAGGAGGATGCAGGCCTGACAGCTCAGAAAGTGCTCATCCAAGTCTTAAACGCAAATGTCCCAGCAGCTATCTTTCTGGCCTAGTCCTGAGACCCAGGGTCCGCACAAACCACTCTTTACGCAGCCGCAGACATGTGCGGAAGTGGAGTTTCCCATTTCCTTGTTCTGCTTCCTGGATGAAGTGAAAAGATTAGGATCCTCTGCTACTCGCCCCCCCACCCTGCTGTTCAGCCTAGTGACTAAGCAAGGGGTCTCTGACAAAACTGAGAGCAAAAGAAATCTTTCCTCTTTTCGGTGCTTGCCTCACATCATACGATCGAAATGGAAGGTTAGATGATAAGTGGCTTGAAAAGGAGTGGCTATCAGGTTTCATACGCAGATGAGGGCTCTGGTGGGAACTGTTCTAGGGATCATTGATGGACGGAATATGCAGGTAATGGCCTGATGGATCTGGTGGAGCAAATTTTAACACGGGCCAACCCTTCATTATGTGATATGGTCCTTCCTGGCCACTGAACTACTGGCCAGGTTTAGAGTTAAGATGGAGAGCTATGAGCAGAGTAGAAAGAGTTGAAAGACTTTTCAGTCTAGACAGAATAGTGCACTAAAAAAGAAAAAAAAAAAAAAAAAAAAAAAAAAAAAACTGGGCCAAGAAGGCGTTGTTAAAAGAAGCCAGGAACTTTGTCCTGGAACAAAAGGAAGCATTCTTTGTTCTTGCCCCTTCTTCCTGTCCTCTCTTTTGCTGTGCCCGGCTGCCATGAGACACTGGCTTGCCTCACCATGGTCACAGTGTCCTGGTTTGCCACAGGTCCATAGTGATGGTGTCAGTTACAAAGCCGAAACCCCCATAACTGTAACTCAGATGTTTTCATCTTCAACATGAATTCCTCAGGCATTTTGATACAGTGACGGAGAGCTAGTGCAGATGCCGAATGAGGAAGATACACATTACATTCTGTGTTTACTATGTTTTTCTCTCTGCCCCTTAATGACCACCAACTGGGACGTTGAGATAAAATTTTAAATGTTTTTTTAATGGTAATCAGATCAGAACTGAAAGAATTTTCCAATGAAATAACCATTTCCCAAACACCTAGCCAAGAGTAATTGCTCCAAATCTGACTGGGAGATTCCATCCCAGATTTGATGGGTCAGTCCTTCTCACCTGCTTAGCATCCTTCCCTCAGCTTCCATCCACTCTGGCCCACACTAGGAAGCTCATTTCTTTCTCCCCTTAGCTTGGCTTTGTAAAATGAATAGTATTAAGGCATACATAGCTCCAGCTAGAGAGCTACTATTTGTTCATAGGCTGTGATGGTTCCTGTGGCTTCTGATCCTTCCTACCCAGGTTCTAGGTGCCCTGATGACTTCATTAGCTCCAGGCAGTATTTCTTGAAATAGACATGGCATGTTCCAAACCAGAGTTAAGGAACATCTGTGAGCCCCTCAACAGAGATGCTGGGAAGAGCAGTATATGTTCTTTTAACCACTGAGCAGTCTGTGTAGTCTTCATGTTCCCTTTACACACAGAAAGCACATTTCTCAGTGTAAACAGGTCTGTGAAGGGCAGTTCCTGAGGAGATTAGGTTTACCGTAACACAGAGCGCGACGATGTACTGGGGTGGAGAATGTTGTCCCGGGGCTGACCTTTGCACAGCTTTGTCTACACCCACCTCTTCACACGTGCAGCATCTACATAGGTTCTGTTCACATGGTTCAGTGGCTTCCAGACTGGGCTACCACTCTAGCTACCTGGAGTGAACTCCAGCACTGGGGTTCACTCTGCAGAGTCCCAGAGATACTGAACCCAGCCCAGTGCCTCAATGCACCCATGGGAGTCAGAGAGCCAGCTCAGAAGCACCCAGCCTCCCGGTCCCCAGACTGGCTAATCTCAGAAACCGCTCTTTGGCCCATTTACAGCAGACACAGGGTGCTGTCTGCTGTTGAATGTGACACTAGAGTTTATTTGCATTCTCAGTGTGCATAATGTTCTGAGTGCATACACAGTACTGTGTCAGAAATTACATTTAACAAGTTCTGCAGTCTAGCAACGGACCCAATAGTAGCAGCTATTTTAATATCATTTATCTCATTTTATGTGAGTGAATCCTAATAATTACATATAGGTTACCCCCAAAAGAAACCATCTCCCCAGAGAACTTATCTGGGTAGAAGGAGGTGTGTGTGCACATGTGTGCATGCGTGCGTGCGTGTATGTGTGTGTGTGTGTGTGTCTGTCATACATACATGGGCTTGAACTCTTCACCTCTAGGAACTCACATATGTTCTGTTGGCAAGTGTGACAACTGTCAGGAAGACCAGGGTTGAAGTCTCCACCCTGCCACCTTTTGCTATTGTTTGAGCCTAAGTTCCCTGGTCTTTACAGAGGGACCGTGATTAGACCACTGTGAGGACTGAGGACCACAACCACATGTTGGTGGGTTGCTTAGCAACACCTTCTTCATCCTCTCTCTGAGCTCATGCTTCCGAATCCCCTCCTGTGCCAGGTCCTGTGGTGAGGAAACACACAGGTTCCCTCCGGAAGACATGGCCAGAGACACATAACATGTGGTTCCCCGTCACCGATGCCATGTCGTTTACTCTGTGCAGTGTCATGAGACTCATTGCTATTCTCTTGTGACAAAGCAGCTACCATCTTCCTGCCCACCCTGAGCACAGAGCGTGTCTACTTGTGCTTTGCTCCCTGGCGTCTAAGATGCTCAGAGAGAAACTTCCTCTGCCCCTCCCCTATCCTCTACATGCCCCTGCCCCCCCTCAGCCTCTAACACTTCTTCCCTCCTCAGCCATCTTCCAGAAGGGATGTGGGGCTGCCAACCCCAGCAGCTAGGACTGTGAACGTGTGGACTGAGGGTCCCTGGGGGCAGCCACAAGGCTCTGGGGCTAGCATCATGAGGTGTGATCCATGTGTAAGATGTCAGTGTGACATCTGTGCTTTGTTGATGTCCCCTGAAGGAAAAGAGAACAAGGAAGGGAAACGAGAAACCACCTTACTGTTTTAACCATTTATTATGTACAATATTAAGGCACAAAGTTTAAGCAGCAAAGAATAGGAAAGTCTTTGGCTGACCAACAGTATCCATATTCACCGTCGGGACTCCTACGGTCTGCACACCCACTTGCACAGATCTGTACACCACCTGTCACTGTAGTGCAGTAACACTCGATGCCAAAGGTTACACATGGATACCAGAGTCTGCTGGGAAGTGCGGCACATGCCCCCAACAGAGACACACACACAACCACACCCATGCACACACAAGGCAGTGAAGAGCGTAGTGGCCCCAGGGCACTCAGAGTCAGGGGAAGCTAGTACCAGTGTTGACCCCAATTCACAGAATCTGACACAGATTCTGTGCGCACCTCACTAAGGAGGGGGTTCCATCGTCCCTCCCTGGAAACATTCAAATACAAGTACTGTGGCTAGACCTGTGCCCACTCTGCCTTGTAATAAATACTCGCAGGTGTGTATGTGAGGACAGACTCTCAGGCGAAGCCACAAGTAAACACAACACAGGCGGGAAACTTGAGAAGCCGATTCCCGAAACTGCTGCATATTTTCTGCCTGGGAGGGAAGGCAGAGTCTTAATTCAGCAAAGAAGCAAAGTCTTATGACAAAGACACACCCCAGTCACAGCACACACAGAAATAACATGCACTTAAGAGTATCCATTTTACAGAGTACCTACTGGGTGTTCATACGAATGAATATGTACTTAGGTCTGTAGTGTACGCAGGGGCCGTGTGCATATGAGGCCTGGCGAGAGAAGCGGGCTGGAAAGTGAAGCCCTAGAGGTTGAAGGGAAAATAACCCTTTTCCTACATCTTAAACATTCTTCTAAAAACTGTGTGTGCATGTATGTATGTGTATTTATGCATGTATGTGTGCCTGTGTATGTGTGCATATGTGTCAGTATGTGTTCATACATGTGTATGTCTGTGCATGTATGTGTGCATGTGTATGTCTGTGCATGTATGTGTGCATGTGTATGTCTGTGTGTGTGTGTGTTTGTGTGTGTGTGTGTGTGTGTGTGTGTGTGTGTGTGTAAGCCAGAGGATAACTTGCTGCAGTTGGCCCTCTCCTTCTACCATGGGGTTCCTGGGGATCAAACTCAGGTCTCTGCTCTGGTGGCGGTCCTTTTCCACAAAGTCATCTTGATGGCTCTGGGATCCTGATTCTGACTAATCGCCCTCTGTTCCTTCCCTTGTGTTGTAAACAATGTGGGATATTTCGGAGACTTAAATCCCTTCTCAAAAGACAATGACCTGTCACTTTAAAGGGAATCTGAGAGAGAAATGGGCCAGGCCTTGGAGGCCATTCTGTTAGTGGAGTATACAACCATTTTACATGGGGAGCCCTGGAATCCTCCCCTGGGAGAGCTGAGAGGAAAGCGGGAGGTTTTTGGATATTGAGAAAAGAAATTCTACCTTATACGTTTGCATTTACATATGATATAATATGCCATTAAATTACTGAATGAGAGTAGGTGTACTACTGAAGAGAGGAAAATATGCTCACCTATTCCAGAAGTCCGCTGAAATGCTGGCCTGGGGCCCCTGGGTGACTGGCTTCACCACACAGCCTCTCTCCTATGGAGCCTCACTACAAGCAAATGCCTTTAAAAAACTCTCACATCAGCTGAAGACATTTAAAACAGATTAACTAAAAAAAAAAAAAAATAGCAAACATATATATACTTAGAGACTGTGGCTGACTCAGCTTTTAGGGAAGTTACAGGGGGCTGGCTTTTCTCCAGCGTTCCCGTTTGAGAACAGTTAGCAGATCTTGCTTCTAAAGGGGGTGTGGTCTCACCCGGAGAACACAGGACATATACCCCGCTCATCGAGTGTAGACACGAAGACACCATGTGTTTAAACAACACAACCTCCCACTCAGGACAGCTCTCTGCAGCCTACACACAAGGGCCCTGCCTGGAAACACCTTCTGTGCCAACCAGCCATTGCCTCTGTCTTTTAGATCAGCCGTATCTGGCTGCTCACACAACTCGTGGGACAGGAGGGCTTCGGGAGGAGAGTACCCAACACCAGCTCTTGGAAAGGAGGAGCTCCAGCCACTTTATTAAATGTGTGGGGTTACTGGGGCCAAGTAGGACAGAGCCTCTATGCAGGGGACATTGCAGTTCCTTTCCTGGGTGTCAAAACAGCTGGAGTCTCTGCACTGAGACCAGAATTCACTTGGGGCAACTGCCTCTCAATCCACTCACAGCAAAAGGTCAAGACTCATACATGGGCTCCAAAGAGAGACTTCTGCAGGACTGAACAACACAGGTCCCACCATACCTTGTCTCCACCTCTATGGGAAGCTGACTGTGGAAGGGAGCAGCCCCACCCTGTAGGCATGGTCTAGACTTGCTGAACACGCCACAGTTGCTGGTCACCAGCTTCTGGGAAACAAATAACAACGTCAAGTGTTCAGCACACACTCTTAATTGTTTGCAAACGAACGTGTTTCTCTTGGCAGCTTAGTGCTATGAAGCTCCAGACAGGAATAGTGCTTACATATAGAAGAATCTACTTACTGAAACCACAGGGACAGAGACGTGACCTCAACACTTCTCATGTTCCATATGACACCTGGAAGTATGCAGACAACACTATACTGCTCCCTCAAGGACAAAGTAGGATGTGGGTCAGTCACCACTAGAAGCTACAGCCTGTATTTATTCTTAATCCTAAGAGAGGACCCTCTAGTTCTATGTCAAATGCTCCAAGAGATCTGAAGATGAGCCCTTTGCACTATGAGGAAGGACTTTTACTTACTTATTTCCTATCTGCTTTGTAGTTGTGCTCAATACAGAACATGAAGACTTCCATCCATACCTGTGGATGGTGGTGGTGTGGTTAGTTATATGAGGTGCTGGTTTAGTCCTGTTTTCAGGCCCCGAGAGGGGTGGCAGCTTCCCTGTGTGCTCACCGGTATCACAAGTTGGACCAGGAGCACCCAGGCATGGTGCTCAAGGCTGTGCGAGAAGTCAAGGGGACTCCTCTTCTAAGTCTTTGTTTTAAATGCTGGCACCTGGGGTGAAGCCCGGAGGCAGGCTGGTGCGCCTCAGGGGTCCAGCTTCTGCACCGAGCAGTCGGGAGAGTGAGCCCAGCCTTGTTCCCCTGGTGCTTTGAGGACCAATCAACAGGCACTTTTTCTAGTGCTCGCACAGTCAGTACTAAAATACCTGTGTAGTGCTGTTCTTGGTATTGAAGGAGTTCAGATCCTACGAACTTCCCAGAGCACAGTATGACTTCTGAGTGCCTGGGGCTCCTTTGTCCTCCACAGTTCAAGAGAATTACGAGGACAGATGAAGGGCCTCAACCTTAAAGCCATGGCCTGTCTCTTTCTCTCTCCACGTGGACTCTCGGACAAAATCCACACTTCACATGCAGTTAAAGCCGCAGACTGTATCTCCTTTGTTTTCAGACAACTGAAACGTTCTGACAGTGCAGGGGGTGGGGGATGGAAGGAGACTTTCTGCCCAAGTGTGCAATGTGTCTGAAACACTTAGATTAGAATTTGAATAAACTGGGTGGTGCCTGACTCCTATGCAGGGAGATCTCACTAATTACCCATCTCTATAGCCCTCCCTTCCTGGGTTTTTCCCCAACATTATTTGGAGAAAATATGCTCATTAAGAGAATTAGTTGCCACCAACTGAACAACATGCCATACCCAATATGGTTCCTACACCATCTGCTTCCATCTTCCAGCCCCACCTCAACTGGCAAGGCCTCTTATGCTGTCTTCTCACAGAGCACAAGGCGAGCTCCGCCCTCGGGCTGTAAGGTCTGCGAGAAGAGGTAAGGAGGGGATGGGAGGCTCCAAGCCTGGTTCCCACTGCCAAATGGATCACGGGAGGCCAGTCCTACCTCCTCTGTCTTGTCAGATGGCCCAGGCTTCTGTAGGGAAACACCACTGTCTCTCTCCTCCCCTGTTCTCATTCTCCAGGCTACACCTCTCACAATGCACGTGCCACCTCAACCTGGGGAGGCCACAATTTCACCCTAGGGACAAGTCCTGGGACACATGACCCAAGCTGTACTCAGTGCTGCATTTAAGAGGGACTTACGGTAAAGGGCTTACCACTATTTTCTCTTGAGCACAAAAAAAGAGTGATGAGGAAAGGAACTTGGAAAACAAATCCCACTGATCTGGAGATCTGAAGGACCAACCGTGCCCTGGGCAGCTTCTCCTGGGGTTGGCAGGAAGCCAGTGTCCACAGCAAGGAACACGAGGCCTTGGGGGGCGGCAGCCTCAGGTCCCTGCCTCTTGCTCACAGGGGCTCGTTTCCATGGCATTGCTGCCTCACTTCAGGTAAGTCGTGTCCCTTGTGTGACACTGACCGTGCTGCAAGTCTACCAGTTACGAAGCAAATTCCCAGGAGAAAAAGCATTGATCAGGGACGGCACTGTGCTAATCAAAAGGAAGCAGGGCAGGATGAGGCAGGGGAGAGCAATGAACAGGCCTGAGAGCTTCAAAGACAAGAAAGTTACTGTGGGATGTCTGCTGAGATCTCAGATGCTACTTAGAGAGCTCTGTGTATGCCATCACGGGGTTCCTGTGGCTCATGTACCCAAGGAAGTCTTCCCAACAGGGCAATGGGGTGTAACTGTCAAGTTCCTTGCAAGAGAGAAGATGTGAGTGAGGACACATCAGAGGCATGATGTTACACTAGCGACGCAGGGACTCCTCATCCGGGTTTCCCTCGCTCCCAGCAAGACAGGCAGCTGCAGTTTGGTTAAGCAAAGGTGAAGGAGCAGCCAGGGTGCCAACACGAGGCTCTGTCCATCTGGACACCACAGCAAGGATGGTAGTCCCCTAAGTCCCCTACGTAAGGAACTCTGCTATGTCTAATTAAAGAAAAAATACAACAACAAAATAATAAGTAGAGATGAGACAGATAAGTTCAAAGAAGTCGGGTGGGTGAGGGCCTAGGGCATCTCTCGCCTACCCTGCTCAGAAAATACCATTCAATCCAGACAAGCAAAGCCTCACACTCTCTGAAACCACAAACCACAAACGAAACAGCCAAAAGGTGACAGGAGTTGCCTGTGGAATCCACCTTCATCCTGGATGTGTTGGCTAAGGACACACACAGACACACTCACGCACATGCACATACACAACATGCCAAGATGCGCTTTCAGGATTTCTAGCAGATTCTTCTTAAGCCAAACCTGCTAAGAGGCAAAAGGAACGAGGTCATTCTGGGGAAAGGCTAGCTCTTCTTCATCTGTTTATAAGCCAAGAACCGGGAAGCGTGGAGCCTCCCTAAGACAGGCAATTTCTCTACAATGGAAAATCCCACTCCTCCTCTTCAACTCTGCTTCCAAGCCTGCATGGTTCCTCTCTCACTCCCGCTGCAGACAGGAGAGCTGTTTTGGTAACATTGTCCACACCTGTCTTGGTTTTGTAGTTGCTACTGCAACTGACCACCTGGATCTTTTCTTTCAGCCTCTATTCTTGTCTGTCGGCTGGCACCACACTCCACAGGACGATGGTTAGATGAGCACCTCCACCATCTCTCCATCCGGGAACTCAGGCTTGTGTAACGAGCTGCTGACTCTGCCTCTGTGCTCCGATGACTTCCCGTGACCAGTAGAGTTCTCTGCCGAACAGAGGGCAAACATGAGCAACCTGCTCTCCAGGGGGCACCTTGGATTCCCGAGCACTCTTTATTGTGGGACCATTTCTAATGCCCAAGAATCTCATACACCCTGGCAGACTCATGGGAGGCTGTGAGAATCTCTCACTGGGAAGTACGGAATGACTGAAGGGGGCTCCCAGGGAAGACAGTGTTTTAGGGTTCTGGACTGAAAACAAAGGAGAAAGCCAGCTGCAGACCTGACTCTCCCCTTCCGTTCCCTGTCTGCTCAAGTGTGAGCAAGGGCCTCACACGTCAGTCACTGCTGCACTGAGTATACTATGATGAGTTGTCCCCCAAACCACACACCACAGTAAACCCTCCCTCCCTCAAATTACTTATGTGTGTAAGGGGGGGTAGAACACACATGTCACCAGGTCACTTAAGCTGCGTGCTCTTCTTCTACAGCAACATACTAAACATATCTATATACATGTTAGTCCCACAACAACAAGCACCACACGGTCTGACGTCATGACCACCACTGAAACGCAGGAGTTGACTTGTTCCTGATCTCACCAGGCACGGTAGAGGTGGGGGCCACATACCCTGTTTCTCCGCGGTTCCTTTGGCAGCTGGATGTTTTACGGCTGGGCTGTTGGAAGGGGCAGTGCTCAGCCTGCCCCGGCTGGGGAGGGAAGCCATGCTGGGCCAGAAGAGCTCAGTGCTCTTGTCGGTCTGCGTGCTGCTGTCCTTGCTGCCTGTCTTGGCGTGGGTGCTGCCGGCCGATGATGTGGAGGCCGGAGGGGACAGTGCAGAGGCAGCCGTGGTCGGCAGCAGAGGGGCAGAAGCCTGTCCCGGGTGCTCCTTGCCTAGCAGGAACCCTGAAGGCAGAAGAAACAGCTTTTCAAGGATCATCTGCTTTCCCTCATTTCCTTTTGTAAGAAAACTTACCTTTTTCTTTCTAGATTGGGGATGGCTTTATTTACTCAATGATACATTCATTAAACTCTTAATAAGTACCTGTGTGCATTCTCAAAGTAAGAAATACTCCTGTATTATGTATTAAGTCCATATAATTAAACTCTTTATGGAAATGTTATTTGTAATCTAAATTCAAACAATGGAAAACCATGTTTGACAGGTGGGGTATCTCTCTATCAGCTCTTCAAACCCATCACCCACGAGATGGGAAACCCTGAGGTCCTATGCAGGAGCCTGTGAGGGTGGTCTCCACCTGAACCCTCAGAGCCCCTCCTATTTCTATGACTGACATATAGGCTCCAGTCACACTGACTGGAACAGACAATATGGCCAGTCTTCCTTAGGCCTCGACTCTCGGGAATTGCAATGACTTGCTAAGAGAGAAGTCCAGGCACAGGTGATGTGTACCTGAATCATCATACAGATTTCCCCTAGAGCACCCTCCAGCATAACTGAACAAGTTCACACGCCTCAACCACACTTGTCTTCCTGGGTTGGGGACTGTCCTTGAGATGGGCTTTGATAACCTAGCTCCCATATCCCCGTGGATCCTCGCTGGTGAGCTGAGGTTATAGGAGGTCACCAATAGAGGGACTTCAAACAGATAGATGTTCTGGTTGCGAGTCTTTGAACCCCCTACTCTGTGGGTTTATACGGAAGCTTATACCCCGTGGGACAAATCAGCCAGACCCCGAGGCTCTGTGCTGGAGAAGAGAAATAAAAATGTGTGTGAGCCAGGGGCAGGTGTCAAAGAAGGGACAGACCCCTGCGGTTGCAGGCAGTGTTAGGGGACAGGAGACTTGCAAGCTTCCTTGCCAAGCTCAGTGGCCCAGCCTGTGAACAAGCATGACTGTACTCTAGGATACTGCTCCAACTAAGAGCCACTCCTGAAGAATTCTCAACATCCCGCACAACACAGGCTGACCTCATCCTTGACCTCTTTCATGTGCCACAGGTATAGACACACCGTGAAACAGCTGCACAGATGGTGTAGGATTCTGAGGGACTCTAGGCTTGTCCTGCTAAGACACTTTATGTTGTTAATGATATTAACAAGAACCAATCTAAGCCCAAGAGCTCACATAACCTTTGGAATCCACAAAGCACTTCTATGTCTCTCATTTAACCCTCACTGTCCAACATGACTGGCTTTCCTCCCCCTTTGAAGAATGCATAAATTGTCCCAGCCGTGATAAGGCGGCCACCTCAGGGATTCTATAGGTGCCGCTCTCTATATGTTTTCTTCTATATGGTCCTCTTCTTACCTATACTCCCCTTCCAGGTCTTCTCATCCTTCTTCTCCTCCGCCAGCTGGCTGCTGGTAAGTGAAGTCTGGCGGGAATGTGTCCCCGTGGCCGCAGCAATGGATGGGACAGAGCGGGCAGGCCGCAGGCTGGAAGCGTCCGTCTTCCCAGCTTCCTTCCTGGATCGCTGCTGCAGGACTTTTATCATGGCATCCTTCTCTATGATTTTGGCGTGGAGGTTTTTAATACTGTAAACCAACCAACAAACAACAAAGGCATGAGTAAAATAAAACTCAGGGACTTCCACAGCAATTCTGGGCTATGGGGTGGAGATCCACAGAAGTGGTCAAGCATTGGCAGTCTGCAAGTTTCCCAAGCTGTGCTTTTGCGCTTTCCTGCCCGGCGCCTCAGCAGTCGGGATTCCCAGAGGACGTGAGACAGATGGGCACCGTCTGCTATGGACGCCAAGGACTAAGCTAAGGACACCTGTGGATCACATTTGAGGGGAGAGGGTGGAGTGGGGTGGGGACACTGCTAAGCAGAAGCTCTGGCCTCAAACAAGGTAAACTGACTGCAGGGAAGTTTCTGTAGGGAAAGGACAAGGAGGAAATGCCTAGGATCTAGGAGAGACGACGTCCCCACTGACGGCCAAAGATGATAAGCAGCCCAGGGTCTTTCCACAACTCTGACAGATACTTGCTGAACCTATTTCTGGCTCATCTGGGAAGCCCTGTTTTCATATCAGCTCATGGGAGCCTCGGGCCTGGGGTCCAGTGTCATGGGAATTCGGGCTGGGAACTGTCCGTCAGAGGAGCACACACTGGCCGTCCAAGCTCTCCATCTTGGTGGGAATAGGTAACTCTGGCTCCAAATCTAGACCTTGGGGGTGGCATTTCTTTTTCATTCTCAGCTCATAGAGTTATGGGGCTTTAGGACAAATGCCCAGAACTCTCAGGGACATCTGGGTTCTCTAGTTATTAGACAGCCTCAGTCTTCACCTTCCCCTCCAGGACTGTTATGTGGAGTTTCTTGCTTAAGCACGAGATAGCCTTCTCTCCAGAGCAGGGGTCTTTGGAGCCCTTAAGCCCATGCCAGTTAGAGCCAAGAAAATCAGAAGGGTGTGGAGGGGCTGGCATCTTATGTGGGTGTCCTTACGTGTACTCCATGTCCTGACACCGTCTGTTGGCCTGCACCACCTCCTCTTCCTCCGGCCAGATGTGGGCCTCCAGGGAGCTCTCCCCATAGCTGCCATTCCTCGAGTGGTTGCTGATGGTGGTGTCCCTAGGAACACGCGACACACTTAGACTCTAGAGCCCTTTCCTTGGTTTTCAGTGCAAACAGCAGTAGAACCGAGAGAAGCATTTGCTTGGTAACAGATGCGCTTTACCTTTTAGAGGAAACCAGAGGCCCTCCTCCACCTCCAGTACCCTACCTCGGCGTCAGTCTCCCCAGGATGGGAATTCCTGCAAACACTCCAGGAAATCTGAATCAAGGGTAGCATGCTGGAACATGCTCCCTATCTGGCAGCAGACAGATTGCTACAGAGTCCCACCACGAGCCAGAGCACAGGGACTCAGTGCCAGCAGCGAGTGATCTCAGGGAACATCATGGAACAATGGGGCAGGAAGACGGAAAGAGCCAGGGGACAGGAGGACTGCTGCGAGCTAGTGCCTTCTGCACAGGTCAGGGAAAGGACACCCATGGACCCTCAAATGCTATAGCTGTCGGCACAAGACCAGTGCATGCCAGTCACCATCCTAGCACGGACATGGGTAGGAAAGGGGAAATGTCACAAGATCCCATGCTCAGCTGAGAAAGTAGGAAAGTAGAGCTAGTTAGTGGGTGGGGGGTGGGGGACAGAGACAGAGACAGAGACACAGAGACAGGGAGAGAGAAAGATAGAGAGACACACACACACACAGAGATGAATTCAAGAGGACTATGGAGAGGGAAGGGACTTAGAAGGAGAGGTGGATAAGATAAAAATCCACTGTACCCGTGTGAAATCCTACATAAAGCTAAACAAATAAAAGAGACAGTTATCTCAGAGAAACAACATTCGGTGGCAAAAGTCCCTGCTTCTTGTACCATCGAGGCTGTTGGCCGAGTTGTGCGGTGTTACAAGTGTGGAAGGTGCCCATACTCACCTTATGACACACGGAGACCGCGGCTTCTGCATTTGCTGCTGGCCTCATACTTCCTCTCACCCTAGCTCGCGCTCCCAACAGCAGCTGAACTTCTGCCTCTACGTATCACCCACGTAGCTGCTGTTTCAGTGTTTTGGGATTGGTAGCTACTCAATATGTAGGTCTTTACCGTTCTTAATGACAGCTAGTGAGAAGGGAGCTCTTATTTCATGCAAGAGACAGTGGAAATGGTACACTTGACATCCATTCTTACAGTGTGCTCACAGATCGTGACTTACAGGACACGGTCAGTGCAGTGACAGAAAGGGACCCAAGCCCTTCCCTCCACCCAGCCTGGCTCTAAGTTTCATTTGTCTTTATGAAGGAGGTCTCAGCGAAGACGCACCATGATAAAAACAAACGCATGAAAGGGTAAGGGGGAGAACATGGCCCAGAAAAGTAAACAGTGTGGCCGTGAAAATGTCAGGAAGATGAATCTCAGAGAAAGCAAGTAGAATGCTTTGAACCTGCACAGAATTGTAAACACCCTGGGGTGCACAGAAGCATCCACCCAGGGACCGGAAATATTCCCATCTAGTCACTGTGAAAAAATTCTTGAGGCACCAGAGCATATTTAAAAATTCATGTCCGTGCTGCTGAGTAAGCCAGCAGGTGCTTTAATCAGGAACAACAGAGACAGAAGTGTCCAGGAACTCTGAAGGAACACTGCTTTGCCTTGAAGTCTGTGAAGTTTCAAAACCTTGCCAACACATTAAAAAAACCAAAACAACAACAACAAAAAAAACCCACACTTCAAAATCCCAGCCAGTGCTGTCAAGATGGACAAAGTGAGCAGCCGCCTCTGAGGAAGGCAAACCCCAGTTTTATAGGGTCCCCCATCTCCGGGCCTACAGACAGCCCTGATGGGAGGGAACGGGGTCAAGAAATCTACAAGTCTGTCCTGACTGCACACAGTCCCAGGGCCTTGGGAAGAAGAATTAGAGTACGTAGGGAAAGCCAGGGGAGAGGGAGCTGCATCTACTACACTCTGGGGAAGCTATCACCAGGTTAAGACTTTCCAGTAACCCCTCCGGCTCTTGGTGAAGGAGTCCAACAAATTCCCTGGTTCTCCAGGTGACCTCTGTGGAGTGCTATGGTTGGTTTGCCTTTGGAACCTTACGAGGAGGTGGTAGTTGCTGTTTACAACTCCCCCAGGGAAAGAATTTCAGCAACAGAGAGCAAACACAGTTGGTGGACAAAGACCATATTGTTTGTTTAGAGAGTGGTGCTTATAAATGTGACACATGCACCTGACTGAAAATTCAATGCTGTAAACAGTCACCTTTGCCCATTTCTCTGCAGCCAATCAGCATGGAGACAGAGCTCAGAATTTCATTCTTTCTCAGAATAGTTTGTGTTGTTCCTTCCCCAACTGTATCATCAGAAAAGCCATGGTAAAATGACCAAAACCTATCCTATGTGGAGAGCGGGTGTGGAGGCAGTCCCAAGATGATGCTTGGGACTCCAGCCTGGTCTTGTGACTAGCACCTGACTTCCTCCCCCCCACCCCGAAATTAGCCACTCCCACTGTGCGAGCTGCACTTGTGCACCCATGACACGAGAGATCAGGACAAAGGACTGAGCTTGGAGGTGGGGAAAATGAAAAGAGAAACCGAAAGGGGAACAAAAGAAAAACAGAAAGAGAAACTAGAGAGAGACGGAAAGAGAGACAGAGGGGACAGAAAGATTTTCACTGGCATGCTGTAAGGTTCCTGAATAAACCATTTTGAGAAGAACGCTGTGTAGTCGCTCCTTTTCTGTGGGTCAGAGATGGCGGTGACATATCTATTGACTGACTGTCTGTCTATCTATCTATCTATCTATCTATCTATCTATCTATCTATCATGTGTGTGTGTGTGTGTGTGTGTGTGTGTGTGTGTGTCTGTGTGTCTGTGTGTGTGTCCGTCAGTCCCTGTCTACAGATGCCAGAAGAGGGCATAGATACCCTGGAGCTGGAGTTTTGGGTAAGTAGGAGTGGAACAGTCTCACCTTCTAGAACTTTTGTGTTTGATGTGGGTACTGTGAATAGAGCTGTGCTCTATCTACTAGAACTTTTATATCTTCGAGTAGCATACAGTTTTAAAGATTTCATTTTGGTTGGGCAGACTCCCAGCAATGGCCATGTAAGCATGATGTACTGAGTTTGAATATCCAGATCCCATGTAAACTTTGACTCTTAGCACATGTCTGTAATCTCAACACACCCTACAGTGACATGAGAGGCAGGGACAAGAGAGTCCCTGAAAGCTCTGGGGCCGGCTAGCCTGGTGCGCTCCATGGGAAGACTGTGAAGAGACCCTGTTTCAATTTAGGAAGAAGGTGAACGCCTAACAGTGTTCTCTGATATCCCGTCCTCTGTGTTCCTTAACATGTATGTGCCTACACTTATGTTCACACACAAAACAAATGTTTAAGAAAAATGAAAATGAGTTAGGAAAGAGGATATAAGCTATAGCTTTTCGAGTTTTAACTGTCATAGACTTTTTTAGGGTTTGGGTTATAGATATGTGTACAGAATATATTTGATACATCAAGAGTAAATCTAATACAAAGCTCCCTGGCTTTCTGTCCTGAATACCAATTCTATTGTATGGAAGTTCTTAGCTGTATGGACTTTGGAGATGGTTAGCTTTTCCATGTGATGTTTATATTTGCAAGTTTCTTTTTTAAATAATGAAGTTTAGAATTTTTTTTTTAATGTAGATATTGCTTCCTGGGAGAGTCTTCTCTAGAACTCCTCAGGCCCCCTGAAATTTTCATTTGATTTTGAGACACTTTAACTCTAGCCCAGGCTGTTTGTGAATTCCTCGGCTTTCTGGGATTTCACCTTCAGTCTGAAGCCCTGAGCGGTGGGGTCACCTCCTACCTCTCGGCCGTGGCCGCGGCAGCGGCGCTCATGGCAAAGTGCCGGATGGTGCTCTCTTCCAGGTACTTCTGCTCCCACTTGGTCATGTCGGCCTCCAAGGCTAGGATCCGCTCCTCCTTCTCCCGCACAAGCTCCATGAGGGCGGGGGCATTACATTCCGGGAGACTGACGGGCTGGCCATTTCCGTGTTTCTGGAGAAGTACACACAATGTCGCGATGTTCTAAATGGGTCACAAGATGGACCACAGCCCTGTCTGATGCTGCCTGATGAGTGACAGTCCCTGCCTCCTGCGCTGTCCTCACCTCAGCAGTGAGGCTCCCTCTCTCTGGCATGCCCCATGCCACCTCGATGAGCCTCTGTTTCATCTAATGCCCACGTGGCTCGGTAGAACACACACTTCCGGTGTTCCACACAGAGATTAGGTCCCCGGGAAACTGTTCATGACTTGACGCCTCTAGCTAATGCATAGCAGAGTTGTGTTTCAAACTCAGGTCTTGGCTCCACATCTCATTGTAAATCATGCAGTTAACACTACAATTGTGAGAAGAAGAACAAGTCCTGCCTTGAGGCTCTTCCTCTAGAACTGCAAGGAAGTATTTCAGACTGCCTCAGACAGCCTTCTCTCCTGCTGGGAGATTAGAAACAAAGGCGCAGGAAGTAGAGTGAGATGCCCAAACATGCAGGTTCTAGCTGGCAGACTGTCCCCTGGGAAGAAGGTACCAGTATCGGGCCCCGCCCTGCTGGAAGCAATGAGGTGACACACAGGGAGGTGGGTATCTTTAGGACCGGACAC
The DNA here is from genome assembly GCF_963924665.1 of Micromys minutus. Lineage (NCBI taxonomy): Eukaryota > Metazoa > Chordata > Mammalia > Rodentia > Muridae > Micromys > Micromys minutus. The sequence continues at coordinate 10,908,268 of NC_137985.1, forward strand.
GGCTGTTCTCCTCTCAGTAAGATAATAGGGTGCATGCTATTTGGATGTCTCTGGGGCTGGGAAGAGTCAGATCCAGACTTCTTCCTTAACTTGGGTTTACCTAACCCATCTTCACCTCTTCCTCTCTTCACTGACACATTCTGTCATTTGTTTTGGGGTAAATAAGTTTGAGGGGGCAGAAGGCAAGAGTGTCCTGTGGTGTCATGCACCCTAGGCAAACGTGTTCAACCACTGAGCTACCGTCTGAGCCCTGTGTAGTTTTTCTTAGCTGCAGTTGCAAGTACAAGAGCCTAAGGCGCTTCCCTTGTTTTATAGATGACTGAGTTGCTCTGCTCATCCTGGAGTGAGGAGGATGGGGGCAGGAACGCACGGAACTGAGCTTGTCCGGGGGAGGAGCAGCGGGGCGGTGAGTATGCATAGGTGTGCACCTGAGGATTGGCACGAGATGTGCAGGGAATGAGTGAGTAGAGGCAAGCGTGTGCAGGGAGTGACCATGTATGTTAGGGCATAAATGTGCACGTGGCAACCATGCATGTGAAAGGGGTGAATGTGCCTAGGGGGTGACTGTATGGGGTGAACGTGTCTGGAGTAAGCATGTGTTTGTTGGATGGATTGCAGTGTGTGCAGAGATGAATGTGTGTCAGGTGAGCGTGTATGTATGATTCCAGTCTCATGGTCCTTCTTTACTTATAGTTGAGTCTGTTCTTACAGCTCCCAGAGTAAAAGATCCACAGACAAGGAGGGACAGCACGGTAACTGGACAAGCCACACTCTCTGGCTCTAGTTAAGCTCACTGTGCCCGCCGGAGACCTTAAGGTCTACCATGTGGGTACCAGCGTTGCCCTCAGTGCAGAGACGCAAGTCTTAGTAGCTGGGCAACAGAGACTGGCTGTTGGAGAACAGGCTCTGTCCTGTGCTATGTGAGAACCCCGAGACCAGAGGAAAACAGGCCTTTCCTCACAAACCAGAACCTGCCACGGAGAAAAGATGGGGAGGCAGGGATGAACTCGTCTTCATTTTCTGGAAAATGTTGGTAGCACTGTCTTCCTCAGCCAAAGGCACTTTCTAGAGGGAACGTGTGGACCTACCATGCGCCATGCACTGGGGCTGAGCTGACCAAAGGGTTCAGCCACAAGCACTCAGCCCCGTGCAGTAGAGGATCCCATGGACCTGCAGTGCATGTCCTGCAGAGAGAGCTCGCTCACCTCCCTACAAAGCCAGGTGAGCCTCAGAGCATCCGAGGCAGGAGCTTGCCTGAACTGGTATTTCCTGCGGGAATTCTCTTTCATGAGACTTGCGTGGTGCCTGGGCTGGCATGTTCCTCTCTGCAATTCCTCACAGCTGGGCTCCACAAGCAGCTGTCACCAGCGGAGGTGCAGGAGGAACTGTATTTCGTGGCCAGTCTTACTACAGGTGGCTCTGAGTTCCTTCCTCAAACTCTTTGATCGGTGTGACCCCTCTTCTCCCTCACTTGCGGCTTCTCCTTGGCTCCCCAGGGTCAGCACTTCAGATTTCAGGGAAGCTCCTGGTTTACCACTAGCACCCTTAGGGGGCAACTCTCTGGTTCGCTGACTATAGGAAGAAGCCACTCTCTCCATTTGGCCAATTGCCTTCCACAGTTGGGCCATTGCGTCATCAGAAGCCACCTCACAGACTGCTCGCTCCATAACTGCATCTAGCTGCCCTGGCTTTGCAATACCTTCAAGGCCCCGCCTTTTACATGTCCTCCTCCTCTGCCTCTGTGTTTTTGTCCTGTGTACCTAATAAGTCAATGTCCCCTATGTTAAGTCACATAAAATGCATTCCCTTCTTTCTAGCCTCAACTCAGACTCCAGTCCCTATGGAGGTCATGTAGGTGCACAGAGTCCATCGGATGGTCCTCAGAGGTCTGCCAGGTGAACATGTTAGCCACTCTGTCTGATTCACCAGTCCTGCAGCCTGTCACTCACCTGCTGTGTCCTCAGAGCGTCCAGCTCCCTCTCCAGCCAGGTCCGCAACCTGCGCTCCATCTGCCCTCGCTTCTCACATGCAGACTGCAGCTGGGTCAGGGCCTGCTGCAGCTTTTCCACCTTCTCCACATACGCTTGCTTCTCTCGTAACTGAGGAAGACAGTGAAACAGTGCAGAATGGGCACCTGTGACTACTGCAGCTGGGCTGGGAGACAAGCTGGAGACCCCAGTTGTGACTACTGAAGCTGGGCTGGGAGACAAGCTGGACCCCAGCTGTGACTACTACAGCTGGGCTGGGAGACAAGCTGGAGACCCCAGCTGGAGACCCCAGCTGTGACTACTGCAGCTGGGCTGGGAGACAAGCTGGACCCCAGCTGTGACTACTACAGCTGGGCTGGGAGACAAGCTGGAGACCCCAGCTGGAGACCCCAGCTGTGACTACTGCAGCTGGGCTGGGAGACAAGCTGGACCCCAGCTTAACTGCAGGTGTGCACACTACCCCTCTCCACCCTGCAGGAGCCTATGGCAGGTACAGCAAAGTGGCCAGATGGAAGACCCTCTGGTGTGCCTGCACTGAGTCATGTGAACACCTTTGTCCCCTGACTCATTGTTGGATTATAATCATAGCACTTGCAGCCACTGGAAAGGAGATTAATAAAAAGTTTTTAGTGTATAGAAATGCCTAGTCTCTAGAGTCTAATGAAAAATCCTAAACCAGAAGTTATTTACGTTACCACAACCATATCTGTCTACCTATGTATATAAAGAGCTACGAAAAAAAAAAAAAAAAAAAAAGAGAAATGAACATCTTAAGTAGTATTTGTCATATTTATGGTAGAATAGCCATTTCTGCAAGAACAACAAGAAATTTATCATTTTTTAAATTTTCTCTACTAAATAAAAATTATTTCTATAAAAAGCAATATATTAAAAATATAATTAATAAAAAATACAATATTTAACAAATATGCTATAGTCATTTCTACACTAGAGGAATTAAGTATGCATGATTTGGATGTATACATGCACACGTGTGCACCCACTTGTATATTTGCTGGTAAACAGTGAAATAGTATCACTTAAGTGTGACTTTCTCCTCTGCGGCTGAGTAGCTTCCTGAAGGGACAGAAAGGACACAGGGGCACCTGAGGGGACAACTAAGTAAGTGGAAACATAAACACACCATCAGGTATGAATTTATGGTGATGACCCACAGTGCTGAACCCTAACCCTTAGTACTTGGGGCCCTGTCTGCTCTGGGAGTCTGGTTCACGTGCATAAATCCAGGTGTTTTTACTGCTTCCTGGAATCAACCGGGGCCAAGAAATCAGGCCAGAATGTTTCCCGGATCTGGACTGACGCTCTTTTCCTGTGTCTTTGCACCTGGAGGAGCAGACAGCCTTACTAGTGCACTGAAGCAGTGTCACACAGCAGGCTGCAGCCAGCCCGGCCCACGCCCAGGCCCTGCTGCTGGGGGAGGCTTCTGTCTGTGCGGCAGCTCTGCTGAGCCTTTCCTGCATCTGCTCACCCTATTGGAGCCACAAGACAGGCCTCCGATTGTCCCGGGAAGCCACAGCCGTACCTGACACTTGGATGACTTTCTCTTAGGGTGCTTTGATTGTTTACATCAACAGGCTTTTGAGTAGAACCTGTCCACACGGCACATTCCTGAGCTTAGCAAATGCTTCGTGTAAACCGCCGGACACCCTGTATGCAGCGTTCTGAGTATACAACCAGCATATAATGTGTGTCTATGTCTCTGCTGGACAGAGCGAGCAGTCTCTAACGCATGGGCCAGTACCAGCAGCCAGCAGGCACTCAGTGTGTAACATAAACTGAAGGACCCTCCCTGAGCATCTACACGATCCTTGAATGTGTGCGGGTCCATCCCTGTATATAATGTGTGCGGGTCCATCCCTGTATGTAGTATGTAATGTGTGCGGGTCCATCCCTGTATGTAGTATGTAATGTGTGCAGGTCCATCCCTGTATGTAGTATGTAATGTGTGCAGGTCCATCCCTGTATGTAATGTGTGCAGGTTCAACCTGTATGTAGTATGTAATATGTGCGGGTGCATCTCTGTAATTAGTATGTAATGTGTGTAGGTCCATCCCTGTATGTAATGTGTGAGGGTCCATCCCTGTATGTAATGTGTGCGGGTCCATCCCTGTATGTAGTATGTAATGTGTGCAGGTCCATCCCTGTATGTAGTATGTAATATGTGCGGGTCCATCTCTGTATGTAGTATGTAATGTGTGTGGGTCTATCCCTGTATGTAGTATGTAATGTGTGCGGGCCTATCCCTGTATGTAATGTGTGCGGGTCCATCTCTGTATGTAGTATGTAATGTGTGCAGGTCCATCCCTGTATGTAGTATGTAATATGTGCGGGTCCATCTCTGTATGTAGTATGTAATGTGTGTGGGTCTATCCCTGTATGTAGTATGTAATGTGTGCGGGCCTATCCCTGTATGTAATGTGTGCGGGTCCATCTCTGTATGTAGTATGTAATGTGTGCAGGTCCATCCCTGTATGTAGTATGTAATGTGTGCGGGTCTATCCCTGTATGTAGTATGTAATGTGTGCGGGTCCATCCCTGTATGTAATGTGTGCAGGTTCAACCTGTATGTAGTATGTAATATGTGCGGGTCCATCTCTGTAATTAGTATGTAATGTGTGTGGGTCCATCCCTGTATGTAATGTGTGAGGATCCATCCCTGTATGTAATGTGTGCGGGTCCATCCCTGTATGTAGTATGTAATGTGTGCAGGTCCATCCCTGTATGTAGTATGTAATATGTGCGGGTCCATCTCTGTATGTAGTATGTAATGTGTGTGGGTCTATCCCTGTATGTAGTATGTAATGTGTGCGGGCCTATCCCTGTATGTAATGTGTGCGGGTCCATCCCGGTATGTTTCAGCCCTGAGGCTGGAAGGAGCAGTTCCCAGTGAGGACTGCCATTCTCCTCGCTGCTGTGTTCAGAGCACTGCTCTGTAGGTGCGTCTCATGGAACTCCCCTGAGCACATAAGGAGCAACGTCTGTTCTGCTTCCACGTGGGGAATGAGAAAGCTGAGGGCAACGAGTCCAGATGACTTGGTCACAGTCATGCAGCAGTGTCCTGGGAAGCTTGTTTGTCACTTTGCCAGCAGCCTGTTGTAACAGCCATGATAAACTAGTACAAGGTGGATATTTTCAGACACTGGGACTGAAGCAAAACCCTTCCAAAGAAACCTGCATAAGAACAGGGAGTGAGGGGCTGGAGAGATGGATCAATGGTTAAGGGCATCGACTGCCCTTCCAGAGGACATGAGTTCAATTCCCAGCAACCACATAGCAGCTCACAGTTGTCTGTGACTGGAATCTCAAATGCAGACAAAATAATATGCATAAAATACATTTAAAACTAAAGGAAATGAATAGGGAGTGTGAATAAAGCCAAGTACCCGGAGTCGTCCAGCCAAACATCCAGACACAGAAAAGGCCAAGAAAAGACCACGGCAGGGCTTAGTAGTGATAGAAACCATGACGGTGACCAGTCCTGTCTTCAAAGGCCCATAAATGACTTTCACTTCTATAAGGAATATTAAAACCAAAGGGCTGGCACAATGGCTCAGAAAGTAGAGGTGCCTACTGTGTTAGCCTGCCAACCTGAGTTCAGTCCTGTAACCCACACAAAAGTTGTCCCTTGAGCTCCACATGCATGCTGTGACATGTATGCTTTGCCCTCATGCATGCACAAGAATATCTTTTTTAAAGTAACAATAAAAGTTGGTGACTAAAAGTTTGTGACTTAGCGCCATGCACGGAGAGGAGGCCTCAAAAAGTGACTTCATCAAGAACAACGACACAGGGGTGTCCAGGCTTCCCTTGTTCAGAGCAGACTTCCTGTCTGAAGGTCAAAGGGCATTTTTTTCCCATGATGACAAGGTAGATGCCCCTGGCTGCCATTCATTCTCCTGCTGGTATTAGCATTTGAGCTTTTATACAAGACTTGTGGGTTAAGATGCACCCAAGGGGCATGGCCTTGATGCTTCCTGTGCCAAGTGCCAGGTTAAGTATGATGTATCCTCCAGACTTCCTGGCAGCTACTTGCCAAGATGATGCCTGCTTAGGTTGCCCCATCACAGATGTGCCAGGCACCTCTGCAGGGAGAGACAAGCCCTGTCCTCCACTGCTTAGCTGACAGCCCAGAGTCCCCAGTTTGAACCTTATACCTGGTTCTTCTGATTCCTTTCTTGGGGTTAAAGGAACAGTCAGTGCAATTATCAAAGGTAAGCTAGAAAGTTGGCTTCATCATAAACTACTAAATCAGCATTTCCAGGGTTGGGGATGTGGGGTGTCACACAGTCAACCACTGCACCCGTCTTAAAGATGGGACACAGCAACTCTTCTTTACAGACACCAGCGGCTTCTGCTCATGCCAAGTTTTTGCAGCACTGGACAGTTGCCCACCAACAGGCTGTGGGCTCTCGGACTATGTTAGTTACCTGTCTCTCAGACTCTGGTTCCATGATGGATAAACCTTTTACTCGTTTGCATTTGGGTTGTTTCCCACAATTCTCCCCTGACTCTGCAACTTGGAAGTGGCTTTGGTTAGAGCAGCAGGGGAGGGCCTCTGGGCTCTATCCTCCCACACGCTGGTCTCACCTCTTCCTCCAGCTTGATGACTCTGGCCTGGGCGTTGCTCAGAGCCTGGTCCAGGATCTCGATATGCCTCCGATGGTCCTCGCTCGCCGTCCGCACGGCCGCCAGCTCCATTTCCAACTTTTCCTTTTCCTTCAAGAATTCCTTATCTGGAAGAGACAGAGAGAGCTCCATCAGGAAGTGCTGGGGCTGGGGCTCACTGCCAGGCTGCATCTGGTAAGGACTGAAACTAAAACTGCAAATGGCAGAGGGATGCTACAGCTTCTGCTTGCCAGGGACGAGGACTCAAGCTCACCCTTAACTCTCAGGACATGCTTCCAGAATCATGTCAGTGGGAGAGCATCGTCTAAGCATACACAAGGTCCTAGAGCTGATCCCAGCACAGCAAGAAGGAAGAGGGAAGTACACACAGGAGTCGACAGCTCCCAAATTCTCCTGCACTCACTTTTCTACAATGCTGGCCTTGATACTCACAACTGCATCTTGTATGGTTTCAAATTATGCTCCCAACCCCCTCGCCTGTTTGCATCTTCGAAGCCTCAGATGAAAGGGCAGGCACCCCTTCAATAGTATTAAACTTCTCATGCACAGAACAGTAAAGCAAGGTCCCAAGACAGGGACTCTTTTGCTGCAACATGGTACAGGAGTGCCGGGCTCCAGTCTGGCCGCCTTCTCCTATGAAGGGCCCCAGATTTTCCTCTAGTCCTGTCTAGATGGGATAGGAACTTGGGCTTTAGGAAAGCCGTTCTCTTATTCAATGAAAGATGATCACATGCCTATGCAGCAGGACTGTGACCTAGCCACCTCTCTCCCCCTTCCTGATCCAGTAAACAGGAACATCCACAGTGTCACGGGACAAGTGTTCCTTATGGAGAATATGTTTCTTGCTTCAAAAGCAGTATCTTCTTTTTACACACACATCACTAGATATGCTTTCCACAGAATGAAAATGCTTGAAAGAACTTGACATGTGAGAGTTAAAGGAGCCAGGCTGAGTGGTGCAGGTCTGTAACCCCAGACGTTTGAAATACTGAAGGCCTGACTGTGTCACAGTGACTTGGTAAAGTCAGAGGCGGGCTGGAGGTTTGGCTCAGCCTAGAATCTGCATGCCTAGATTCAATCCTCATTAAAACCAAAAGGAAGGAAGGAACTTGTTAAACTATTAAATCCCACAGAGAACCCAGTGAAGCCATCGTGATTGATATGCAGGTTACTTTATCATCACCTTTACACAGCCAGGGCCATCTGGGAGGAGGGGCTTCAGCTGAGAAAAGACCTCCACTGCATCAGCCTGCAAACAGGTTTATAGACTATTTTCTTAATAAATTGATAACTAATAATTGATAATTGATTCCTGGGCAGGTGGCCCTGTGTTATAAGAAAGCAGAGGGAGCAAGCCAGTGAGCAGCATTCTCCTTGGCCTCTTGCTTCAATTCCTGCCTCCAGGTTCCTGTCCTGATTTTTCCTTTTCCCCTGTTCCCCTGTAGGCTAAATAAACCTTTTCTTTCCCAATGGTGCTGTTGGTCATGGTGTTTACCACAGCAACTGAAAACAAATCAGAACAACTGATAAAAGGTAATTGACAAACCCATATACAGATATTTATATTTATAGCAAGGAGACAATGTAGCTCCAACAGCAGCTTTGGCAGCACCTGATTCTCTAACATCACACATGAGCATGTTACCAATCCTCCCTGCCACACATGCGAAAACCGAGAGCCACATCTGGAAGCTACACCAGTACGTTGCTGTGGGTGCATCATTCAGTGAACGTTTCTTCCCATGGGCAATCACTCATGAATGTAAAAATATAGCTCTCGGGCACTGAGGACCAGCACTTTGAGCAGAGAAGCAATTTAAAAAGCATCTTACCAAAGGAGCAGGGAACGTGGGTTTGAATGTGGGACGTGGTGATACAAAGGTTGAGGCTATACATCAGTCACTAGGGAGAGGCCAACAGGCCACACAGGAACCGAGGGCAGGAACTGAACACACTTAACACTGTGGGTAAGGAGAGCAAGGGTAGGACCAAAGGTCTGTGCCTGAGACCCAATGCCAGCCGAGGCAGAACAGCATCGAGGGTGTCTGGTATCCACTGGAATGTCCTTAACTGAGCTACTCTTGCAACAGCAAGTTATGTCAGTGGGGCCAGCCTCGTCTGATTGAGTACCTATAACAGTAGGTACAGTGAGGCTTGACTGTGATGTTGCCTCTCAGACCTGCCATCCTTTCCAAGAAACAAACAGGATGGATTTTACAGGACCATTCTGATGGTTAGAACAACCACCAAAGATGCTTGTTTTGGCATCCGATGCTTAACAGACTTTTGATTAATGAAAGTTAATAAATATACCATCCCCCAGGCACCAAGCCAAGAGCTTCACAACAGAGGCTCATCCATCTTCCTGTCAGCCAGCTGACAGGTGAGGAGACTGGAGCAAGTGGTTTCAGTACGGTCTCTGGCGGTGCCACACACACCCTTGCTCCAGGAAAGAGGAGCCAGGACTTTGAGAATGCTAGGCAAGGACTGCTACACTAACTTTACCTATACCCCAGCCCACGGTCCTTGCTGATGCTCTGCAACTGCTCTTCCCCCTCCCCTCCTTCCCTCTCCTCCCCTCCCCTCCTTCCCTCTCCTCTCCTCCTTCCCCTCTCCTCCCCTCTTCTCTCCTCCCCTCCCCTCCTTCCCCTCTCCTCTTCTCTCCTCCCTTCCCCTCTCCTCTCCTCTCCTCCCCTCCTCCTTCCTCTCTCCTCTCCTCTCCTCTCCTCTCTTCTCCTCTCCCCTCCTCCCTTCCCCTCTCCTCTCCTCTCCTTCCCTCCTCCTTCCCCTCTCCTCTCCTCTCCTCTCCTCCCCTCCTCCTTCCCCTCTCCTCCCCTCCCCTCCTCCCCCTCTCCTCTTCTCTCCTCACTTCCCCTCTCACTTCTCCTCTCCTCTCCTCCCCTCCTCCTTCCCCTCTCCTCTCCTCTCCTCTCCCCTCCTCCTTCTCCTCTCCCCTTCTCTCCTCTCCTTCCCTCCCCTAACCCTCCCCTCCCCTCTCCTTTTTCTTCCCCACCATGGTGGGAAGTGAGGTTAGTAAACTATGATCTACGGGTTAAGTCCAGCCCCTGGCCTACTTTTTGTTGTTGTTGTTGTTTTGTAAACAAGTTTTACTGGGCCCTGGCTCCATCCACTTGTTCAGGAATCATCTGTGGCTATAGCTGTGGAGCCGAGCACTTGTTGCCTCGAAGCCTGAGCTCCTCATCACCCACCCTTCAACAGAAATCATGTGCGTGTCACAGCCGAGAACAGGGGCTCACAGCAAAGAACATCTAACTACTGGTTTAAACGGAAGTCGTGGCTGCCATGTCTTTGGGAACTGAGTAAACATTTGCTAAAGGCAGAGGTATAATGGTGGGGATGGCAGGTCAGACCTACACTTTCACAGAGAGGGCTGGGCACTGGGGAAGACTGAGATGGTCATCTAAGCTATTACTAAGTTATACTTGTGATGCGTGTGGGCAGAGGGAAGGATGCAGCAGTGTGTGGATTGCATACCAGGAAGAGCCAACTCCCTCAGAAGGCGTCCCTAAGAAACGGCCATTTGAGATGAGGCTGGCAAGCTTCCTGTTCCGGTGAGGGCTCCCTGACGCCACATAAAGCTGAAATGGCAATCCGCTTCCTCCATCCATCTAGCTCACTGTGTGGTGAAAGGAAAGTGGCCCACACAAAGCAGCTCAGTTTTTAACTCTGCCACTGTGGAACCATCAATGTGAAAATCATGTCGTGCTTCCTGGAGGCAACTAGACATCAAAGTGTGACCAGCAGCCTTCCTTAGTCAGCTCTGTTCACAAGGTGTGGACGGTCAGAACTCGAATTGACTGACATTTACTTTTACCCTTGGAGAAGATTCCTTTGAATATAAACAGCCACCCTCCAGACACGCTCTTCTTGTTTCTGTAAAGGCCTGACTGGCTCAGGGGTACCTGCCAGAGTCAAACACAGAGACAAAAACCAGAAAACAAAGCTTTGAATTCCTCTGGTGACAATCATTAGGGAACAAGAAGGGGATTTCAAGATCCTCAAACCTCCAGAGGAACAGCAAGTGTCATGAGTCTGTGTAGTTCCCACCTTGGCCTTCAGAACTCAGTGGCAACGATGCAGAATAGATTTCAGTTTCTAGTACTGCTGTGTGTGTGTGTGTGTGTGTGTGTGTGTATCCATGTCTGTGTTCCTTTGGGCTTACACATCTGACATCACGGATGACACCAAGCAGAAACCATGAATTGTCTTACTATAGACCTTGTCTTACCCTCTTTTTTCCATCAGTCAAGGTGGTTGTCAGTCTACACCTCAGCCCTTGTTCTCAGCACACATTTCCATGTGACGTGACTAATGTTGGGCTGTTGCCTTTCTCTGAATCAACTGCTAGAGTCACAAAGAACTCACGTGAACAGGATGCTGCTCCTGGGATGGGTAACACCGAGGTTATGACGAGGGTCTGACGACCTGTGTTTTCTTTTGTTCTAATACTAGAGTTTCCGGGAGAATGCTCGAATAACAGAACTCACTAACAAGCAGGCAGAGGTGTAGAACTCCGTGCCTGCATTCTGTATCCACGCCCTGCAGGAAAGCCTGGTGGAGAGCACCTCCCATCCAGCCTTCTGCACGGCTCTGCATCTTTCGTTACACCTGTTCACAAGGCAAGAAAAGACTCCACAGCGCAACTTTAACTCATTGTCTGACCCCCACTTATACTTCCTGCGTTTTATTATTAAGAATGACCATCTGTCATAGTTTGAACAGGAACCGAACACTTGGTTGTGCTACTTGGGGACACAATAGAACCTTCAGGAGATAGGACCTATGTGGAAAAAGTTGGTCATGTAAGAGTGGTCCTTGAGGTGTGTATCCAAGTCCTCTTCCTGTTTCCACACTGCCTGGATGCAAGCAGCCACTTCATGTTCCTCCAGCATGCCTTACCAGCCATAATAGACTTTATTCCCTCAAACCTGGGCCAAAACCCCTCTTCCCACAAATTGTCTCTTGTCCTGTGTTTGGTAAATAATGCATTACCATCTAGTTGCTATGGTCATACCTACACCATACTGACACTAGCCAATTATCTGCCAACCCCTACTGATCTATCACGTGCTTCTCTGGTCTTAATCTTCATTACTGACCTCTAACTGACCTCTATATTAAAATGTCTTTTATCTCTGGTTCAAGGTTAGTTCCCTAATCAATTTGTTATCTGCTTTGCCTACCTGTTGGCCTTCAAAAAAAAAAAAAAAAAAGAAAGAAAGAAAAGAAAAGAAAAGAAAGAAAGAAAGAAAGAAATCACATGAGCACACGAATCATATTCATTTTTGAAGAATACATGGTTGAGTGGTGTTTTAAACTTAGATTTATGCTTAACATGGCATAAAATTAAAAAGCAAGTCAATACTGACATAAGACCTAGAAGGTATTAAGTGTAGTTACTGGAAATATCCATAGGCAACAAAAAGCATAATCAGCTGGGCAGTGGTGGCACACACCTTAAATCCCAGCACCGGGGAAGCAGAGGCAGGTGGATCTCTTGAGTTCAAGGCCAGCCTGGTCTACAGAGCGAGTTTCAGAACAGCCAGGGCTACACAAAGAAATCCTGCCTTGAAAAACAAAACAATAAAATAAAGACTGAACAAAACCACACAATCACCACACACTGTAAACGCTTCTCTGATGAGGGTGATGAACGGGAAGAGCTGACAGTTTGCATGTCAAATTATAAACGGGAAGCTGAGAAAGCTGATTCAAAATGGCAAACACCTGTCAACTCTAAAGGCTGCTTCTAGTGACACACGACCTCCAACAAGGCCACTTACCTTCTAAGTCTCCCATTCACTGCCATTAGCTGAGGACCACTTAACTATTCAAATCCCTAAGACTGGGGACGACTTATTTAAGTCCACACTGTGGCCACTAGCAAGTAAACAATGGGGGTACCTGCACTGTAACGGGGGAGGGGGGCCGGCTAATATTTTGAATCCTGATAATGCTTAAGGAAGAAGGAAGGTATGCTGTGAAGATTTCATGTGGGAAGACGGGTCGTGGGGCACCATTATCAGATCTGTTTGGAATGTCCTGCTTAGACTCAATTACCTGATCCATCAATCTTGGGATATCTCTAAGTAGCTGAAAAATGCCTGTGGCCTTTGTCTATGCCTTGGAAAGATAGCAAAGCATGCTTGTGGAGAACAAACCATACCCTACAAATCCGTGGGGGGGGGGGGGCTCGATGCTTGCCTGCTGATGTTTCAGCTTTGAGCCAGAGATGAAAGTCTTCAGGAATGTGATCTCACCAAACCCTGTTATTCCAAGCTCAGCCTTGGCTGGGAGACCAAATGAATGTTCACTACATGATGTGAACGACAATACCCTGACAGAACACAGCCAGCGCGTCTCTCCCTGCCCACACAGTTATCCTAAAGCAAGATATCAATATAGTCCATGCAAATAATACACAGGACTTGACTTCTGTCTTAGTTAGGGTTTCCACTGCTGAGATGAAACACCACAATCAAAAGCAAGTTGAGAAGAAAGGGTTTATTTAGCTTATACTTCCACATGGTAACCCATCACTGAAAGAAGGCAGTACAGGAACTCAAAACAGAGCAGGAACCTGGAGGCAGGAGCTGATACAGAGGCCAGGGTAAGCCTACTTACTGGTGTGTTCCCTTCTAGCTTGTTCAGCCAGCTTTCTTATAGCACCCAGGACCCCAGGGCAGGGGTGGCACCAACCCCAATGGGCTGGACCCTCCCCCATCAGTCAGAAATTAAGAAAATGTTTCACAGGTTTGCCTATAGATCATATCGAGGCATTTCCCCTTTTGAGGGTCCTTCCTTTCCAGTGACTCTAGCCTGTGTCAAGTTGACATAAAACCAGTCAGCACACCTTTCCTATGTAAACTCAGATGAGAAAGCAAACACATGAAATCAATATCAACCGACACATTCGGGAACGCACAGCAATCACCCACTAGCGACCCCTTGTCAAAGAGAACTTAAATAAAGACAGGGCTAGAAACGGTGGAATCATGACGCAGTTTGGGAAATAGAAGGGATGTTAGGCCAAACTGTTGAAAATCACAAAATTTAGTCAATTATTTCATAGTCTTAACACCTTAAGGGCTTTGATACACCCATATGTCAAAATACTGTTATGAAAAGATGGACGGCTACTCAGAGTGTCTTTAAGCTGTGAGCACTCACTCGTGATGTTGCTAGGAATTATGATATATACTGAAATACAGTTTTCTAAACAGGGTTTTAAAAACAGGACAGTTGGAGTTTTATAACTTCATGAGTTTTCACTTCATGCAATGAGTTTGTGGAAATTCAAACTTAGGCTGATAGTTTTTCAAAACCCATCCGATGCTATCATTTGCCTATGGCAAAATTAATAGAATATTTTCCCTATAAGCCTGAAGGCTTAAAAGACACTGCCCCAACTTCTGGATGAAATGGGCTCAGAGGCTCCTGGGACGCCAAGCATGGAGAAGGGCAGTTTGATGATTCCCAAGGAGTGTGTGTGAGGAAGCAGCACCAGGCTAGCCCTCCGAGCTGCCCAGAGTGCTGACTTCCACTACCGAGTATCCTGTCCTTTCCTGGAGAGGGCTGTGGTTTATTTGAAATAGTGAGGCTACAGTGTTTCTGGAGCGGGTAACAGATGGCACAGAGTTGAAGCTCAGCTTTGTTAGATTAATAAATGTGGCACTTTTGGAAAAAAATAATGGAGAAGAAAACCCTCCCTGAATGTGGGCCAGGGCCCCAAACTAAACAAAAAGAGATAAGCCCATTGCCTTACCCTTCCTCACCACAGCGAACCTTATTCTCAAACCTTTCCGTCCCCATGAGGTGCTGGTTGTCGAGTGTTTTGTTACAAACACAGGAGTTGCTAATACACAGACACACTCAGCACCCTGAGATGAGGTTTGATAGCCCCGCTTTGCTCCTGACTGAGAAGACTCTCATCTCAGACTGTCAGTCACAGGTTAAACTACTCCCAAAGGAAATAGCACAAAACCTATAGAAGCTGGCGTGAGCCTTGCTTCAGGCTCCTATATGTTAAAGAAAACGGCTCTGGGACAGACACACATACTCACTCTGGGACACGTAATGGCTCTCTGAAGCCTTGTCTCCATGCCCATCGTATTCCCTGCTGGACAGCTGCCTGTTGGCTGTCTCCAGTCGGTCTACAAAGGAGAAATACGCCCAAGTCATGACACAACAGAGAAATGCAGACCGTGAAGAGCTGTATGTGATGAGAAGGATGGTCAGGAGGGCCTCAGGATGAGCAGTTTGGACAATACTGTACTCTCCAAGTTATCCTGAGAAAAACCGTGGGGGCTGAGAAGATGACTAGGCCAGTAAAATTCATTCTGAACAAGCCTAATGACTGGAGTTTGATCTCAGCGCTCTTACGAGAACTGCAATGGTGGCATGCATCTGTAACCCAGCTCTGGGAAATGGAGACAGGAAGATCCTCGGGGCCATCCTCCTTGTTGCATCAGTCAGCTCCAGGTTCATCAAGAGATATAAGTCAGGTGAGGCTGACAGCTAACCATGAAGGCCGGACTATGTGGGTTCAGTTCCCAGACCCACAGAAAAGACATATGCAGCGGTTGGCATCTGTAACCCTAGGCCTCTTGTAGAGAGATGCTTTACAAGTTCATAAGCCAGCTAGCTTGGGGCATTAAGTATGGCAGAAATAACATGACCCTGATTCAAGCAGGTAGAGAAAGACACACACACACACACACACACACACACACACACACACACACTCACACACTCACGTAACAAAATTAGGAGAACGGCCAAGGAAGACACCGGACAATGACGGCAGAAGAGAGCAAGGCATACCTCGGAGATCTCTGTTGAAGTCATGAAGTCTCCTTATCTCCCCTTCCAGCTTGTTCCTCATTGCCTTGTCCAGAGACTCACGCTTGGTGGTGGACTTGACTAGGCTCTCATAGGCTTCTGAGATACTCTGCAGCTCTTTTTCAAACTGTAAGAGAGGCCTAGCATTAACCCGGCATTTGTGACAGGGCCTCCGTGATGCTGCCCGTCTGACACCCTGAGTATGAAGTGGCATCTCTATGGAGATCTTTCTGTGCCTCAGCCTTCACATTGCTTCAGTGATCAGTCTCCTAAGTCTGGTCCTGCTGTCTAACATCACCCAGTGAAAGTCTCTCTCTGCTAACAGAAGGAAGGTAGAAGGCGTAACTGAAGTATCCCCTTTAAATGTTATTTACTTAATTGCATATTATTTACATGGCTTTGTGTGCTTCCACACACGCTCGCGTGTGCGCACGCACGCATGTGCATACACACACACACACACACACACACACACACACACACACACACACACCATGTGTGTCAGTACCCATGGAGTCCAGTAGAGGGTGTTGGACCCCCAGAATTCCAGGCAGATGCAAACTACCCAATATGGGTACTGGGAACTCAGGTCCTCTGCAAGAGCAGCAAGTACTCTTAACCATTAAGCCATCTCTCCAGCCCCCTAAATATCTTTGTGCCATCATGTATAATGATTAATGAAGTTTCAATTCCACACAGAAAGAAATTAAGGTGGGGAGAACTTAAGCATTCCAACCAAAACTCAGATTTCTAGACTTAGAACACAGCACTCTTTCCAGAGAGCCTTCCCCTGTCTCTGTGCCAGGCTGGGCTTCACCACTGAGTGCTGTCTGTCAAAAAGCTGTACCGAGAACCAATGCACGTCAACCTAACTGTGAACAGATACACAGCAGAAAACCTTTTCATGGAGAGGAACTGCAAGGGACTCAGTAGAAACCGCACGTGTGAGTTTATTTGCTCATATTCTACCAAATCAAGGATACGAATTGTGGAACCTTTAGCCTTCTGCAAGGACAGCTCAACAAGAAGCTGTGCAGTTTCCAAGGGACTATCTACAACTTCTAACACAGTGTTGTGCAGCTCAGGGCAGACTGGATGACAAGACAGGCAAGATATGGGACCATCCTAGATGCCCATCCAACAGACAGATGGGCAAAAATGTGATTTAATAATATATATGTATGGATGGATGTCGGGGGAGTTTACCTAATTGTTAATTGGATAAATAAAGGCAGCAAAAACAAATTGCTGGGCAAAAGAGAAGGCGGCATTTCTGGGCAGGTCTGGAAGGGAAGGAGGGAGAGGGTGGGAGTCAGACCAGACCGGGGAGTGGATAGGAGGTACAGACATGTAGGTTTCTTGGGGCACTGATAGTTTGTGGCCTCCACAGTCAATGGCGAGGGCCATGGAGGATGGGGCAGGATACTTTTCACCCAGCTTTTGAGTTGTTTGGTCAGTTTTAAAATATTAAGTCTCCAGTGTTGGCAGTGGAGGTGCTGGATGTTGGCATGTCTTGTGCCCAGGAGAGCGGGATGGACCGTCACCCTGCAGCCCATGCTTCTGCTACTATCAACTGCAAGTTTAGCTTGAGTTAAGGCATTTAACTTAGTTACTGCTGGTTTGGAATGTCTTTGTAAGAGTAGGGCTGGCACCAAGGCAGAGTGTGGAAGGCTAGGAGATGGGGGCCTCACTCACCGTGTTCCTAGGGATTTTTATTCACTCTTCAGACATGACACTAACACGTGCCCCTCAGCTGCTGAGCGAGCATTTGTGGCTTGTACATTGCAGAACAGGCCAAAAGCTTATGATGTGACCCATCTGAAAATAAAGTTTCTTGAAATTAAAAGAAAAAAAAAGTCTCCAGTGTTTTCCTTTCACAGGGCTAAAGGAAGCTAAGGCGGCCACTGCTGGCTCCGGGCAGGGAACAATCAGAGACCATGAGCAAAATCATATGTCATGACACAATATATGAAGCTTATTTTGTAAGCTGACCAAAAAAATAAAATAAAATAAAATAACTGAAAGAGCCCAGCACACATGGAAGCTTACAGCAGGTGACTGCTTACTGCAGAATCTTAAGCCAGGGCTAAGAGGCACTTGTGCCTTCGCCCTGGTCACCAGAAGACTAGAGCCTTGTTTTCAGTCCTCCCCTGTAGTAGACAGGTCATCCAGGTGGGGTGGGGCTGAGGGAGCAGGTTCCTTTGCTACCACGTGCTTCTCCTGTAGGAGCTGCTTCTCCCTTTGTCCCACTCTTCAACAAGGCCCTTCTGTTTCTTCCAGAGCTTTCATGAGTGGCCAGTGTGTCCTGAATTGTGTTCATAGAGTGGCTGCCAAGGATCCTGCTTCCTTTGAATTGCATTCAAAACAGGAAGTGCCTACACAGGCCGTCAGACTCATAAGATTTCTGCGCTACATCCTCGTGGCTCAGGACTGAAACCCGAGCATCTCGTGGTCTCCTGCCAATGACAGTCCATTATTAGCCCTCTTTCCCAGGACCCATCAAGTTACCTTAGCATGTCACGTACCTTGTGGAGCTTGTCAGCATTGTCATAGCAGCCCCGAAGCTCCTGGTGAAGCACACGGTTCTCCTCTGTGAGGATCTCTACCATTTGTTGAGCTCGCTCCACAATCGCAAAAGCATCTGGTCCAAGCTGCTGGCTGGGGGAAGCCGGTGGGGGCTGTGGAGCCGCCAGGCTCATGGGAAGTGGAAGAGGCAGAGAGACGGAGTGCAGAGGACCACTGATGGAGGAAGTCTGGGAGGACATGGGGCTATGCTGCTGCACCGTGGATGGAAAAGGCAGCTGGCAGGGGCGGCTGCAAGGAAGAGAGGACCAGTCATCAGACTCCAGAGCATGTACAGGAGAAGAGGGAAGGCCACGCCCTTCCTCACACTCTGATAAGCAGCAGGTTTAGGCTCAGAGGTATTTATTTATCTTATCTCTCTCAATAGGAAGACAATGGGCAGGGCAGATCAGGTCTCTGCTCTCCAGATGAGACAAGCAAGCCAAGTTGAAAGTGGAGTCTTATTCTCCAAAGGACAGAGATTTGGAGAAGTTATTTCTGTGTGAGAGGTCAGGGCAACTGTCTCTCAACATCTGGAAGGCGGTCAAGAAAGTACCTGGGATTTGGATGGAAGGGTGAAGTCGGGGAAAGATGTACTTTGGACAGGAGAACTGGCTGGTGCACAAGACCTATGGCAGGAAATAGCATCATCCAGCAGCAGTCAGCAGCAGCCAGCAGCAGCCAGCAGCAGCCAGCAGCAGCCAGCAGCAGCCAGCAGTAGCCAGCATCAGCCAGCATCAGCCAGCAGCAGCCAGCAGCAGCCAGCAGCAGCCAGCAGTAGCCAGCATCAGCCAGCAGCAGCCAGCAGCAGTCAGCAGCAGCCAGCAGCAGCCAGCAGCAGCCAGCATCAGCCAGCATCAGCCAGCAGTAGCCAGCATCAGCCAGCAGTAGCCAGCATCAGCCAGCAGTAGCCAGCATCAGCCAGCAGTAGCCAGCAGCAGTAACTGGAAGAAAGCACACTATACAAAGCACTCCCAGCGGCAGCAGTGTGGTGGTGCACAGGGTAGTAGAGTGAATGCAAGCTGCAGTCACACTTTCTTTCTTTTTTTAATGACTTCAGTTTTTATTTCACAAATGTTGCTGTGCCTGGAGTTTGCATTTTTGTTTTTCAAATAATAAATATAACTTTTAAAAAACAACTTTATCTTTAAAAAACAGAGATAAATGTACAGATTTTTTAAAGCATTTTTGCATAAAACTATATGAATATATTTCTGCTGGTACTTGTTTTTTTTAAAGGTTTGATAGTATGCATACGGAAGCATCAGTCCTTGGGGGGCGGGGGGAGTGTATAACATCCTCTCAGAGTGGGGAACGCCTAGACCTTAAATCATTAATAATTCAAGAGCTAAGAATATAGCCTTGTGGCAATTTTTGGTATTGAAAAATCATTATGTTTAGTCTTTACAGACCAAGAAAACTTTGGCTATTTCCATGTTACATTTTGTTTTACATGTACTTTACGCAGCCACACTTCCTTAAGAGGCACACAGAGGCCAGTGCGGGCTGCCTTGTTAGGAGTGATGTGCTGAGAGAGAGCTCAGTGTACCAGGCAAAGCCTGTAAGTCTGGGTATGGTCTGGGAGGAACTGTTTTGTGTATATGAAGGATGAAGAAAAAAAAAATGCAGGAAAATAAAATATTTCTAGATGTGGGGCTAAGCAAGAAATGGTCAGGGAGTGCCACTTAATTAAACAGGAAGGTTTGAGCAAAGGACTGATCCGGGTTCTGAGGTCTAAATATCCAGACTTCAAACCTAGCCCAGTGATAAAACACACAACCGTACCTGGTGCTGGATTTCAACTCAGAATCATAAATTTCTGCCTTTGGTGTTTACTCCCCTCCCCCAAATTCTTCACTATTCTGTCAGCCTGTTTCATGAGAATCACCACGTTTTCTTTCAAGCTAAGTCAGGCGGCACAGGAGCGGCCGACGCAGGAGCAATCATAAATGTTGACTCAGGTTCTCCATCCCTGCTGTCTCTCTAGGTTCACCCTTCTTGTTGCTCTCTACTTCCGGGTCTTGGAACTGGAGGAGGTGATGAGAATCGACTGTAGTACAGCTTTGAGTGTTGGCACAGGCCTGTACTCCCAGATCTCAGGAGGCGGAGGCAGGAAGATGACCGACAGTTCAAGGAGAGCCTGCGCTACATATCAGCTACAGGACAGCCTGGGCTAAAGAGTAAGACCCTGGCTCACAAAATAAATAGAAAATTTAAAAACCTGGCATCATCCAAAACTGCCTAGCATTGTTGTCAAAGGGTGAGCCTTCCAGAGAGTGTCACATGTGTCACCCACAGTCAAAGGTCACAGCACTACCCCAGTTTTCCACCAGGAGGTTACTAAGACCTACAGATTTCCTCTTGAGTGACTGTCATGGCCGCCAGTTGATGAGCATATGTCACAGCTGTGACACCTCGGAATGCCAGCTCCTTGTAACTAAGTGTCAACTGCTACAAGTTCAAGGGTCTTCTTAAGGATCTTAACCTTCCCGGAGATGACCAGGGACTGATCCAGGCATATGACACCACAGTGACTAACCTCAGGCCTTGTTTACTAACATCAGACTTTCCCACCCAGCCTCAGGAGATGTTCCAAGGTGAATCTCCTTCCCTCTTGAGTTTACGAGTTCCTTCTCCATGTCATTCTAATCTAACTGGGTCTAAGCTTCCTTTCCTGGTCAAGGTAAAGGCATTTTAGAGCACCATATAGTTCATTATTCCATATGTGACATTCCCCCACTCCTCTTTCATCCATGCAGAAAAAAACAACAAAAGCAAAAAGAAAAAAAAAATCAGCTGGACCCTGAAGCATCTTCTTCTCTCTCTATGAACACTATAAAACCACTTAGCCTTTCTTTAGACTAAGATCTGTGCCCATTCCAATTGCTGTCCTATACAAGAGTGTGCAACCCCATCACAAGACCAGACAGATTGTGAGTTCTGTTGACTCTTTTTCCCCAAGTCATGAAAACTATCAAGCATGGACCCCCCACACAACTGACTTATTGCTCATGGTGACCTAAAGGCCAGTGGATCCTGCAGTGCATTTTACACAGAAACAGGATATTTTAGAAAGGGCCCAACACTCCAGTTGCAATGGTGACTTCAAAGACTGATGCTCCTGCTCACAAGGCGTGAGGGTAATGAAACGGCTGCCCTTGGATGGACTGGAGGTAAGGGTGGGGTTCCCGTCTGAGGTTTACTTAAATCTGGACTTGAGTCCACTGAGTGAACACCACCTCATCAGTCCTCCCTTCCTGATCAGAGGAAAGTCAAGGGGAAAGACAGAAATCAGATGATGAGATCCTGATGCCTACCTAATGCCTTCAAAAGGCTGTAAGAATTCGGTGGGGGTGGTCCACATTAGGGGTCTTGTACCAATCAACCAAGCAGCTCTGCCTCTGCTCTTCACCCAGGAGAACTTTCCAGAGAACAATGCCTGTACTGAGATGGATGATAGTCAGGCAGGAGAGAAAATCTCCATTCCTGAAGTCCTCTCTGGCAGCCAGGGCTTTGGACTCTAAGAGGTGAACCAGGTGGGACTGGGCTAGTGTAAGGAGCAGCAGGGAGGACAGGTAGGCACATGCACACGCACTGCAGTGCCAAGGCACAGCCTGCCCTCAGCTGAGACAACATAACTGTGGGCCACCACTGGAATAAACACTTATGGAGACCAAAGAGGGAAGAGGCCATGAGAGTCAGCATCAGTAAAGAGGGAAAGAGACCATGGCAGTCAGCATCAATAAACGATTTAATTCTAGGCTGTAACTGACAATGGTAGAGCATGGTAGAGCATCCAGCCTGGCACACACCCCTAGACAGTGCCAGCTCACAGAGCCAGGCATGGAGTATTCATGAGAAGCTCTCGAAGCTTTACTTATGGCGAATATCTGCTAAGCACTCCCTACATCCAGCCACTGTAACATACATCTAGCCTGTGTTACACACGGTATCCTGACCTTTATAAAATAAGTATCAGGCTGATGAGATGGCTCAGTGGGTACAGGCGGCCCACCACCAAGGTGGACAACCTGAGTTTGTTCCCTGGTCCCACATGGTGGAAGCCGAGAATCAACTCCCATAATCTGTCTTCTAGCACTCACATATACACCAGGGCATGTGTGCCACTGCACACGTGTGTGACCCTCCCCCCACTCCATATCACTATTTGTCTATTTGAATTTAAAAAGAAGCACAGAAGGCAACCTCCAAAATACAGAGAAGCAACATACAAGAGAGTCAGATGTGTCATGTCTGTAGAGAGCATCTACCCCACATTCGCCAAGGGCTATTGTCTATAGACACCTCCTCGAGTTACCAAGCACTCACGCTGGCATGGCTGGCCCAGTCCCAAAGGACACAGGCTCAGAAGGTCAGGCAGGTCCGGCTCCTTAAATGACCAACAGAACCTTAATTTACCAACTTTACTTAATTTTCTATCTAACAGACTGTTTTTTCTTAACACATCTGAATAAGAATTAGAACTAAGAGGCCTCTCATCCAGGAGGCCACGGTCAGGTAAGACACAGGGCCTGCAGGATCTGCAGAGGTGTCCAGCAAGATACAGGAGCACAGAGGCTGGCTCCGTCAGTGCTGGCCTGGGCCATGTCCTCAGAATGTGTACCTGATTCTCCCCTCTCAACTTCCAAGTAGTTTTAATCACTCCTGACAACCCGCCACTTCGGCCTTACGCTCTCTCTACTCTCCAGTTCACACTTTAATATTACTTAATGTCCCAAGCCTCTTCTCCTACCTACTTGTTAGTGTGCGACCTTTCCAAGGACAGGAGCTGATGACTCGGCAACTTGAGACTCATTTCTGTTAACTGATTTAGTTCCCACCTCTGAGACCAAGTTGGATCTATTTGCTTGATTGCTTTTCAAAGAAGAGACAGTCCTTTGGCAGAGTGCGTTGAAGGAGATACCCCTGCCAATCAGACTTACTCAGACTATGGAGTCATAGTAACACAGTAACAGGGACTCTGCCCTTCTTCTGTGTGGAGTGGTCACAAAATTGGACTAATGGTGGTCCTGGGTTTGGGAAAACAGGCTGTTAGTAACATTTGTTCCTCTCGAAGTATACCAGTCTTCATAAGCATAATTAAATAAGTTTTACATCCTACCTGCTAATAGGTGTGTCGTGAGCATCACTGATCTCATCTGCTTCTCACCAACCTGGGCATCCACTGTTCCCATACCATTATTCTAGTTCATACGTATGCAGATTAAGCTCCCAGGATTTATGGGACAAACCAGAGATGTGACATTCCGTACAAAGTTAAGAACACTTCCCAAAGCACACATGCCCACCACACCAGGGCCCCTCACTCAGCACCAAGGAATGCAGGGAGAGTCTGAGCAGCTCGGGTGCTGCAAATACACATTAAGACCCGTCGCCCTCAGACCTCACTCCAGTATGTCCAACTGCAACAGAAACAGAGGCTGCTGAGCCCTTGCATGTGCTGCGGGTAAAGACTTGAGAAAGAAAACACCGGATGGATTTATATTACGTGCTCGCAGAAAGATGATCCTTTCGAAGCCTGGACTGAGTAAAGAGTGTGGGAATTGTGCTGTCCGGGTGCATGTCTAGGTGCTGCAGACACTTTGTTAGTGGGGATGTGTGCATGGAGACTTGGCTGCATGTGTGTAGAAGCCACACACATACCAGGTGTCCTTCCTGAATCACTCTCTGCCTTCATTTCTTAAAACAGTCTCTCAATGAACCTGAAATGCGAAGATTCAGCCCGGCTAGCTGGCTGCTTCAGGCATCCTCCTGCCTCATTCTCCCAGTGCTGGGGTTACAGGTAGGCCCCATCATGCCAGGTTCTAGGGATGCAAACTAAGACTTTCAAGTTGTGCAGCAAGGCACATTACTGGGTCATCCCCTTAGCACAAAAATGCTTCCTATATGTTTTAAGTGAATCAGCAAACAGACTCTAAATACACTTCATATGTATCTGTTAGTATTTTAAAAAAGCACTGGAAAGGTGGTTCAGTGGTTAAGAGCACATTCTGCTCTGGCAGAGGGCCAAAGTTTGGCTCACTGCTGTCTCATATCTGCCCAAAACTCTGGTTTCAGATCTGATGCTATCCTCTACTCTCTGAGGGGCAAACACACACACACACACACACACACACACACACAGAGAGAGAGAGAGAGAGAGAGAGAGAACACACACCACAAACCACACATGTACACACTACATACTACACACACACAAAGACACACATACATATACATACATACCACACACACACACACACACACACAGACACACACACACTACACAATTTTACAAATAGAAAGGTGTTAAAATAACTGTCAAAATGTAAAAAACAAAATAAAAGTAATTGTCCAAAACAGCGTGTATAAATGGACTAGCCTCTAAATTACAAAGCCCAGTTTCTCAAAATGAGTTCAACTAAACTAATTCTTAACCATGAAAAGAAACTTGATGAATACTCTAAAGCTTTAGATATTCTAGTATGTTATATCACAAACTAATATAAGCCAAAATTAATAGAGTTTTAAAATAAAAAAAATATTATGAAAGGATCTACTAGAAATTTTTACAATACACACATGCCCATACAAGATTTACATTTTGTCGTTGTTGTTTGCTTTTTGGTTTTTGAGACAGGGTTTTACTATGTAGCCCTGACTTTCAAGGAACTCACTTGGAAGACCAGGTTAGCCCTGAACTCAAGAGAGATCCCCCTGTCTCTGTCTCCCAAATGCTGGGTTAAAGCCATGCACCACCACTGCCCAGCTTCTATTGCATTTTTTATTGACTTTGCATACATGCCTATGTGTGTGTGTATATATGCACGCATGTACATGTACGCCCATCATGGCACATGAACAGAAGCCAGAGATACAATTCAGGTAAGTAGGCTTGGTGGGCAGTGCCAGAACTCAGTGGTATCAGAGAACTTTGGTAAATGTCCATCTGTCCTTACATGACCAGGAACAGGCAGAGCGGGAACTGCAGGCTACATTCTGTACACTAGGTTCTGTATGTATCTACAGGTCAGTCATTACAAAACATGGTTTATCTCAGTGACAAACAACAGGAAATAAAAACGAATGGGTAGACAGATGAAGAATGTGACAAAATAATTTACAGAAGAGAAAGTTAAAATACCAAATATATATTTTCCAACATCAACATGAACAGAAATAACAAACTGAAACAAGTTCTGAGTGTGTCTGGAATATGTCTGTACGACAAGCTTTTATGCAACCTGTTTTTAGTTTCTCATGAATACTCATGGCACTCCAGTTGGGTTTAGTTTATTATGAAAGCTAATCATACTACACAGCTCAAGCTGGCCTTGAGCTACAAAGATGCCCAAGGTGACTGTCTCCAATTAGGGGAACTAGGGCTCTTTGTTTTGTCTTTTTTTTTTTTTTTTCTTTTTGCTATTTATATAGGATATATGTAGCTTTAAAAAAAATTCCTACTATGGTCTCTCTTCATTGTTAACTTGACTGGATTTGGAGTCACCTAGGAGACAGACCTTTGTGTGTGTCAGTGAGGAAGTTTCCCAGTTAGTTTATCTAAGGAGAGGCCCACCCTGAATGTGGGCAGCACTGTCTACACAAGAGCCCCAGACTGAATAAAAGGAATAAAAGGTACAACCAAACTCCTGTGTTCATCTCTTTCTGCTTCCTGACAGTGCATGTGACCACCCACACGTGACCATCCACATGTGACCACCCACACGTGACCACCCACACCTCCCCCACCATGATGTCCTCTTGCTAAACCAGGAGCCAAAAATAAACCTTCGTTTCCTAAGTTTCTTCTCAGTTAACTGTCAGGATGAGGAGAAAATAACTAAAATAATAATTCTCACCTAAGTAATGCATGTATATTTCATAAAAATTAGAAAAAAGCTAAATAATCACCACTGTTATTTTAGTAATTAAGAAAAAGAAACAATGAGATAAAATAATAAAAGACCACAGAAAAGAAAGAAGTCACACGTTTAAAGTGCCTTGTGACAAACTATTTTCTTGAAGCAGCCTAGTGTTCTAAAAGTATTAAAACAGGCTGAACTTAAAAAGAAAACTGGAAAAAGTCAGTATTTTTTTTCTTTAGAGGATAAACTAGCAGAATAAACATACATAGACACATATGTAATTGCTACAGTAAACAGTTTATGATCATGTAAGGAAGTAATGCTGTTGGTTATAAGAAAAACACAGACGAAGAACAGGGGTGTGACATATACCCTTAACCCCAGTCACTGAAGAACAGGGGTGTGACATATACCCTTAACCCCAGTCACTGAAGAACAGGGGTGTGACATATACCCTTAACCCCAGCCACTGAAGAACAGGGGTGTGACATATACCCTTAACCCCAGTCACTGAAGAATGGGGTGTGACATATACCCTTAACCCCAGCCACTGAAGAACAGGGGTGTGACATATACCCTTAACCCCAGTCACTGAAGAACAGGGGTGTGACATATACCCTTAACCCTAGCCACTGAAGAATGGGGGTATGACATATACCCTTAACCCCAGTCACTGAAGAATGGGGGTATGACATATACCCCTAGCCACAGCCACTGAAGAACTGGGGTGTGGCATATACTCCTAGCCCCAGCTACCTAATTGGCTGATTGAGGCAGGACTGCTTGAGCCCAGGAGGTCAAGACCAAGGTGGGCAACAGGACAAGAACTCTCTCAGAAATACGCTAAATAAACAGACAAGAAGGGGAACTGGGGCTCTGCAAACTGAAGGAGCAGAAGTCCCCACCTGTTGGTCCTGCAAACAACCCTGGGTCTCATAAATACCCAAATGAAAACTGGACTTAACTGAATTCAGAATCTCTGCTATGTGGGTGGGACTCCGGCCCATCTGTCTAAAGGAGTTGCCCTGCTGTGCATTGCAGCTGGGGCTGTGTCGGGTTTCCTGGGAAACTGACCTGAACTTGACCCTAGCTCTTTAAAATTCCCACACCGCAGAGCTATTTCCCAGGACACACAAGGCACTACACTTAATGTCATATTGCCTAAACGCTGTGGGCTGTGGGCATTGCTGAAATCTCTCTCTCTCCCCTCTCCTCCCCCTCCTCTCTCTCTCTCTCCCTCTCTCTCTCTCTTTCTGAGAAGGGTCTAATATAACCTTGGCTAACCTCGAACCTGCTAGGCAGCCAAGGATGACCTTGTCTGAACTACTGACTTTGCTGCCTCCATCTCCAAGTTCTAGAATCACAGGTGTGCGCCACAGAGTCTGGCGGACACACCGGAGTCCTGGCGATAAGTTTGGCATATACGGTCAAACTTACTTATATAAATGAGGCTTCATGGCCTCATTTTCACTAAGGGAAAGGAATGGTTTTAACGAAGCAGCCAAGGGTTTAGTTCACCCACTAATTCCAAATATTGGTTCATTTTCACTGTATAAGCTACAAATCCTAATTCACCATTTCAGAAGCACACACTCCCCAGATTTCTCCCTTTTCCAGCTATTTCTATTATCTTGTAATATATCACTTGCCAAAGAAGGTCCTGGCCCTCAGTCAGACCGGCCGTTTATTGCACACCTCTGCACACGCTCCTGATAAACTCTCCTTGCTCAGGTTTCCCGTTGTAATTGTTCACTGGTCACATGTGGTCCTGAGCTCTCCTCCCACCTGGCTATCCCTCCTCCATGGAATGTCACTTGCCATGTTCCCAGAGGGTGACCATCTTAGTTAGGGTGCCCTAATAAAACACCATGACCAAAAGCAACTGGGGTGGGGGGAGGATTTGTTTCACTTACAGTTCTGTTTAACAGTTTTTTTCCCCCAAAAGAACTTAAGACAGGAGCTCACATTGAGCAGAAACCTGGAGGCAGGAGCTGATGCAGAGACCATGGAGGGGTGCTACTTACTGCCGTGGTCTCCATGGCTTGCTCAGCCTTTCTTATAGAACACAAGACCACCAGCACAGGGGTGACCCCACAGTGGGCTGGGCCTTCTCCTATCAGCCACAATTACAAAAATGTCCTACAGGCTTGCCTACAGCCAGATAGTATGGAAGCATTTTCATAATTGAGGTTCCCTCCTGTCAGATGACTAGCTTGTATTGAGTTGACATAAAACTAGCCAGCACAATGATCCTGTATATTACTGTACACACACACACACACACACACACACTCACACACACTCATACACACTCTCTCACACACATTCACACACACACACTCACACACACTCATACACACTCTCACACACTCTCTCTCACACACATACACTCACACACACACACTTATACACACTCAAACACACACACACACTCACACACACACACTCACACACACACACACACACACACACACACACACACACACCAGGATATTTCTAGGGAGAAAATGTATCTTGATAAAGAGTACAGTTGCTGCACGGGTGGTGGTGATGTCATGCCTCTTACAGGAAGCAAGAAGCCAGCCTTGTGCAAAGAAAGCCGCAGCCCCTGGCTTCTCAGAGCCTGAGACAGAAGGCTGTGGCCAAACACAACCATCTTCTGCTTTACAGATATCTACCTACCAAAAGTCAAGTTGGTCCAGCCACAGATGGGCAGAACTGTCAGCAAACACTTGCCAGGCGCTCCTGCCTCTCTGCTGAAGAGGCTCCACAGGGCCATGCTGAAGGGCAGAGAAAACACCCCAGGCTCAGCAGGCCGAGAAAGGCTGAGAAAGGCAATCAGAGCCTTTCCACACAGTCGCTACCTTCTCTTCCTAAGGGGGTTCTTACCAAAACAGACACTGGTCTAAAGTAAGTGCTGACCACATTCTGGGACAAACTAAGACTAAAGAGCCTCACCTCAGATGAGAACCAGCCACAGACACTGCTGCAGGCGTGTCCGACCAACACAAAACTGTAAGCAGATTTCAAACAATGGGACTTTTGCTTTCTTCCTCCACCCTGCCAAAACTGACTACATAGTTCCTGAATGTGAACTTCGTGGCTGACATATTTCCATATCAAGAGGTTAGATGCTCCTGCAGTTCACAGCCTGAAGCTCCCTGATAACTTAAGTTTGCTCCCATTGTCTTCTGGGAAATCCAGAGGAAGGAGGAGTCTGGTGCGATTCTATAAACTAATTACAAATTTTAGAGGAAGGCAGGTCAGGTACAAACTTACGTGTGTTTTCCGAGCATGTACAGTCACTGAGTCCTTAACTGGGGAAAGGGCCATGTGTAGCAAAGGGCTCTGGGCTTTTTACGGCTCCTGGACCACCAAGCTGTTGGCCATGACTTGGTTACTGGACCCTCTCTCTTTTGTCAGGTTTAGCCTACATAAAAATGGGCTTTTTAATAGAACCTCTTTTTTTTTTTTTAAGTTTCATTTATTTTTATTTTATGTATATGGGTGTTTTGTCTGCCTGTTTGTCTATGGACTTCATGCATACAGTACTCATGAGGCCAAAAGAAGGAGCTAGGTCCCCTGAAACTGGAGTTACAGACAGTTGTGAGCCACCACGCAGGTGCTGGGAACTGAACTGAGGTCCTACATGGTAAGAACAGCGATGCCTTTCGCCACTGAACAATCTTCCTACTCCTTAGCCCCATTTCTTAAAGTTGTAAACGTTAGGGAACATAACCCACACTGGGAAGTCCTTGGGAAAACCGCATCCCTGCTGCCAGGTTCATGATCATACACCGAGCTGCAGCGTGCCAAGCACCTGTAATGGAAAACTCCTAAGGTATCAGAGAAAGCAGGTTTTTGTCTTATTTTATACATGGTCCTGATTAAAGTATATAAATTATAGGAGCAAAAACATTTTCAAGATTGATAATGTCTAGCTAGTAAGTCCCGTGTTTTACATGTTAGTGGTTTGCTGGGAAATAGGAGATCAATATGAAATTTTTAGCAGCTCTAATTTTTCATTTTCATTTTTAACATAGAGCTCTTTGGGGGGAAAAAGAGGACTACATCTTGACTAATATACTCTAAACTGCTCTAGCAGAGAAACCCAACCATCCCTGGAATTCCTTGGTGCCTTCGTTTTCATCAGCAACACAACACACACTACACAAGACAAGTCACCACAGAGTGAGTCGGAATTAATAACAAACGTTTGCTTTGGAGGTGGAGAGTGTCATCATCCTCAACAAGAACGGCCCAGGTTGTTCTTGTCCCCACAGTGACCCACTTTCAAACCAGATGAAGACGAAGCATTAGGAGCAGAGGAAGGCCGGAAGTGCATCCTTGAAGCTGCCCCAGGGCCAGCCCTCTGTTCTCAGCACTTCCCTCCATGGCCACTTGAGCTCCTTCACAGAAGGGGCCATGATGCTGTAGGTCAACTATGCTTGGCCCAGTGGCCGCTCTCATGAGTTTACAGAGGAGTTAAAGGGGATAAATAAAATCAACCACCAGAGCAGGCAAAGAGCTCCGAGAGGCTTGGACCCAGACCCTCAGTCTCCTCCCAAAGTGAGGTATTCTTCATACTCTTCAGACTTGTCTCAAAGCATAATGGGTTGGGTCAAATTGCTGGGTATCTATTAGATCCTAAGAAGGGCCTCTTGTAGCATCAGGCAGAAAGATGGGCAGGGACCTCAGTCAGGGTCCACCCTGATCTGCGAGTCTATATTGCCACGTGCAGTATGCAGCCAATAGCCTATAGCTTCCTAAATTATCACTGTTGGTGACAGACAAACAACCACAGAAAAGGGAATGGCCCAGTGAGTTTCTGAGGAGCACTGCTTACCCCTTGGGTGGTATATGACACTACACACCACAGAATCTCAGGTTCAAACCCCAGAGTCCAGGCTCTGCTAACCATGTGTGGAGCAGGCTGTGTGTAGAAAAGGTGGTTTACCTAGCCAACCAAAGCTGTGCTGCTGGAACCAGGCTGCACTCACCAAGTGGCCTTACAGCCCTGGGGCCAAGCACAATGGCCTGTTACATCTCCTAAGACATGTTGACAGGCGTGTCAATTCCAGTACCAAGCTTCTCAGGGCACTCTAAACCCTCGGAAATTTCTTTTCCTGACCTCAGAACTTGGAGGTGAACATGCTCCCCACAGGTCACCAGGGAGAGCTCTAGGAAGCGCCTCACTCCCCACTGACCCACCTTACATCATGGTTTATTGCCAAGACAAAAATGGATCCAGCTTTGCACTGCCAGAGATGGCTCTTCAAGACCACTGGCTATGTTTGCAGCGGACCAGGGTTCGATTCCCAGCACCCATACGGTAACCCACAACTGTCTGTAACCCCAGTTCTAGAATCTGATACCCTCTTCTGGCCTCCAGGGGCATCAAACACTGAAGCAGTGCACAGACATGCATACAGGTAAAAAAGAAACCATAAAAACTGTGACCCAGCAAGGGGGAAGGAAACTTCATTTGGAAAGATTTCCCATCATTATCAGGATCTTCCAGACACTAAGAGAAATGTTTGGAATGATCTATGAAATGACAGTGAGACACAAACACCAGAGGTATGGCAGCATTGAGGGGAACGCTCCTCTCTGGTAAAGAGAACAGTTCCTGGGTCCCATTGCAGAGTCAGGCTAAAGCCATGCTAGGAAGAACACAAAATGCTCTGCTGCTCACAAGGGCTTGAGCTGTCCAGGATGCTTCAGAACTGGCCTTCAACACCGAGATGGCTCAACCTCACTTAGACTACATCTGGAATCACCTACAAGACACACCTCCGGGCATGTCCCTGAGCGTGTTTCCACAAGTTTAATTGCATAGGGAAGACCCATGGAATATGAGTGGCAACATATTCCTAGACTGAATAAAAAAAAAGGGATGGAAGTAGAGAATCAGCTGAGTGCTGGCATTTCCCCCCAGGGCCTCTTTGTCCTGGTACACAGAGATGTGAGGAGTAACAGCCACTCCCCCAGTCCCTGAACTCCATTTTGCCTTCCCGGCTACCACAGATGCCATGTTCTCAAAGCATGAGCCAAAATAAATCGTCCCTCCTACATGTTTTCTTTTGCCAGCAAGTTTGTTATAGCAACAGAAAAATGACTCTACAGTCCACCTCGTGTCAAACGTGTCAGAGCTGAGGAGGAGGCGGTCATCACCCCACACCTTCCCAAAAGGTGAACAGTAAAGCCTGCACCCAGCCACTGGGGTCACATCAGGAGCCACAGTTTATTCAGTTGAGACAGACAGACACTCGATGGTGAGGACACATCCAATAATAGCAGGAGACACCTGTCTCCTCAGGGCCAGGCTCTTCCAGCACAAGCACCCTCCACGCTGGCCACTCCCACATTCTCCCCAGAGGCTACATGTCCAAGTGCCTCAAACACATGCCCCTGCTCCTCAGCGGTCTAGCCAATCACAGACTCCTCTCAGTTCTATCTCCCTGCCTCTCCTCTACTGCCGTCTCCACCTGGAAACCCAGTTCTCTGAAGTACTGAATCCTTCCTGTCCAGCCATCCCACACCACCACCAAATCTAGTTACTGAATACCAGTGTGTAGTCTCTGCCTGAGAACACCAGGCTTCTCACTGCTTAGGGTAAATGTTAAACTCCTTAGTGTAACTATGACAACATGGTTCACAACATCCCTGCTCAAACACATCCTGTCTCCTATCACACCTAAACACCTCGGCTGAACACCATGGCCCTTCAGAGCACAGATTCTCATGGCTTCCCTGCCTCTAGAGATGGTCTTTCTCCCAGTAGCTATTTTTACTAATCCTTCGAGGCTACGGTCCGTGTCACCTTCTCTTGGAAGCTTTGGAAGCTTTCTTGTTTGATTGATTTTTTTTTTTTTTTTTTTTTTTTGGAAACGGGTTTTTCTGTGTAGTCCTGGCTGTCCTGGGACTCTCTGTAGGCCAGGCTGGAGTACAGGCAGCCTGAGGAGCTTTTCTTAATCTTCAGAGTTTGAGCCTTTTTAACCTGACCAATCGCCTGGTACTTTTGACATATTTCTACCCTGAACATTACACTAAATGGAAGTGATGTGTTCTGATACTGTTTTCCCCAAAGACAATGCTTCAAGGGCTCTTAGGGAAGGGCCCACTTGTTTCTGTGGATCAAGGCTACACAGGAGGCACACACAGGAAGAAATGCTGAACTTGCCCATCAATCAGAAAACACACTTACACTACAAACCAGCAAGACAAACTAGAATGAAAGACAGAGAAGCTGGAAGCCGGAAGTCAGGCCCCGTTGCTCAGCTGCAAGCCCTGGACACCTGCTCAGATCTCCAAACTTCAGCTTCATATCCACAGAATGAGCTGGAGCTAAAGAACTTCCATGGTCTTGTCAATGCCTACATTCTAGCATCCGGAGTTGTTGTTGTCGTCGTTGTCGTTGTCGTTGTTGTTGTTGTTCTTCTTCTTCTTCTTCTTCTTCTTCTTCTTCTTCTTCTTCTTCTTCTTCTTCTTCTTCTTCTTCTTCTTCTTCTTTTCCTCTTCTTCCTCCTCCTCTTCTTTCTAAAAACTGTGTGCGTGTGTGTGCGTGTGTGTGTGTGTGTGTGTGTACATGTGCCTGTCACATGTGTGAGTGCCCATGAGCACAAGAAGGCATCTTTAAGTTGTATAATGAAGTCAAGTATCATGGTGCAGGCCTATAGTCCCAGCTTTGAGAGACATAGGTAAGAGATTCGTACGTTGAAGACCAGCATAGGCTACCTACCTAGTAAGACCCTGTCTCAGTAAACAGGAAGGGAAGGACAGAGGTAGGAAGAGGAACAGGGAGGAAAGAGGGAACTATTAATATAACAGAAAAGACTACAAAGGAACTCTGGCTGGAGAGACAGCTTGGTGAGGTCCCTTACAAGCACAGGGACCCCAGTTCAATGTGCAGAACTCATACTAAGAAAGCTGCTTGTGACAGCTTGTGTTGGTGAGGTAGCACCTATACATATATAGCCACATTTGAACACACACACACACACACACACACACACACACACACACACACTTCTCAGGAATCAACAGCCCCATTCAACCCCAGCTGCCCTCTGCTAAGAAAGGAAGATGTTCTAAGCCTCCCTCTTCCTGAGCCCACAAATGGCTTATTAAATACTATGGACAAAAGTTTGGATAAAAGCTAACACTCCTCACAACACTCCAAACATAACAGCTGAGCTTTGCAAAGCTGGGTTGATAGTTACCTGGTGACGCCGTACTCTGGTGGTGGCTGATACCGCAGGACGGCCACTTCTGTTCTCACAGGCTGGGGTGCTGGGTAAGGTTTGACCATCTCATGGAGTACCCCAGGGTGCTGGTCACTGTAGTAAAGACCGTGATCTTGGTTCTTGCTAACTGGGGATTTCATTGGCTTGGTCTTGAAGGGGTATTCCGGTGGAGGGCCACGGGGGTCCAGTGCTTTGCAGGCAGGCTGAGCCGAGGACGGCTCTCCTCCAGCTTTGAAGTTCTTTCCATTTCCCGAGCTGGGGAGGTGTTGCTTAGCCCCATTCCTCTCCAGCGACAGCTGCATGATCCTCTCACTGAGGGACCGGACATGGCCCTGCTTTAGTTCTTTCAGGGCCTCATCCTTATGTGCCTGTCCGCTGTTGGCCCGGTTCACTGTGGGCCTCCCCTCAGTGCGCGACTTCTGACCCGTACCTCCAGCCATGTAGTAAGTGTGGCCGAGGGGCCCCTGTCCCTGCTGCTGTTGCTGCTGTTGCTGCTGCTGCTGTCCCCTGAAGAACTGGGACTGGGCCTTGGCCTCCTCGTACGTGGGCAGCTCCTCGCTGTTCTGTTGAGGCTGTGCGGACCGGACCTGCTTCTCCATCACCGTACTGTCTCCCTGATGCTCTTGACCCTGCGGTTCTTGGCGGGCCGACTGATAGACCATTTGCGGGTCTTCTTGGGCGAGGGTTTCCGTGGAAGAAAAGTTGGTGGTGGTGTGGGCTGGCCCTGCACTCCCGGTGGCCTGGTGCTGAATGGCCAGCAGGTTCATGTTCTCGGTTGCTGTGCCATAGCGCAGTTGTTCCTGGATCAGCCGCTGTAACACTCTTCCGGATGCTACATCCTCAGAACCTCTCATTTCCACCTCTGGCGTCCTCAAGAAGTTCAGGGAGTGGAAGCTGGAGAGAGCGTCCTCTACTGAAAGACAAACAGGAACTGAGCTAATAGGCTGTCCCCGGGAGACACTGACTGACACTCTAACCAGAGCATCATTTAAAGACCAGGTTCCAAAGATGTCATCACTGACCCATCCTGCAATGCCTCAAGGGTGTGTTCCTCAGACTTCCTGGGCTTCTGTTCTCCCTTCCCATCCTCTTCTGTCACCCTCTGTGACTTGGTCTACCTTTCTATGTCTCCTTTTCCTAACAGGACCACCGTGGCAGAAACTGTCATTAAGTCTTCCCATCGTAAAAACAAAAAATATTAGTCACAAAGAAATCAGCCACAGCACTCTGCCAGATCTCTAATGATGGTTCTCCATCACAGCTTTCCCTCTCTCAGAGCTGTCCTCAGAAGGCAGCCCACACCGGCTCTCCCCATGTTCCAAGCACCACACGGTGATTAGTAACCAAAGCCAACCTGAGTTTTCTGGCTCTTATGTTACACATGTAACCTTTCTAGAACATTCAACCTTGTGTTTGCTCTCTGTTTAGAATGTTCTTCCAATTTAGCATCTAGATCAATACCTCGGAACCCCCACTTTCTGGCTTCATTTACTCTACCTGCCTCTTACAATCTGGACTCCCTCAAGTTCTTTCTGAGTCCTCCTTTGCTCCCACTGAACAAAATTTCCACTCTTGTCTTCAACTCCTGAGTCAGGGCCCCACCTCTGCAATGGCAGCCGCTGGCCCTTAACAGCCATCTTCTACCAACACATCTTCCTTCCCTCCCTGACTCCTGTGTCCTGTGTCTGCTGGTTTCTTAGTTATTCAGATGTTTCACACTGGGTGACAATAAGAAGCCAGAAGCAAGCTTTATTTTCTGTATCAAACTGCTATCCTGTTCAACTCTCGTCCAGATGCCCCTGTTCCCAGGAGCTGATTCCACTAACCAGCTTCTGACCTCCTCTGCCTTTAACCCACAAAATGTTTGTTTCCTTCCCAATACCAGAAACTAGTGAAAGCCAACCAGGGCTACCCAGAGATACTGAGAGAAACTAAACAAAACCAGTTGCAATAAACAATGAATATGCCAAAGAAAGACAGACAAACATGGGTTTTCCCTGCCATCTCCTTCACTAAGCAAGAATGTGCTATGAACCTTCTATTGTCCAAGACACTGTTAAGCGTTGGAGTTAGAAGCATAAAGCATTTATCATCAAAATCACAGATCTTCAAGACTTAAGGGAACAAGTGTCAAAGCTTAGCCAAAATTAAAATAAAAATACAGTGGAAAAAATAATACACATGAATGGATAATGAAATGAATGGGAGGAAAATGACTGTACCCCCTTTTGGAAAGGGGGAGTTCATTTGTCAGGAACCCTGGAATGCTTTCTGAAATGACTTTGCCCCTCTCCATCCCTAGGACATCAACCCTGGAGATTCATTTGAAAGGAGGAAGTTCCTTAGTAAGGTTTTGGATTTCTTCCGAAGTTCTGACTTATTTGCAAAAACAAAAGCTGGAAGCAGAGAAGGAGACAGAGGCAACGGACTGGAGAAAGGGCAGGGAAGCATTCAGAATTTGAGATTCAGAGTTTAGGAGAGCTGGCTACAGATGATGCAGCTCTGAAGCTTCCATGGACAAAGTCAGGAAGATTCTTGTAGAGGGAGTCACACAGTGGAGCAAAATAGTCCTTTTTACAGTGGGGGAGGGTGAACATGCATGTTTGTTTGGGTGAAAGCCACAACCCCAGGTGTGTCCTCAGGAGCCACCCACCTTCTTTCTCCTAACAGAATATTCTTATTTGTTCTTTGACAATCCCATACAGGTAACTGATGTAATTTGAGCGTACCTATTTCCCATCCATTACTAGACCGCCCCCCCCACCACCCAATTATACCTCTCACCACCATCTTCTCCCTCCCTCCCTCCTTCCATTTTTGAACCGTTTTGCAACCCACTGAATCTGGTGCTGCCAGCCCAGCGGGGACCCTGACATATCTTGTTGTCTTGGTCTTTTGCGAGTCCTGCTGCCGTGAGTTGAGAGTACACCAGCCATGTCAGGATCCAGCATCTCATGACACCCCTACTCCTTCCAGCTCTTACATTCCTTCTGCTCTCTCTTCCACAAGGTTCTCTGAGCCCTGGGGTTGGGGAGGTCACCTTGTGCTTTTGAGACATAGTCTCTCACTGGGACCTAGGGTCAATAACTAGACCAGTGAATTGCAGGGACCTGTCTCTCTCAACCTCACCAGTGCTGGGGTGCAAAGCATGTGACGTTCAGCTTCTTTATGTTTTGGGATCCAATTCAGGTCCAAGTGCTTGGATGACAAGCTATTTCTCCCAGCC
The DNA here is from genome assembly GCF_963924665.1 of Micromys minutus. NCBI lineage: Eukaryota > Metazoa > Chordata > Mammalia > Rodentia > Muridae > Micromys > Micromys minutus. The sequence goes on from NC_137985.1 coordinate 10,945,664, forward strand.
CCAATTCTTATTAATATCATGGTATAGCATGAATTAAAATCAATCTCCTAGCAGGAGACAATTCTTAGCTCAGTATGATAACTTAAGACTAGAGAAGAGAGAAATGTCTAAATGATGGTAGCCCCTCCTTAACCGTCAAGGATACACTCCAAGACCCTCAGTGGAACCCTGTAGCCAAGGAGAGTTAGTGCCAAGTCCGTATGTGCAAGGATAGTGCCAAGTCAGTGTGTGTGTGTGTGTGTGTGTATAAAATTAACACACAAATTACACACACAAAATTGTCAGTATTAGCCAATGGTAACGTAGTTCTGATCCGACAGCAGAGGGCCGAGACTGTATTCAAGACTTACGAACTGTTTACTTCTGGCACTTTTCAGTGAATGTTTCCAGATTGCCCTGGACTTTGGATAATGAAAGTGGTGGAAATTAATGTCACAGGCACAGGGGTTTCTGAACATAGAGATGAAAATGGGGAGCTCTGACCCTCTGTACCCCCAGTGTGCACTCAAACAGTGAGAGGACTTACCGCTTTTCCCCCTCAGGCCTCCGCTGGCCTCCACTGTCAAAGGAGATGCCTCATGCCTCCCAGAATAGAGCTGCAAGTCTGGGTAGAAGTAGGTGGGGTCTTCTAGGATCTGCGCAGGGCTGCTGGGGCTGTAGCAGATGGGGGGAGGAGCTGCAGAAAGAAAATGATGTGTGTTAGTGCCCATCACGTGCCCCTCCTTCCAGCGTGACTCATGTCCCCCACGTGGCAGCTCGAAGTGTGACTCTGCCTATTTCATTCATAAAATTCCAAAGCTACTTCCCAGAACTGTCACAAATCCGGCCACCCACCATGCTGACCCATGAGCTTTCAGAGACCTGCTGAGCGGAGGCTCAAAGCTGTTAGCTCAGAGCCACACCCTCAGTCTTCTGTGGAACTGTGAGAGGCAAGAGGTTTGAAATGGTCACGGTAGAGGACAGAACGGTAGGAGTGAAGCAGGCCAGAAAAAGAAAAGGGAGAACAGCTGTCTCTCCAAAAATATGTGATCGAAGAAGGGGTGGCCACTTTGCCAGGCCATGTGTCAGCAAGAGAATGTCCCACAGTGTGCTCTGGCTCCCTGTGAGGCTTGAGTCTCACGTTGCAGTAGAACCAGGGACCTGGGCCTGGGCCTCAGGCAAGCAACACACACACACACACACACACACACACACACGTAAAACTGATGCTACACTTAGACCCACAGCCACCAACCCTGAGATTGCACAGGGACACAGCACATTAGCTAGCTGTAGGAACTCTGGCCAACTGGGCTAATCTCCTTTCCTGTTCTGATATAACTCTGTGTGGACAAGATTAAAGCTCTGCTTTTTTTTTTTTTTTTTTTTTTCCAATTTACTCTGGAGAGTCTTGTTATTGTTTATTAAGATTCTTGCCTGAAAGATAATTACATTTGAAAATAAAAACAATTTTCAGAAATTACATTAAACCAAGGAACTGAAATTTCTTCCTAAGTTTTGCACAAGGCCAGAGCTACTAGTGACTCATCACACCAAGGGCCAAAGATTGGACGGTCACCCCCTCTCCCTGAGTCACTGTACCTAAAAGGTGAAATGCCTTTGTATGTGTGCTCACCATATCGAAGACACGTCTGACCCATAAAGACAAAAGTATGGTTTCCACTGCTGTAATGCTTACCATGTGCATTTAAAATGAAATAATTCTGTTGGGACTCTCACCTTAGAGAGGACATTGTACCTAGCTCAGTCTGAAACTGCAGTCCTGAAGCACAGACCTCACCTTCCACAGCACTGACTGCCCAAAAGAGAGGACAGCCCCCCCTTCTGGGCCTCATCTTTGACGACCATAAATCTGAAAGCCTGGGCAACAATTGGGTACTAGTCTCAGTCAGGGTTTCTATTCCTGCACAAACATCACGACCAAGAAGCAAAGGGAGGAAAGGGTTTATTCAGCTTACACTTCCCTATCACTGTTCATCACCAGAGGAAGTCAGGACTGGAACTCGCACAGGTCAGGAAGCAGGAGCTGATGCAGAGGCCATGGAGGGATGTTACTTACTGACTTGCTCTCCCCTGGCTTGCTCAACTTGCTTTCTTATAACCCAGTGTGGGGCGCCGCCCACACATTCCCACACATTCTCCATTACAAGATGGCGCTGATATCCGGCTGGAGTTAGCAGTAAACAAGCCATGTGCGCACGTGCTGGGTAACTTTCCACTCCTTGAGCTCTGCCTCTCCCGTGGCATCATAGGGCCTGATGAGTTTCAACCAATCAGGGGGCTCCGCGTCCAAGGCAAGGACTGATCCCTTTATAAGGGGACGGGCTAGATAGTTCCGCCTCTTCCCCTCTCGTTGGTCCCTCTCCCGGTGTTCCCGTTCGTGGTCTGGTTCGTGGGCTCGTCCGTCTTGTTCGTCTTGTTCGTCTTTTGGTTTTCCCCGTCTTCTTCGTCTTTTCGTCACGTGAAGCAAGTACTGGTTTTCGAGAGCAATAAAGTTTACCGCAGAAGGATTCTATTTCGTGTGCCGCGTCGTTCTTGCAGGCGAGACGGTTGCGCGGGACAACCCAGGTCTACCAGCCCAGGGATGGCACCACCCACAATGGGCTGGGCCTTCTCTCCACTTGATCACTAGTTGAGAAAATGCCTTACAGCTGGATCTCATTTCCTCAAGGGAGGCTCCTTTCTCTGTGATAACTCCAGCTTGTGTCAAGTTGACACAAAACCAGCCAGTACAGTATGACAGCTTTGATCTAAACTCAATCCTGACATCGTTTCTACCTGCATGGGTATCAAACTAGAGGGGAACAAGGCACAAGACTGGTGGCTGCATTAAAGATTTGGGGTACTTTTCAAATCCAACTACAGGCTAGGGCCCAAGTAACTGTATTGTGTGCATATGTGCATGCGTGTTTGTGAATGTGTGTTTGTGTGTGTGTTTATGGGTATGTGTTCATGAGTGTGCATTTGTATGTGTGCATAAATATGTGTGCTTGACTGTGTGTGTATTTGTATGTGTATGTGATTACGAGTGTCTGTGTGTGCATGTGTGTGTGCACAAGTGTGAATATGTGCATGAGTGCATTATGTGTGCATGTGTGTGTATGTGAATGTGTGTGTACATGAATGTGTTTGTGTGTGTATGTGTGCATGTATGTGCCTGCATATGTGTTTGTGTATGTGCATGCATGTATTTATGTGTGTGTGTGTGTATATGAGTCTGTACGTGTGAGTGTGTTGCATGTGTGTGCAGTGCTGAGAACTGAAGTCAGTGTCTTCTACATACTAGGAAGCAATCTACCACCGACTGAGCTATATCCATTTCTTGCTTAATATATGTCTTATTTGGTAGAGGGTCTTACTAAAGCTGCCAGCTTGGTCTTAACTCGGTGGCTCAGGAAATCCTGAATATACAACCCCCACCACCACCTCTACATCGCGAGTAGCTCAGATTGCAGGCAAGTACCATCAGGCTGAGCCAGACAGCTGTCTTCTCTAAAGCTCTCAAAATGACTGTAATATGCAGTGACTGTTGGGGACCCCAAAGCTAGAGGGTAAGTGGGATACATCGGGACAAAATAAACAGAACACTGCTGCTCAGCCCTGCCCTGCAGGCTCCTGTACCAAGTTGGGGGGAATGTGAGGGGGGTTGGGTGGAGTCAAGAGCTCGAATGCTCCAATCAAATTGTGGTGTTTTCTTAAAATTGTGCTGGGTCGAGAGTGGTGTGGGGCAGCGTGCAACACCTACAGGCTATTGTCTAATCGAGTGACTAAGAGAACAAACTTGGAATACAATGAAGACATGGATGTCTATAAGGGGAGTGAGAGAATGTGCACACTTCTAATATAGCTCTCACAATGGACCCTGCATTAGCCATCACCACAACAGCATTCATAACAATCATTTCTCTCCATCTTTCCAGTGGTCGGCCAAGAAAAAGTGGGCTCAAGCATTTCAAGCCACAGAATAATAAGTAGTCCTTAAAGGAACCTGTGTTCAGAGAACACCAAGGATGCATTGCCTTTTACTACATAGTCATCAATGCAAACAAAAACGAGTGAACACACACACACACTTAGGGATAGACAGACACTGTGCCCAGTTATATGGACTCTCAAGACATTTTTCACAGACACATGGGGCTCATACACTCAGTGACAGACATTCTCAAGGCTGCCAGGGTTCAGGTGCTGAAGAAAGGAAAGAGGACCACAGATCAGAGAAGAGGCGCTGCAGATGAGCAGGCCAAGGTAGTTTA